>NC_140941.1:117820175-118415175 GCF_014529385.1 Adiantum capillus-veneris
CACAGAGAGAGAGAGAGAGAGAGAGAGAGAGAGAGAGAGGGAGGGAGGTTGTTGGTGAGGGTGGCTGGGGCTGCCTTGCCCTGCAGGCGACCCATTCTCTTGCACCAACGACAAGTTTTTTCAGGCAGATCATTTTGTATAGGATTTGGAGACTTCTTGTGCTAAGGTTAAGGAGGCTTTGCAGAACTCTCAAGAACGGCATAAGAAAGCAGTAGACAAGCATCGCCACGACATGCAGTTGAAGGAAGTTGATCAGGTACTTCTTAGGATTGAGAAGGCATGCCTTAGAGAGAAGAAGGGGAAGGAGAGGCTTTTACCAAAGCTAATTATGAGATACTATGGACCCTTCTAGATTTGCAAAAAGATCAACTATGTGTCCTTTCGACTGAAGTTTCCGGATTCTTGGAAGATTCACAATACATTTCTAGGTGAGTCTATTGAGGCCTTTCAAAGGACAGGCAGCCGATGGGCAACCACAGGTAGAAAAAACTGAGGAGATTCTTATACCTGAGAAGGTCCTAGCAGATAGGGAAAGGAAAGTGAAGGGAAAGCTGGTCCATAGATATTTGGTTATCCACCTCTTGATGCAAAGTGGATGGACGAGGAGGACCTGGTAGATACTCCTCAAATTCTAGAGCTTTACCTTGAGGCTTTTGGTTTAGCTTTGACTATTCCAAATGTGAATGACGAATCAGTAGGTTGAATTTGGTGCGGTGCAAGTTCGATCGGAGATGTTTGATCAAAAAATTAATTCTATATAGTTATTTTTGGATAGAGGGTTGTCAAATTTTTTTGAATAAAATTGTATGATTGGGTGCTTGATGGTTTTTGCCAATGATGGACAAGTTAGTATGATTTTAAAAAACATCAACGTGCGTTTGGTTTCAATTTAGTTTTGGTCTTGGAAAGGGATGTTAACATGTGCTAAATGCTTATGTTTGACGAGGAAGATTCATGACACGTTTAGAAAACACCTGTAAAGTGTCTAGGGCATGCCCCTGATGAACTGAGAATGTCTCTGAGCTCAAAAACAAACTTAAGCACCTGCTATATTTTCAGATGCCGCTCTGGTAAAAAGGACTTCAAAGCACAGAGAGAAGGTCCTTCGATCTGATGCAATTCTTGAAAGACAATCTCTTGTGCCCACCCTATTGGCACCAAAGAAAAAGGTTAAGAAAGCCAAAGCTATTAGGACAAAAGTTTTGTCATATGCCAGTGGACAGGTAATTCATGTTTTTTACTGCAAGCTATTCAAGCAGATTGTGTCTCTATTATAACTCAATCCGCTTACAGGTAAAAGAAATAAATGCTCGACAAGCCTTTGACATTTGGAGTGGTGAAGGTTTTCCCTGTAGTTTGTGTTATATTGCTCGTCTTTTGCTGAAAGGGTCTAACTGTGGTGGTACCTTTTTTTTTGGTGCCAGATGATTCGAATAACAAAAGCAATGCCAGCAAAAAGGTGAGCCGAAGCTACTCTCCATTGGATGGAAATAGTGTATGTGCATAAGGACATTAGCAATTTTCCAACACTGGGAATGGGTATCTGATGATTTTTCATTTGCATTAATAATTTTAGTGCTCCATTATGAACAAGAAAACCCTGATGATTTAATTGATCTTTTGTGCAATGACAGAAAGCAATGTCAAAGAAGGTTGCAAGTGCTGCACGCTCTGCTGCAGCTGTGGATGTTGATGTGCCTGGCTGCTCTTTCAATCCGCGCTTTGAGGACCATCAGGTATAGACCACCTCTTCAATTTGCATTTTTGGTTTGTGCCTGTTGATGGGCTGTGCGCATTGTGAACAAAAATTACATATGTGTTTTCTAAAGGACTATTAGTGGTTGAATTTCCATCACACTAGCAGCGGACTGGGCTAACCTTATGTAGCGTATAGGTTTTAATAGCATTCTGGCCTCTTTCTGACTGCTTTTTCCTTGCTCTTTAGAGCTATGACGACAAGGAGTAGGTAATTCCTTTCAAAACTGTCTGCTTGTGTGCATGCAGGTGCGTATGTGGGTGCACGCTTGTGTGTGTATGTGTGTGTGTGAAGCATTTGTTGAGACCTTGCTTTTGGGCACGGATCATAGTAGTGGTGTTGAAAGCACAGGAGCATGTGAATTTGGAGGCACACTAATTTGAAGAGACTGATGAGTCCAGAAGACCTTGTGTGCAATAATAGCGTCATTGCTTTGGTTAGCCTGTCAGCCGTGCTTTTTATTACTGGAGTGACTTAAAAAGAAAAGAGGTGTGCTAATGGCTAACCGCATTCACCACTAGAAGGCAGTGAAGATATAAAAAATCAAAATTTTTCTCACACACATTCCAGCATCATGTTTCAATTTTCTGGAAGAAGATGATTAGATATCTAGAGTGATTAATGTATGTAATGGGTGCCTTCAGATTGTTGCACTGACAGCAGAGATTATATGTCCACTGTTTAGATAAGAGAATTGCGATTTCTTTTTCAATTCTTTACCTGCAGTCAACATGTGCATGCCATTGTGCTCGTTGGCCTGTTGTCAGCTTGCTGAATGCCTGTAACAGTCAAAATCTATAGAGCATAATTAATAGTTTGCATTCTCAATTTCTCAGGGTTTAACTTGTAGTGCTTGATGGACTGGTCAATGATGTGGAAGTGGTCTGGTGTGTAAGTATGTCTACTTTTTGTGAAGGCGACTGTAACAAGGAAGCATGGGAAATTGTTGTGAGTCTGTTGGAAAAAATTAAATTAAGAGTATTTAATTACATGCCAGTATCTGTCTATTAAGCTTAAAAAGGTATCATATAGAGCACAAGAAGCATTGTGGCAAGGGGCAGTTGAATTTTGTCATCACTTATATATTTGCAAGTTTTTATGGAGTGTAGGAGGCATTGGGACTTGCTGTGGCCCAAGAAATGCAGAAACTCTACAAAAAGCAGCTAGAGCCGCCTCCTATTCCACTAATGGTCCCAGGTGTTCCTGTTGATGAGGAAGATGTGAGTATCATATTTGCTTATTTGTTGTGATTCTATCAGTATTTTTAAAAGTTTTAACAGAATGAATTACACCCTTTGTTTGTATGTTTCATGCCTCGTTCTTCTGTGTTAAATGAGGGTCTTCCTTGAAAAAAATATGAAGAACAAGTATATAGAACACGGCATATGATTGCGTAAGGTGGTCACTTAATTAAGTATTAAACTGGGTCTGACCTTTTGTGGCGTTAAATTTTGCCACACCACACTTCTCAATTACAAATTAGAGAGGTGTCCAACCTAAACCTCTTTGGGTGGGATGAGGGTGTATGTACTATGGTATGCTGCCCAAGGAAGCTGGGACCTCCACCTTATGGCGAGGTCATATTTCAAGAATTGTGTGGAGGCAGCAGCTGCTGAACTTTTGACTTGATACCTTCTTTGTCCATGGTAAGACGAATGGATTTTATAGGGGGGGGAAGATGTTTGTGAATCCAATTTTAAGGACAGTCAAGCACTGCTGTAGAGGGAAATGGTCTGAGATGATGGGAATATCTGAGAAATTGCTTTCTTGTAACATATATTCATGGTTACATGTTTGTCCTTGCCTAGAAATTTTGTGGCGTGCACCTTCGATACAAGTGATGATGTGACCATGGTCTCACTACCCTATGATGAGGGGTTATTTCAAGTAGTAAGCTGTGAAGGCTAATGTGAAGGATTACTTGAGAGTTCCAACTAGTCATTTTAGGATATGACAGCTAATTCCTCCCCGTGCATCTTTGTCTTTCATGTAGGTATACTTCCTTGACGTGGATGATGATGCTGAGGATCTCAGTTCTGGAGAGGAACATGTTGAAGGCTCCAAGTAGTACTTTGTCTGTTGCTCTGCCTAGTATCCCAATGTGAGATTTTTAATTCAAGCGTAACTATTTTGTGAACGTTTCACAGGCCTATAAAAGTGAAAAAGCTTACAAGGGCTGACCTTAATAGAAGAAAAAGGAGGAAAGAACAGATTAGAGCAGAGAAAGAAAGTGCAAAGCGAGCCAAGCTTCAAAAAGATCTTTTGCGGTAAACCCTGAAATATTTGAAATTTTGTGTTTTGGAGATAGGGGGCCGATGGCTTAGGAAGAGCATTTGTGACTTGAAGCATGGAGAGTGTGATGAATTGGACACATAGGGACTCTCGGTCATACTCACAGAATGAAAGAGTTGTTCGTCTTTGTCTTTGCAAGAAGGCTTTTGACTGAGTAGAAGACATTCTTTAAGATTGAGAGCAAGTCAATGCATGCTGAAATTTTTGCACAGAGTCTTTTTCATGGTCAAATTTAAAATTTCTCACGTCAAAGTATGAAGCTGGATGGGAGGATCATCTTTTTTGGTGCATTTCCAAATTCAAAACATTGAAGAGGTTTTGAATCTTTGGATCCTTGGAGTGTTTTTAATGCAAAAACAATCGTAAAACTTTGTCATTGATGGCTTTCTACATGGGCATGCGCTTTCTCACACACTTCCACATAGTGAACCTTTGGTCATTGTGTGGTGAGTTTTTGCCAAACTATCGTATTTTGGTCAAACAACCTTGTTCTTGTTAAAGATTTGATCCAGTTAGTTTATAGCCCAACTATTTAACATAATAAATTGTAGGAACTTTTCCTTTTTCACATGATTTATTTGAGTTGGGTAGGACAACTTAACTTGGGAAGTGTACAGGAGCCTCTTTGCTATAAATAAGCTCACGATCTTTTGTGACCTGTCTAGAACACATATCGCCGCGCTCTCAAAGTCAATCGGGAAAAAACATCTAATAGAAAGGAACACACATCAATATTGAGATTGCAGCTATTGCAAGATCAAGAGAACCTGTACCCAAGCTTTGCAAGAGAGGAACAAGATGCTGTAGAAAGCCACCAAATAGATTGTTAATCGTGTTCGCTGCACATGAACCACTAGAACTAAAAGGAAGTAGTCCTAGAAATTGACTCCCAAGCTGGCTCCACATCCCCCTCTGAAAGAACACCTGGACCATGGAAAACTGCCATAACTCTCCAACACTCTCTGCCTGTGCAACTGGATCACCCAAGGTAGGTGAATCCGAAAGAGAGTATACATGTGGAACCTGGAACCAAATTTGGAGAGACCGTCTTTGTGAAGAATGCAACTGTCATAACTCTCCAACACTCTCTACCTGTGCAACTAGGTAGGTGAATCCGAAAGAGAGTACGTGTGGAACCTGGAACCAAATTTGGAGAGATCGTCTTCCCATTGTGAAGAATGCTTGAGCTAACTGTAACCGGTCCCCAATCCGAGAAGGACCACTATCCACCCGTATGAAACAACATGCCACCCTGAGGACTTGAACGGTCCAATGTCCAGGGATCAATGTGGAAGACAAAAACACAGAAACTATTGCGTGGATGCACTGGGCAGAGCAATGGTCATACCACAAATTCAAAAGACAAAGTAACCATTGAAGCCGTTCAAGAAAACATCCGTTGGTGGTACTAGCTGTACTGTGGGTTGATGCACACCAACCAAAAAGCCACAAAAAGCGGGCAAGGAAACCAAGGACTAGAAGACACTGTGCCCAATACTTTGCTGAATGGACACCGGTAGTCAATTGAAGAAAATAACTTGGAAGCCCCCTTTGGAAGAGAAGTATCCTCAAAAGTACGCTCCGAGTAACAATTCTTGCATCGAGGGCCAGAAAATCCTACCCTTGACCAAATTCGCAATGGACCTAGCTTACCTTTCCTGTTCTGTTTCTTGTACCCTAGGACCTGTTGGTAGCCCCTCTGGTCTCCCGTGTCCATTGACACCTCAATCTGAATCTTCGGAATTCTTTGATGAACTATTTGTTGATTCCCTTTAGTTCTTTGGAACTCTTTGATGAACTATCAATTGGTTCCCTTGGTTCTTTCTTTTCCTTGGTAGACTCTTGCCCTGTTGAGGTAGACATTGGCGTGTCCGTATGATAGGTCAATGAACCGGCATGCATACCAAAACCTTGCTTGGCATGTCCTATAGGCGCGCTTCCATCTTCATTGCTATGTCTTAAGGGACATAAGCCATAAAGAACCTAAGAGTACACATGGGTTTTCGCGGAGAACCTGACAGAGATAACACCTCTCAGTGGGAAGGCGAAGAAAAGTTGAAACCCGACGCGGGAACTTGGAAGTGAAGAAAAGAATGAAGACTTTTGGTGGGAAAGCTTTCCAGATCGGAGTACAAACGTCAACTGCAGGTTGACACGTGTGTGAAGATCAATGAAGTACTTGCAGAACCCGAAATATGTGAAACACCTGAAGAATTACGCGATAGATGAGATTTACTCGAGATGGCGTGAGGCCATTGATTCTCCTCTCAGGTCGGGAAGAAAGCTGAGAGACAAGCGGAGTGCAGAAAAGTGGAAATTGTACTCGCAGAAAGAACTGGACAGAGCTCTTAAAAAGAAAGGCTTGAAGCACTCTCGGAAGAAGAGGAAATCAACGGATTTTCTGTTTGGGCCGGAAGTCAAGTTTCGAGGTGGCAACAAATCCAAGAAGCGTGCTCGTTTCGAGGATGACTTATATTTTCTTTGTCTTCAGAGAGTTCTGACAGTTCGGCGTCCTCTAGCTCTAGTGAGGATGAGAAAAGGCGGAAGAAGCGGAGAAAAAGCAAGAAAATCAAGGAAGAAGATTTCTGATAGAAGGCCTGAGAGGCTATCTAGCAACTCGGAGGAGGAGAGCTCGTCCTCTTTTGACAGTGAATAGATGAGCAAGAAGACCAAGGAGTTCAAGGAAGAGGGTCAGGCCGTCCGGTTTGAGATGTTTTGTCACGATTGTGACTAGTTACACTCTTCTTGATTCATTACAGATGCAGATGCGAAGTGTGACTAAACCGGGAGGACTCCTGTTCTCGAATGGTCACACCCCTTCGCCCAAAAGACATACCTCTTCGCCAAAAGCCACACTTCTTCGATGACTGGTCACACCCCTTCACCTTACGGATGCGACTCTTCACCCAATGGTTGCAGCTCTTCGCCGAAAGGATGTGTCTTTTCGCTTAAAGTCATGTCTCTTCACAAAGAGACATGCCTCTTCACTGATGACTATTCAATTCCTATAAAAGGAACCCTTGTATCACACTTTCAATCAATCAAACACAAAGTCTTCTAAGTGTTGTTCTGAGTTCAGTTTCAGTTTCTTAAGTCTTAATCATGAGTTTAAGTACTTAATTAAGGATTAGCGACTAGAATCCTTACAGTGGTATCAGAGCAAATTTTTCCCGGGACCCGAAGGTTGTGAGCCTCTCACCCTCACCGCTACTCTCCCCCTTCCCGGAGTTGTATGGAAGCAGAAGAAAGATGGTCAGGACCCATGTTAGCATTAGGTGACTTTTTTTTTCTCAAACACATACACAAAGCTAAGCAAAAGATGGCAGACAGAGTGCTGTGGCGGCATACCGGTTTCACTTCGCAACTCTTCGCGAGGACAGGAAGAGTGCTACCCTCTCCTTCTTGTGCAAGTGCCGCACGCCGGTGATTCCATGCCAGTCCTTCACCAAGCACCTCCCAGCAGGCTCAAAACGCAGGCAGCGCTGGCTGTTTTTTTTTTCGAAGAGGCATCAGCTTACGTTTTTAAAAATTTGCAGCGCAGCGTTTCATTTAACAAAACCCAGCGCTGGAGTTATTAACCAAGGCCACCCTTTCACTTTATAAAATTTAGGCCGGCCGCCCAACTTACTTTTTAAGTGGGCACCCTTGGGCACCCCTTGGTGAAAAACATTTAAAAAAAAAAAACCAAGAAGCCAGCGAAATGGCAAAACCTCGCCATCATGAGCAAAATTCAGCGCTCCCTCTTCTGCTAACTTCCCGCGCCACCAATTCTGGCCGTCAACAGACGTGCACGCGGGCTTGTTCAGAGTCATGGACGATGAAGCCTTCGATGTTCCCGTCAATTTTCTCTCGTACATAGACGAGGTACCCGAAGAAATATTGCCAAAAAATCCTCCTCCGGCTCCCGAAGTGATAATTATACCAGATACCCCTGAAGCAGAACCCGTACCCGAACCGGAACCCGCATTCGAACCAGAAGTCATTCTCATTTCGGATTCCTCGTCTCCAGTTCCAGTTCCAGCGGAAATACAGGTTCCCGACTTCATTCCGGCACCCGAACCTGCTCCTGTACCTGCATTACAGCTAGCAGTGTTGCCCCAAAATTACCTGGTTTATGTCACTCATCGGCATGCCTCGCGCTCACAGGGCTGGGTGGTGTGGCATATCATCGTCACATGCGAGCCTCTTCATTTGCCACACTACGAGCACATACTGAGCTGATACCCCCATTTGGCTTATTCTCTGACGGAGTGTCGCGTGGATTCAGTAAACGACATCATTTCCTAGCAGCCTTTAGTTCGGGTTCACAGCGAGTTACAGCTTCCGGACTACACGCCTTTGACGCCAGACGACACACCTCCTATCGACGAGGTGGAAGATATCGAGGATTCGGATCTTGGACCAGATTTCTTAGAGGAGTGGGACGCAGCATCATCAGCAACTTCACCTTTTTACGGCAATCACACCTCTCCAACTTCTCCGAGATATTCCCTCTGAGCCGTCAGAATGTCAGAGACAGGCAGTGCTGCACCAGACGATCCGATAGCCATACTCAGAGAACAAATGTCTGTCCTCCAGGAGGCCCTCTCCACCGGTCTTGCATCGATGACCGCACGTTTGGATGTCCTGCAGGCCTTTTCTTCTTCGAGGACGCAGCCAGCTACCCATTCAGTTTCTTCGGTAGCAGAGTCAATTCCTGAACAAGTCGACGCTCCGGAACCCGAGGTAGACAATCCTGAATTGAAATATCTTTTTAAGATAATAAACACAGCACAAAAAAAGAAGATAGATGCAAAGTTGCCCGAGCGCTGCAACGGTCGCTGCGATAAGCGCGTGCTGGACCATTGGCTTTTCAAAATGGAGGTTTACTTTTCAAATACTGATCTCATTGAAAGCAAGAAAGTTGCTTTGGCTAGCTCTTTACTGAAGGATACTGCATTCCTTTGGTGGCGTCGTTGCATCAAAGATGGAAAAATCACCACTACTTGGGACAAATTCCGGCGCGTTCTTTGCAAGGCTTTTGAGCCTGCAAATGTCGATTTCCATGCCCGGTCTTCTCTACGCTGCCTGAGCCAAACTGGCTCCTTGGCCGCGTACATCTCAGAGTTTCAGAAATTAACTCTTGAGATAGAGACACTCAGTCCTTTTGACAAACTCCACAGTTTTGTTGACGGACTTGAGCCTTCCCTGCGAGATGATGTCCATAAATTTAACCTTGTCACACTGGATGCTGCAATCGCTTATGTTGAGCGACTTGGTGACAATCGGCGCCCACTCAGAAGTTTCCTTCTTGGTGATCGAGTTTTCAATTCTGCAAGCTCTTCACAACGTAATTACCAAGGACAAGGTGGTCAGAATCAGCGTTCTTTCTTAGGAGCTCAATCTTCGAGACAATACTCTGCTGGACAAACTTCTTTCCGACCCCAATCCTTTGGCCAAGCAGCCATTTCCAGAGCCTCCTCTTCGGCAAATAATCAGAATCGACGAAACAATCGTCCCAATCAAAGAAGGAATGGTCGTCGTGATTTTCGGCCGAATACGTCCTCTGGACAACAATCCTCTTCATCAGTTCCTCCAACCTCCAACTCCAACCGTACAGGATTATGTACCATTTGTCATGGAGATCACAGATGGTATGAATGCCCCAAGAAGCCAAATCCTTCAAATCCTCGCCAGAATTCTCACATGGAGACCACAATTGCAGAACCTATCCACAGCCAACCTCCTGTCCCAGACAAATGCAAATAGGCAGCACGGTGTGTTCGAGTTTCCAAGGTCGTAAGTGCCTTAATGATGAATGCTCGGAATCACGTTACTGCTCCAGTGGATCTTTCGAATCAGGTTCTCAGCCTCCTTGGCTTTGTTGGCAAGCAGCCAATCAACGTTCTTGTGGACAGTGGGTGTTCTACTAATTTCGTCAGCACATCTTTGATTACTAAATTGCGCCTTCAAACTCAACCTAGTGAGGCAGCTTACCAAGTAGAACTTGCTGATGGTTCCTTCCTCGAGTGCAACAAAAGAATTGAAAAGCTGGATTTTCAGATACAGGATTACCAAGATCAGCTTGGTTTTTCAGTTATGCCCTTGTCACATTACGACTTGATCCTTGGCCAATCTTGGTTATTTCAGTATGATCCAATAATCAGTTTCAGAGATCACTCAATTCGGCTCTTTCACAAGCAACAGGAAATAGAGCTTCGTGGTCTTTTCAGTGCCAAACCCATTATATTAGTTTCTGCTTTACAAGTCAAACGGCTGGTTCGAAAACGTGATTGTGCTACTGCCTTAATCATGTTAAGAGATGTTAAACCCGATGCAGAAGAAGCAAAAGTTAAATCCTCCTCAAAAATTGCCTATTTGCAGCAACCCTTCTTTCAACCACATTTGGACTTGTTTCCCGACGAGCTACCAACAACTTTGCCTCCTTGGCGTCCCGTGGATCATCCCATTGATTTGATCCCCGGCCAACCTCCACCAATTCGAGCCCCTTATCGAGTTTCATACTCAGAGTCTCAAGAGATACAGCGGCAGCTAGAAGATTTGTTGGATAAAGGTCATATTCGCCCAAGCAAAAGTCCCTTTGGAGCTCCTGTTCTGTTGGTCAAAAAGAAGGATGGATCTATGCGTCTTTGCATCGACTATCGTGCTTTGAATAAGTTGACGATTAAAAACAAGTTTCCCCTACCTCGCATTGACTAGTTATTTGATCAGTTATTGGGAGCAAAAATCTACTCCAAAATTGATTTAAAATCAGGGTATCACCAAATTCGCATTCGCATTGGTGATGAGTACAAAACAGCTTTTCGCACAAAGTATGGTCACTACGAATTTCTAGTATTACCATTCGGGTTAACCAATGCCCCGGCCTCTTTCATGACGCTGATGAACGAAATATTCGGACCATACTTGGACAAGTTCGTGATCGTGTATTTAGATGACATTTTAGTTTTCAGTCGAACGATGGCTGATCACAAGGAACATTTGAAGCTTGTCTTCCAAGTTTTGCGAACCAATGTGCTATACATCAATAAGAAGAAAAGTGATTTCTTCAAGAATCAGGTGGAATACCTTGGTCACATTATTTCTGCCAGTGGCGTTGCAGTCGATCCCAAGAAAATACAGGTCATAGTGGATTGGCCTTTACCGCTCACCATCTCAGATATGTGCTCCTTTTTGGGACTTGCAAACTTTTATCATACCAAGGTTCACAAATTCTCCGACATTGCAGCTCCTTTGACTGAGCTTACCAAGCAGGATAAACTTCAATGGACTGAAGAAGCAGAACAGTCGTTCAAAGCCCTTAAACATGCCTTGACGACAACTTCAGTTTTGGCTATTGCAGATCCTACTCAACCTTTTCAGGTCATGATCGATGCGTCAGATCGTGCTTCTGGAGGTGTTCTTATGCAGAATAAGCGAGTCATTGCTTTTGACAGCGGCAAATTTTCAGCCATACAAATGAGATACCCAATTTATGACAAGGAATTTTTAGCCATTGTTCATGCTTACCGCACTTGGAAACATTATCTTCTTGGCGCAGATTCCGTGGTGCAGACAGATCATCAATCATTGACGTACATTTTTACTCAACCGATGATGAATCCTCGTCAAGGACGATGGGTTGAGTTCTTGGCAAATTTTCATATGATTATTCAATACGTGCCAGGCCTCGCAAATGCAGTTGCAGATGCCTTAAGCCGTCTTCCTCGAGCCATCAACTTTGCCATTTCAGGTGTGCAGATGGAAATACCTGCTTGTTTCAAGCACGAGTATTTGACAGATCAAGATTTTGGAGATGCATTTCAAGCCCTTAAATCTTCTACTCCGACTCCTGCAGAGATGAATATGTTCGCAGCCTACACCATTGTAAATGACTTGTTGTATTATATTGATCGCATTTGTGTTCCACACAATACACCATTGCGGAAAATTTTGATCCAAGAACATCATGAAGTCCCTTTTGCTGCTCATCCAGGCATCAACAAGACATACAGATTGTTTGTATATGCAACATATTTTTGGCCACAAATGCAGCAAGATGTTATCAAGTTTGTCAAAGCTTGTCATTCCTGTCAAACAATGAAGGCCTCTCGACAACTTCCTCAAGGGTTACTTCATCCTTTGCCCGTACCTCAAGAAAGATGGGAAAGTGTGAGCATGGATTTTATCACTACATTGCTTCGTTCTCAAAAAGGCAATGCACAGATTCTCGTAGTGGTGGATCGGTTTTCAAAGATGGCACACTTTATTCCTTGCAAGAAAGCTGCCTCTGCACTAGACGTTGCGCAATTATTTGTGCAACACATTTTCAGATTACATGGATTACCAAAGTCTATTGTTTCAGACAGAGATCCAAAATTCACAGGGCATTTTTGGACATCCCTTTTCAAATCCCTTGGTACAAATTTGTTATTCAGCTTAGCATACCATCCTCAAACTGATGGACAGACAGAAAGAGTGAATCAAATTTTGAAAGAAATGCTTCGACATTACATACAAAGTCGATTGGGATCATGGGAAGAGTATTTGCCACTTGTAGAGTTCGCATACAATAACTCTATCCATTCAGTAACTGGCATGACTCCATTTCAAGCAGCTTATGGGCATACTCCTCTTATATCGACAATCTTTGTTCTTCAACACAAAGTAGCTCTAGCAGATCAGTTGGTTTAAGAAATGCAAGATGTACTTATTCAAATACGTGACAAGTTGGTTCATGTCCAACAAAAGTACCAGAAACAAGTCAATAAGCATCGACGACATGCAGACTTCCAAGGGGGAGATTTGGTGTTATTATATGTAGCACCTCATCGCTACAAAACGGTGAAATCAGTCTTTCCAAAGTTGCGCCCTCGCTTCTATAGACCTTTCAAAATAATCAAGAAGTACTCAGTTGTCAGTTACAAGTTGGAACTTCCACTCTCATGGGGAAAACTTCATCCAACTTTCCACATTTCTTGGCTCAAACAATACATACAAGGAGATTCGCCAATTCCAGACTTATCTTCTTATGTGCCAGAAATTGAAGATGAACACATAATTCCTGTTCCAGAGAAGATTCTTGATGTAAGACAAAAAGAAACAAGACGAAAGATCACAACAAAATTTCTTGTCAAGTGGATGGATCTTGATGAGTCAAACTCAACTTGGCAGACGGATGAAGATATGCAGCAGTACCCAAACCTCCTTCAAGAATTCTTTGAAAAGCGGAAGACTTTCATCTGAACACGGGGTTTTAATGTAAATGGGAGGGAATGTCACGATTGTGACTAGTTACACTCTTCTTGATTCATTACAGATGCAGATGCGAAGTGTGACTAACCCGGGAGGACTCCTGTTCTCGAATGGTCACACCCCTTCGCCCAAAAGACATACCTCTTCGCCAAAAGCCACACTCCTTCGACGACTGGTCACACCCCTTCACCTTACGGATGCGACTCTTCACCCAATGGTTGCAGCTCTTCGTCGAAAGGATGTGTCTTTTCGCTTAAAGTCATGTCTCTTCACAAAGAGACATGCCTCTTCACTGATGACTATTGAATTCCTATAAAAGGAACCCTTGTATCACACTTTCAATCAATCAAATACAGAGTCTTCTAAGTCTTGTTCTGAGTTCAGTTTCAGTTTCTTAAGTCTTAATCATGAGTTTAAGTACTTAATTAAGGATTAGCGACTAGAATCCTTACATGTTTTCAGGCTACTGGGACACCCATCGAGCCCTTGAGTTTATGTAGCAGTTTGATGTCGCCTTCTCTGGAGGTTGCTTCATGGAACACTCCAAGGTGCGAAGGGCGGCATCTTACTTGAAAGGAACTGCACAAACATGGTGGTCTACTGTGTTGTTATGCAGAGAAGAACCTGCAATGTGGGTAAAATTCAAGAAAATTGTCACGTCAACTTGGATATCAGATGAATATGAAAGAGATGTCATCACGGCTTGGTATCATTTGAGAATGACTAAGAAAGATACATTGGATGACTACTGTCGGAGATTTTGGGATACTTATTTGTCAGTGTCTTCGTTTCGGAAGATTACTTTGAGGGACAACATTGAGCGGTTTTTCTGTGGTTTGACAAACGAGATTCGAGAGTATTGTCTACAATAGAAGTCTGACTTTATTCAAAGACTTATGGGACATGCTAAGCAAGGATTTGGAATGGATGCCGGCTCATCGACTTATCTTTTGGACATGATAGTATCCACCTCACTAGGGCAAGAGTTTTCCAGTGAAGAGAATGAATTAGGGGAACCGGATGACAGCTCATCACAGGATTTCAGAGCAGTAAGAGAATGAGACGGTAGCACATCCGAGGGTTCCGACGAACTAAGGGAACCATATGCAAGTTCATCAGAAGATTCTAGAGAAGAATAGGGATCATATTATAGTTCGTCTCAGGGTTTTGAGGATTGAGATTGACGTGCCAATGGACAGGGGAGGCTAGCAAGCCTACCCACAGGTCCCAAGGCACAAGGAAAGAAAGGAAAGGGAATCAACTAGTAGATCAGAGAATTCCACAGATCGAGATTGAGGTGCCAAGGAAAGGGAGGCTAACATGGCTTCCAATAGGTCAAGGGCACTAGAAAAGAACAGAAAGGTAAGCTAGGTTCACTGGATAATTTGGTCAAGGGTTCTTTTTGGCCCTCGATGCAAAGTGGATGGAAGAAGAGAACCTCGTAAATTCTCTTCAGAGAGAGTTGTACCTTGAAGCTTTTGGGCTATTAGCAGTGTCTATGCCAAAAGTTACCGATGAATCAACAGGTTGAATTTGGGGCGGTGTCGACTGCACAAGAGGGGAGCCGCTCCATTCCTTTGTCACAGATTGAATAAAGTCACTAATTTCTCTTTGAGATTTTAGAGTGTTGACGGGCTGACAATATTTTTTGGAATGACTTTATGAATTGTGTGCACATAATTGGAAATTTCCTTGATTGAACTAAAATATATGCGCTTTTATGTGTGTATTGTTAGAAACATGTAGAGAAAGTTGAAATGGCTGTAGCATTTTGTTTGATGAATGATTTGAACCTAGTGCATCTAAACATCTGTTAGAGATCGGTGAGTACTGGATGTGATGGGTGAATGAGAACTGCGTGTGAACTGAATGAGATTCTAGTGCATCAAGATGTCTATCTAGATGAGATGATTGGATATTGTTGTGAGTGCATCAAAAGTTCCGGAAGGATGAGATGACTACAAAGTGATCTACGTGCATCAAGAGTTCTGGACGGAATGAGATGGCTAGATTGAATGATTGAAAACACGATGTTTAGAGTGAACTAAGTGTGTGATTTTTTGAACTGCCTGCTATGTGGATGTATTGTCTTGTGGGGATGGTCATGAACATGGTTTGCTTGGTTGAAATGTGAAATGAAAGAATATGAATATGATAGTAACAAGATTTAGTAGATCAAGACATCCGTGAAAAATCAGTGCGATCTGGATGTGATTGCTAAATGGTTTCAATGATCAGGATTTGTATCTGAGACCCTTGATAGAAATGTGATTAATCAGTAACTGATGTCTTGGTAGAAGTGTTGGATTAGTGGAGTCTAGTGCATGAGTATATAGAGTGAGTGTCTATTGAAGAAAGTTTCTGTCCTTTGGTTGTTTTTCTAGGCGTAATCGAGGGCAATTACAATTCTTTCAAGAGGGGGGAACGTCACAAAGTGATGACGTGGCATGCCCATTTAGAAAAGAAATGGCCGAGTGGACAACAGAAACTGAAGAGCTGACTTCGAAGAACTTTAGAGCATCCATCGAGGTGCCAAAAACCCTAAAGACCAAAAGCTTGAACTCTGAGGAGGATTTCTGTAAATTGCGTTGACATGCTGACGTGGCAGTCCGTATGGATGATGATGTGACTGGACAGTACAAAATTTTTGCGCTTTGCACTGCTGGTGCCACATGGTAGGTTGTACGGATTTCCACAATTTTCGTTGGCTACTTTTTGCAGTTTCTAGTGCTAACTTTTGAGAGTAGATGCTTTCGAGAAGAAGTGATTTTAAACTATTTGCTTTTGGGCATCCCTTGCAAGTTTAAAAGAGCCCTTGGGCCTCACTCTGCAGAGCATTTGGATGTAGAGTATGAGAGCAGAGGATCCTCGGGAGTTGTACTTTGCTGTGAGCAATAATAAAGAAATACTAAAAGGGTGCCAGTCTTTGGGGCCAATGCTTTTGGGCATGGAACTCCGCCGTGCCATCTCTCTCTCTCTCTCTCTCTCTCTCTCTCTCTCTCTCTCTCTCTCTCTGTGTGTGTAACTATGTCAGACTTTGTAAATAATTATTGTATTTACGAGAAAAGAATTATCTAATTAGTTGTGTACACGTCAGAATAGATTTAGCAGTTTTGGGGCCTCGGGTGCACCCAAGTTTGGGCCAGTGCACCTCAGGCAGACCGTAGTAGAAAATACCTTGAAGCCCGAGTGATTGGGAAATCTGGTCTTCAATGAAGGGGTAGATAGTAGCCTCAGATTTCAGGCTCAGAAAATTACGCGCGCTAGTGCAAGCACAGGAATGAGATTGGGTCCTTAGAATAATTACCCTAAGGCCTGAATTATTTTACGGCCTTAGGATAAGTTAGTGAAAGTATTTTTAAATTGTTTATACTCGACCAAATGACCGGACGAGTGCGAACAGGTAATGCCAAAGCAGTGCTGGTACGGCATTGCGCTGGGGAGCAGGTAACAGTTTCATTGGATTGCATCTATGTGTGCAGTTGTGGTTCAATTTGCACATTTCATTAATAGTTTGTGAACTTTTAAAAGTGAAAGTTGAAGGGTTCTTAAGTTATTAAGTAAGTGTGCCAAGTGGCACACCTACCAATGCAAACTAACTCTCTCTCACTCTCACTCTCACTCTCACCCTCCCTCTCTTCCTAGCGCCCCCTCTCCCTGATGGCTATTTAGGAGCCCCCCCTCCCCCATTTTTCAGTGTTGGCAGTGCTCCTACCCTCCCTATTGTGAGTATGCTCTACGCATTGGAGCCCTCTATGGAAGCTTTAGAGTAGCCCCTTGCGACATATGTGGTGGCCTCGTGCTCCCATTGTCTAGAACAAGGGTTCTCATAGCCATAGCCAGCTTTTGGTGAAGTTTCATCGCGAGAAGTTGCAATAGGCACTCTCTTCGTAGAGTGTGGTGGCTGTAAATTCTCTGTTTTCAGCCCTTAATCACCTCCTTTAGGGTGAATTTCAGCAAAATACATATAGAATCTAATTCTTCTCTACCTACACTACGCGTACACAAAGTTTTGTGCAATTCCATCACGGAAAAGGTCTCTATTTCGGCTTTGGAAGGTGCTCTGTAACCGGCTTGTATGATCCAAAAAGGGCGGTAGACTTTACTTTAAACCTTGATTTAGCTTTCACCCATTATTAGTCGTCTATTTTACTTGTATTTTCAAGACACAACAAAGGGGAGAGGGATACAGGCTGCTAGATTGCACCTGTATGAGTAGACAGACACCAGATTGGCCCCTAACTTAGGTGCCCCTTTCGGTATTTCTTTATTGTTCAAAAGAGGGAATAAACGCTGTGGTTCCTACAAGCTGCCCCGCACAAACTCGGCTGAATTTCCACTGTTCCAGCCCGATTTCGGCAGCATAACTGTACTAGAACCCTTCACGGTCAGTATTCCCACGCATTGACTGACTTTCCCGACGCATACGGGCACTTTGCAAAACCTGGCGAGAATCTGCAGCACGCTGAATTCTCTGTTTTCAGCCCTGAAAATACGCCAGATCGCCTGTACAGCGGTCCCCTTGCGTCCCCGAACCTCCTGGGGGTATTAGGGTCCGTTTAGGGCCAAAACCCTAAACCTGCAAAAATACACAGCAGGCTGTAATTCACTGTTTCGGGCTCCGTTCCGCGTGCCGATCGCATCCCTAGCAAGTCCTCGAGCTCCCGCACCTGTAGGGCTACTTGCCCTTTGAATCGGACGAGATTTCTGGCGTGAAACCTCTCCGAATTCACCTGTACCTGCGGGGGGATTAGCCGCTAGCTAATCCAGTACTTGTGCAAGAGGCTCTTGCCTCGGCAATCGCGCATGAACCCACACAACTGTACATTGGTCAAATGAAGAGCCCACTAGAGGGGCATAACATACTGCCAAAGGGGAGAGAGAGGGCAGTGCGTAGCGTGCAGGGCATCACTCCTGGCACCGCACTGTGCATAAGAGGGAAAGCAAGCACTCCATAGCTCTTAACCTGTGACAAAATCTGAAAATGAGGCTCTCTCCTCTTCAAATTCAGCGCCACTTCTTGTTGCATAAGGCAAGTGCACCAGAAGGTGCCACTTGGCACTTTTACAAGCATTTTCCCATTTCGGGGTTGCCGCCTAAAAATATCCCAACCGGTTGCCCAGTTGACTTCACGGCAGAGTAAGAAAATGTTCCCTTTGTCATTCCGGAGGTAATGACGCCAACACATTTTCAGGTCCCAAAATAGCAGTTCCCTAAATTTTAGGAGATGCTGCCATTGTATCTTTCTAGGTCATCCGACCCTCTTTGTACACTGCGGCCACATCCAGAACTGAAATGTAGCCTCTGTAGCAAAGGATTCCACTTTGGCTAGTCAATGACCCCACTTGGCTAACCATAGTCCTTGTCCAACCTTAGTGCTCTCTTGCCCTCAGGCCTGGACTCCCTCTGGACAGTTCCACACTAGCTATGCAATGCAGGGCAGTTAGATTTCCCGAGGGGTGTTTCCAAAAAGTGAAAGTAAATAGATAATAAGAAAGAAATCAACAAAAAGGATAGATAGTAGTCACACGCTGGTGACATACCCCCCTCTTGAAATCTCAAACGTCCTCGTTTGCATCTATGTCGTACATGCTTACTGTCAACACTGATGTATTCAACACCTGTCGACACATATACGACACATATATGCTCATTGTCAACCTTGGTGTATTCAACACCTCGTCGACTCATGTATTGCCTGCGTGTGAACCCTGTCCCAATGACATAGTGGTAGCTTCGCACTCTGCCATTGCTTTGAGTCACTAACTTTCCAATGACAAAATGATAGCTGCACATTTTGCCACTGTCTTATCGTACACGTTGGATCCCGTAACACTTTCGAGCATACCCAAACCGACAGTTTAAGAATGCAGTTACACATGTACTCTTCAATAGGAGCAATCACTGTATCCTTGACAAACTGACAAGAAATACTCACTTCTATAGCACTAACCAAACTTTTGGACATTCCATAAGAGCAATTGCCAAACTGACAATCTGTACAGCTCTAACATTCATGTAACAGGTATTTCATTTGAGCTCACTTTAAATACCATGTACATCATTTGTTTCAGAAGCCATTGTCACACTGACAATCCATGTAGCTTTGAAACTCAAGGGGTCAAGGTAGGTTGCAAATCGAAGGCTTCCAGGTAGAGTGATAACACAGTTGGTGACTCTGCAAGTTCACCTTCTTCCATCCACTTAGCATCCATTGGTGGATAGTTTCTGAACTTTACCAAGTAACGCCTAGCAACCTTGCCTTTCACTTTCCTTTCTTTGTGTGCCAAAATCTGTTCAGGGAGCAAGATCTCGTCAAGTTCCTCGACTTCCGGCTGATCTTCAGCTGGCATATCTTCTGGCACATCACCCACATAGGGTCTGAGAAGACTCACATGAAACGCATTGTGAATCTTCCAACTGTCAGGCAATTTCAGCCTATATGCAACATCACTGATTATGTCGCATACTTGAAAAGGCCCATAGTAACGCATGCTGAGCTTTGGAAAGAGTCTTTCCTTGCCCTTCATCTTCTTTAACCTTGCCTTTTCAAACCGTAGAAGCACCCAATCACCAAGTGAATATACCACTTCACGACGGTGACGATCAGCTGCTTTCTTTTGCTTTGCCTGAGTCCTTTCTAAGGCCACTTTGACCTTCTTGTACATTTCATCCATGTCTTGAACATACTTATCTGCTTCAAATATCTTGTCCTTTGTATGCAGTATGGGAGGAACTTTCTTGCCACCTTCAACTATCTCAAAAGGTGCCTTGCCAGTTGATGAATGCACTGTATTATTGTATGCATACTCCACCAATGGCAAATACTGCTCCCACTTTCCTTTATGCTCTGACACATAGCACTTCAGCAGATCTAGGACAGTAGAATTTGCCTCTTCTGACTGCCCATCTGTTTGAGGATGAAATGACGAAGAGAATTTGAGCGTGGTACCCATATTCTCAAACAAGCCTCTCCAGAACAAACTTGTCATGCGTGGATCACGGTCGCTGACAATCGACTGTGGCATGCCATGATACTTGAAAATATTGCTCATAAACAAGCGTGCCATCTGATCTGGCTTTATCTTCTTCCTGACAGGAATAAAATGAGCCTGTTTGCTGAATCTGCAAATAATGGTCCAAATACCATCATTTCCTGTCTGCGTTCTCGGAAGATCAAAGATAAAATCCATAGCAATACTTTCCCATGGTTTATCTGGAATAGGTAGTGGTTGCAATAACCCTGGTGCCTTTTGCCTGTCAAACTTGACCTTTTGGCATATTAGGCATTCTCGCACAAAGGCATCCACATCCCTTCTCAATGTAGGCCAATAGAAGAATGTCTCAACCGCTTTAACTGTAGCATCGATACCACGATGCCCTGCATACGGTGGGACATGACTCTCTTCCATAACTTTGCGTCGCAATGGCTTTGTGACACACAATCTGCCATGCATCATCATGAACCCGTCTTTAAGAAGATAGTGTTCATGACGTTGTCCATCCATTAGTTGCTCGAAGACCCTTGCAAAATCTTCATCATTTGCATACTGTTCTCTCATATCATCAAGTTCATGATGATAAGGAATCGATACAGCTGAAATTTGTGGCTTTCTTGACAAGGCATCAGCCACAACGTTCTTCTTGCCTTCCACATGCACAATCTGAAAATGGAACATGGACAAAATATTTGCCCATCGCATATGCTTCTCAGATAACTTTGTCTGTGTCAAGAAGTATCGCAAGGTCTGATGATCCGTTTGGACAACGAAATCTGCACCTAGCAGGTAGTGTTTCCAACTTAAGAGCGCATGAATCACAGCCAGTAACTCTTTCTCATAGACCTGCATGGTCATCTCTGGCCCTTGCAAAATTCTGCTCTCATAGGCTACTACCCTGCCATCTTGCATTAGCACAGCACCAATGCTACTACCGCAGGTATCACACTGGACCACAAATGACTTCCTAAGATCTGGCAACACAATGACTGGATCCGAAGTCATCTTTTCCTTTAAGAGATTAAAAGCTGAAATCTCTTTTTGTGTCCATCTAAAGGTGACTGCCTTCTTTTGAAGAGCATGTAAAGGTGAAGCAATCTCAGCGAAATTTCGGATAAACCTTCTGTAATAGGAGCATAGTCCCAAAAAGCTTCGGACATCATGCACCGTCTTCAAATTTGGCCATGACTTGATCGCTTCGACTTTTGCAGGATCCATTCTGACACCGTCCTTTGAGACAATGTGTCCTAGAAAGTGAATCTCTTCCAGAAAAAACTCACTTTTCTTTGCATTGATGAGCAACCTATGACTGCGTAGCTCTTTGAACACAATGGCCAAGTGATGCCTATGCTCCTCTTCATTCTTTGAGTAGACTATCATGTCATCAAAGAATGTACCAACAAACTGCTGGTGTGGACGGAAAATTCTGTCCATCATCCTATTAAACGTAGCAGGAGCATTTGTGAGACCAAAGGGCATCACTAAAAATTCGTAAAGGCCAAACGTTGTTCTAAAAGCAGTCTTGTGCACATCCTCTGATCTAATGCGGATCTGATGATACCCACTCTTTAGATCTATCCTGCTAAACATAGCTGCTCCTTCCAAAGAAGTGTCTCGCTTTCTCTCTCTCTTTCTCTCTAATTCTCTTGAGTATTTGAAGTATAATCAAAAGTCAGTTTAAGCTTCCGTATTTTTGGTGCTCAGTGGTATCAGAGCAAGGTCATCTCTCTTCCTTAAGGAATTGACGACTCTTGGCAGACTGCAGAAATGGGAGGACGTGAGATAGAGTTCTCTCTCCTTCAACAACAGGTGATAGAGTTGCAAAAAGCTCTCTCCCATCTAGAAGTCCAAGAGATTCTCCATACTTTTGAGAAAGGGAAGAAGAAAGTGCCGATGGGGTCGGGAGAAATCCCGCAGAACTCAAAGGCGCCAGAACCAAGGAAAGATCCTTTAATTGGAACCTCCCGCATGCACGAGAGGCAAAGGAAACCTCCAGAACGTCATGTGCGGTTTAATATAAAGGTTCAAGAGCAGGATCCTCCTGATTCCCCTCAGATCTCTTTCATTAAGGATCTGGATGACATAGTCGCTCTGGAAGACATGTTTTTTGACGATCCGTTGCAGCAAGAAGTGCATTCAAGGGAAAGGACTCTTGTCCACAAGGAGTCTAAGCATAGAAAGAAGGAGCACCATAAGAAGAAGCACCACAGGCAGAAAACATTCAAGTCGGGAGACAAAGATGTGAAATTCGACACCTACAATGGGCAGCGTGATAATGACAAAGCTTTTGCTTTCATCCGCCAATTTGAAGTTGCATTTGCAGAAGGGAATTTTAAAGAAAGATCCAAGCTTCTCTATGTCAGTATGTACCTGAAAGGCACCGCCACGCAGTGTTGGGGTATAAAGCCCAATGTGGTCGCCCAGGTAAGTGGACGGGCCGCCAGGTATGTACACATATTCTTTTGTAAAAACATAATAAGAACTCACTATACTCTACACATTACAGTAGAGCGAGTTCACCATATCGTCGTGCTCTTCTTCTCGCACTCTCTCTCGCGTCGCACTTCCGCTCGTACTCCTTCAACTGGTATCAGAGCTCAGATCGAGGCTCGGGGCAGCACTGCAGGAGGCTAGAGTCACCAGCTCAGATTGGAGTGAAATTCGACAGGCAAAGACACGGCCCCAAATCTTGTGGGTGAGTCCGTAGGGCACGGTGTGCTCAGAATTTCATTCTGAGGTCATCTCGGTCACCGTTCGGCTTCGACAAAGTTCTGCGCATGTCATTTTCGACTACGTGGTCTAAGCGGGTGCAGATCCGACTCTGCAAATTTGGGGTTTTCGGCCTACGACTGCAGGTGCTGAGGATATCGACACTCCTAGAGTGTTGATTTGTGGCTGTCTACACATCGAAGGACGGCTCACATTTCTTGGAGGCGTGTCACATGCGACACGGGCGCATCTACACACAGATTGTAGGCGACATCCACTAGTTCATCAGGTAGCTTGTGTTTGCTGCTTGATATTCCAGATTTCATCCTGACATTGCAGGTACTTCCACATGGGATGTATTGTCAGAGATGATGTATGTCTGTTGAGGGTTTGCTGGCTGTGAGTCACGCAGCAAACAACCGCCGCAGCGGTTACAGCATACAGAGGGAAATTTGTGGATGTATGACTTTGTGGGAAGTCTATGTGCTGTCAGATTTACTGCAGCCTTTGTTGAGGGTCGAGTGAGGTTTTATTGAGCTGGGGTATTCTCGAATGTTGAGATCCTTTCGGTGATACAGGTCTTGGAGCGATCCCTCGAGCACCCTTAGATAGACAGCTAGGATGTATTGACTGTGAGTTAGACAGTTGGGATTGCATCTTTGCTTTACTGCCGTTGAGGCATTGTCGCAGTCTATGCTTACAAGACAGTGACAGGACAGTCAGAGACAGTACAGGTGCAGGACATGTTTACCCACAGCTTACAGTGTGAGAGAGACAGTGGTTTTTTGAGCTGTTTTTTGGTCTGTTTTTAGTACACCAGAGCCATTTTACAAAGGAGACTCTGCCAAAATTTCTGCAGAATCTGAAGCTTTCTTGGTTCATTTGACAGGTTGATATTGGTTCAGAGGTCAGTTTACAGAGGAAACTTTGCCGAATTTTTTCCAGGGAAGTAAACTACTGTGAACCGTAGCTATGGCTGGATCACAGGACACTGCTCTTTACAATATCAAGAAGCTGGATGGAACCAATTTCCCATTGTGGAAGAAGCAGATTTGGCACGTGTTGGTACAAAAGAAGCAGATAAAACCTATAAAGCTCAAGGGGATAAAACCAGAAGATATGGACGAAGATGAATGGAGCGAAATGAATGAATTGGCACTTTCTACCATTATGCTGACTTTGGCAGAAAGCGTTTACTTCAATGTAGCAGACGAGATGTCGGCTTATCAAGCATGGTTAAAGCTGAGTGATCTTTATGAGAAGCAGAGTGCAGCTTCACAGGTATACTGGCTTAAGAAGCTTGTTGACTTGAAGATGAAAGAAGGGACACCTATGTCCAATCATCTGAATGAATTCAACACAATCCATAGTCAGTTGTCAGCTCAAGGTGTCAAGTTTGATGAACCTGTTAGAGCTATGTTCCTGTTGATCACATTGCTGGAAAGTTGGGACACTTTTCGCACAGCTTTGAGTAATTTTGCACCTCCAGATGGTTTGAACATAGCAGGTGTATGAGGAAGTCTGCTTACTGAAGAAACCAATAGAAAGACAATGGACAAAGACAAAGGAACAGCCTTAGTTGTCAGGGGAAGGACCAAAGAAAAGTACAAAGGTGGAAAGAGGAATCAGTCTCGTAGCAAGTCCCGCAGTGCTAAAGGCAAGAGTGACATAGAATGCTACCATTGTGGCAAGAAGGGTCACATGAAAAGAGACTGCAGAGAATGGAAAGCAGAAAAAGACAAAGAGAAAGCTGAAGACCATGGTGAGAAGAACAAGTCCTCAGTGAAGATTCAAGAAATAAATGTGACAAACACTGTTGCAGAGGATGACAGTTTAGTGTCAGGAGACATCTACTTCTTGAAGAATACAATGGACTCAGCTCTTCTTACAGCATCTGATGGAAATGCACTGAGTGACTGGAATATAGACTCAGGGGCATCACTTCATGTGTCTCCAAACAAGGAGTGGTTTACCTCTTATGTGACCACTAAAGATCATGTTCGGCTAGGCAATGGGCAGACATGTGAGATCTTAGGTGTTGGAGATGTTCAATTGAAGTTTCAGAATGGCTCTTCTTTCACGCTGAAGAATGTGAGACATGTTCCCGCAATTACAAAGAGCTTGATCAGCACAGGTTTACTTAATGATGCTGGCTACGTCACCACTTTTGGACAGAACATGTGGAAGATATCCAAGGGTTCTATGACAGTAGCACATGGAGTAAAGTTTGCAGGACTTTACATGATTTATGTATCAAATGTCTCTAAAAATGTAATCAATGTAACCGAGCAGCCGAACGTTTCTTTGTGGCATAGCCGGTTAGGACATATGTCCAAGAAGGGAATGGAAATCTTGGCTCGTTCTGGTTATTTGCCTCGTTTTTCATTTAGTGATTTTGAATTCTGTGAACATTGTCTGTATGGTAAGCAAACACAGCAGCCACATAAGCATAGAAGCAGTAGAAGAGATACACAGTGATTTGTGTGGACCTATGCCTAAGCTATCTCTAGGGGGAGCTTCTTACTTTATGACATTTATAGATGATTACTCGAGGAAAGTATGGGTTTACTTTCTCAAGCACAAGGATGAAGCGTTTAGTGTTTTCAAAACGTTTGTGATACTTGTGGAGAATCAGTGTGGCAAGAAGCTTAAATGCTTACACACTGACAATGGTGGAGAGTATGTTTCAAAGGCCTTTCACGACTTTTGTGAGTCAAAAGGTATAAAACGTGAACTTACTGCTCCTTACAATCCTCCTCAAAATGGTGTTGCTGAGAGGATGAATAGGACCATACAAGAGAAGGTCAGAAGTATGTTGTCTAATGCACAACTGCCAAATGGGTTTAGGGCTGAAGCTGTATCAACAGTTGTTCATCTTGTAAATAGATCTCCTAGCAAGGTTTTGCAGAAGGATTAAGTGCTAGAGATGGTATGGTCAGGCAAAATGCCCTCATACAAGCATCTCAGAGTCTTTGGCTGTGAGGCATATACTCACGTTCCAAAGGAATTTAGGAACAAACTTGAGCCAAAGAGTAGAAAGTGCATCTTTCTAGGCTATGGTAATTCTGGTGAGATGGGGTACAGACTTTGGAATCTCGAATCCAGAAAGGTTGTCCGCAGCAATGATGTTCACTTTAATAAATCCAAATATCATTCTAAACCAGAGAGGGTTGAGGAGATTAGAAGAGTTGTCTTCCAAGAAGATGGACCTGCACGTGCAAGACAAAATGTTAGGGCTCAAGAGGAGCAAGGGCAGGATAGAGTGGAACCACAGGTTGTGGCTGAGCCTGAGCCACCTATTGTGTGTAGATCTAGACGTGTTACGCGACCTCCTGATAGGTTTGTTCCATCTATGAACTATGTCATGTTGACTGATTGCAATGAGCCTTCATGTTACAAGGAAGCAGTGCAAATGAAGGACTCCGGGAATTGGCAATTGGCCATGCAGTCAAAGATGACAGCTCTGCATAAAAACAAGACATGGAAGCTAGTTAAATTACCACAGGGCAAAAAGGCTCTACCTTGTAAATGGGTTTACAGGTATAAGATCACCGCTCATGATAGTCAGCCAAAGTACAAAGCAAGGCTTGTTGCCAAGGGCTTTAAGCAAGAACAAGGCATTGACTTTGATGAAGTCTTCTCTCCGGTGGTCAAGATGACTACATTGAGATGCTTTCTTGCATTGGTTGCCATATTAGATTTGGTGTTGCATCAAATGGATGTCAAGACAGCGTTCTTGCATGGTGATTTAGATGTGGAAATTTACATGCAGCAGCTAGAAGGGTTTGTTGAGAAAGGCAAGGAAGATTGGGTATGCCAGTTGTTAAAGAGTCTTTATGGCTTAAAACAATCACCGAGGGCATGGTACCATAAATTCCACAAGTTTATGCTTTCTCAAGGCTACAAACGTAGTGAGTTAGATCACTGTCTATATACAAAGAAAGCTAAGGATGGTAGTTGGTTGATCCTTATTTTGTATGTGGATGACATGTTGATTGCTGGCAAGCACTTGGAAGAAATTTCAGCTTTGAAGTCAAAGATGGCAAAATCGTTTGACATGAAAGACATGGGTGAGGCAAGTCATATACTTGGTATGCTCATTGAGAGAGAGAGATCAAAGAAGTTGATTTGGTTATCTCAAACAGAGTATATTGACAAGGTTTTGCAACGTTTCAATATGGAGAAGGGAAAGGCATGAGTGTTCCATTGCCACCATATGTGAAACTTAGCAAACAAGATTGTCCTGTGTGTAAGGAAGAACATGCTGAAATGGATAAGATTTTATATGCGTCTGCAGTGGGTAGTTTGATGTATGCAATGATTGCTACTCGCCCAGACATTGCATTTGCAGTGGGAGTAGTAAGTCGATACATGTCAAACCCAGGCAAGAAACATTGGGAGGCAGTGAAAGGAATATTGAGATACCTGAAAGCTACAAAGAGTATGCGTATATGCTATGGGAGTCAGGAGCTAAGTGTAAAGGGTTTTACAGACTCAGATTATGCAGGTGACTTAGACAACCGAAGGTCTACGTCAGGGTATGTCTTTACATTGGCTGGTGGAGCAGTATCATGGCGTTCTAGATTACAAGATTGTGTTACTCAGTCTACTGCAGAGGCTGAATATGTTGCAGCATCAGAGGCATGCAAAGAATCAATTTGGCTTAATCGACTAGTAACAGATTTGGGAATCAAAGAAGAGATGCCTGTGTTATATTGTGATGGTCAAAGTGCTATACAATTGGCTCGCAATCCAGTTTATCACTCAAAGACAAAGCATGTGGATGTGAAGTATCATTTCATCAGGGAAATGCTCGAGGATAAGCAACTTCAGCTTGTCAAAGTTCACACCACAGAAAATCCTGCTGATCTACTTACAAAAGGACTTCCCTCAGTGAGCTTTGCGCATTTTCGCAAGCAGTTAGGTGTAGGGTAGTACATCACTTCTCTATATCTCTTGTATATTAGCTTGTATAGTAGCTTCTCTCACATTTAAAGTACCACATTGGACTTTAATTGGGAGGTTGTTGGGGTATAAAGCCCAATGTGGTTCCCAGGTAAGTGGGCGGGCCGCCAGGTATGTACACATATTCTTTTGTAAAAACCTAATAAGAACTCACTATGCTCTACACATTACAGTAGAGCGAGTTCACCATATCGTCGTGCTCTTCTTCTCGCACTCTCTCTCGCGTCGCACTTCTGTCCGTACCCCTTCAAGTAGTTGGTGGTTAACCCTTATCCTGGAAGATCGCAAACCCCAAGATTGGACTACTTTCAAGAAGGAGTTCTACGCACAGTTCCTTCCTCCAGACTATGAGGAAGAGGTAAAGAAAGAATGGGATCGACTTTCACAGTCAAAGAACGAAACTGTTTCACGCTATGTGGGTAGGTTTTGGGATGTTGTCTTGAAAATCACTCCATTCAAGAAGATTGACGATTTGGAAAAGATGCGCAAGTTTGAAGCAAGATTGCATGAGCCTTGCAAAAGGCTATGAAGCTTGACTCTCGAGGTAACTTGCAGATACTTATGGAATCAGCTCACATAGCTGATGGAATACATGACAAGGGTACTTCCAGGAAGATGGAGCAAAGCACTTACCATGCTAAGCAGAAGGCTCTCCATGAGCAGCCTACCTCTACTTCTTCTCAAAAGAAGAAAAGAACCGCCTCCGAAGCAGAAGCAAAGCCAAATCAGCCCAAGAAAGGGAGATATCTCTCTCCTGCTAAGTTGCGAACCTACATTAGTGAAGGAAGACGCTTCAAGTGTAGACAAGTTGGTCATATGAAGGGTGACTGTCCTACCAAACCTCCGCAACCATCCTCTTCCGATGCAGTCCCAGATGTACAGGGAAATACAACCAAGGATGGAAAAGAAAGAGCTCTTCTCAAAGCATGTGGTATCATCAACAACCAACGGGCTCTTATTCTGTTCGACCCTGGCAGTACAGACAACTTCATCTCTACAAAGCTAGCTGATGACCTGAACTTACGGCCCAATCGTTTTGGAGTTTCTATTCAAGCACAATCTGCTTTCAAAGGGTAGAACTCTAACTCTACTTCAATCATAGGGAAGCTGAATCTAAAGGTCGACAACTACAAAGATCAAGAGTCTTTCTTACTAGCTTCACTTGAAGGATGCGATGTTATCTTGGGAATGCCTTGGCACTACAAGATGCATCCCATTCCTGACTATGTTGAGAAAACCTTATTCTTTGATCATAAAGGAAAGGAGTATCTTGTACTTGCAGATGCAGGTGATTGGCGTATCCGTATCGCCAATCACATTGCCATCAAGAAAGTAATGAAAAAGTGTGTTTCAACGTACTTGATTTTTGCAAGAGAGAGAGATGTGTCTGTTTCACAACTTTCTTCCTCTTTAGAGCAAAAAAGACTTAAGTTATTAGAAAGTTATAAAGATTGTTTTGCAGATGAACTTCCAAATGAACTACCACCTTCGCGACCTGAGGATCATACAATTGATTTGATCCCACGAAGTTCTCCTCCAAATCAGTCCCCTTATCGAGTTAGTCTAATGCAACAAGAAGAAATTCTCAAGCAAGTTAACGAACTTTTAGAGAAGGGCTTAATAAGGCCTAGTACTTCTCCATATTGTTCACCTGTCTTGCTAGTACAGAAAAAGGATGGCACATTCCGCATGTGCTTTGACTATAGATCTCTAAACAAGATCACAATCAAGAATCGATTTCCAATCCCTCGGATTGACGACATTCTTGACAAGTTACAAGGAGCAAGTATCTTCAGTCGTATAGACTTGAAGAGCGGTTATCATCAAATCTGCATAGCTCCTCAGGATGTGCATAAGACTTCATTTAGAACAACCTTCGGGTTGTATGAATTCCTAGTGATGTCTTTTGGACTCACTAATGCACCAGCCACATTCAACAAAATGATGGATAGAATCTTCCACTCATATAGAAGCTTTATAGGCGTTTTCTTTGATGGCGTCTTAATCTTCTCAGAGACGGAAGACGAACACTATAAGCATCTCACATTAGTGTTTGAAGAATTACGCAAACACAAATTATTTATGAATGCTAAGAAGAGTGAGTTATTTTTAAAAGAAATCCACTATTTGGGCCATATAGTATCTCACAACCAGGTGAGAATGGACCCTGATATGATTCAAGCAGTTGTAGAATGGCCTACGTCAACCACAGTACATGATGTACGAAGTTTCCTTGGCCTCTGTTCTTATTATCGGTGTTTCATTCGAGCCTTTGCCGCTATAGCAGGTCCCCTTTATGACCCGACAAAGAAGCGGATTCCATTCCATTGGGGGTCTGGACAAGAACAAGCTTTTGAAAAGCTTAAGTATCTACTCAGTCACGGACCTGTTCTCACCGTCCCTGATCTTTGCAAACCTTTCGAGGTATACTGCGATGCATCTGGAGATTGTATAGGAGCAGTTTTGAACCAAGAGGGTCACGCCATAGCCTACGAAAGTCGGCACCTTAAAGATGCAGTGTTGCATTTCTCCATATACGAGAAAGAGCTAATGACAGTAATTCATGCTCTTTCCATTTGGAAACACTATCTGTTAGGAGCTGATTTTATTATCAAGACAGATCATCAAAGTCTTCGCTACTTTCTCACACAGAGAAAGTTATCAGAACAGCAGATGAGATGGGCCAACTTTCTTTCAATGTTCCATTTTCAGATTTTACACACTTCTGGAACAAAGAATGTAGTTGCAGATGCTCTCTCCAGGCGTCCAAAGATCAATGCACTAACAACAATTTATCACGAGGAACTAGAATCTCTCAGCGAGATGTATCCTCAAGATCCAGACTTCGCTACAATTTGGGCAGATCTTCAAGCTGGTTACTCAAGGCCACCTTATTCCATTAGGGATAATACGCTCTATCGTCAACAAGCAACATGCATAGCTCAACCCTTACGACAGAAGGTGATGGATGAAGCACATAATTCTCCTTATGCCGGGCATCCGTGAGTGTTTAGTCTGCCAAAAAGTAAAATATGACAGACATAAAGTTTATGGCAAGCTTCAGCCGCTCCTTGTGCCTAACATGCCATGAGAAAGTATTGCCATGGATTTATTACGGATCTTCCTAGATCCAAGAATGGTAATGATGCAATCTGGACTATAGTAGACAGATTCAGTAAGCAAGCACATTTCCTTCCAGTAAAGAAGACGATCAAAGCTGATCACATGGCTAGAATATTTCTAGCTCAGATTTTTAAACACCATGGATTGCCAAAGACTATTGTCAACGATAGAGATCCTCGCATGACTAGTCTATTTTGGCAAGCATTGTTCGAAAACTTGGGAACTAAGCTTGATTTTTCATCAGCTTATCATTCTCAAACAGATTGTCAAAGCGAAATCGCTAATGCCACTGTTTTAGATCTCCTCAAGTGCTATGTTTCGGAACGACAATCCGAATGGGAACAATACTTACCAATAGTTGAGTTTGCGTATAATAATACCATACATTCCTCAACTGGTAAAGCTCCCTTCGAAATTATTTATGGGAAGCCACTCTTACTTCCTATTATGGTTACCAAAGAAAACATCTTCGCCGCAGATAATTTGTGCGTAATATTGATATTGCCTATCAACAAGTAAAGCAAGCGAGTCTTCGTACTCAAGAGCAACAGAAGAGAAAAGCAGACAAGCACAGAAGGAATCTCAATCTTGAAAAAGGACATATTAAAAGGACAATATGTCCTGCTTCGGTTTGAGAAAGCTAGATTGAAAAAGCGGGTCGGAAAAGGGAAAGTTGTCAAACTTTCCCATAGATTTTACGGCCCTTTCAAAATTACAGATAAAGTCAATGATGTGACTTTCAGATTGGATTTGCCCTCTCATTGTCGCATCCATAGTGCTTTTCATGTCACTCCTCCGACGACCATATGTTGGACCTCCTCCAGTGGCGCCAATACAAGAAGATCCTCCAGAAGTCGAAGAGACTGACATGAAAAGTCGGAGAAACAACTAAAGTCGGGGAGCTTACATTGAAAGTATTTAGTCAAGTTCAAGAATTACACCCCCTTAGATGCAAAGTGGATGACTGAGTCCGATCTTAAGGACTACCGAGACATCTTGCACAGTTATGTTGACGCTCTACAGTTGAGGTCAACTGTTTAGAACCAGGAGGGATGTAACTATGTCAGACTTTGTAAATAATCAATGTATTTACGAGAAAAGAATTATCTAATTAGTTGTGTACACGTCAGAATAGATTTAGCAGTTCTGGGGTCTCGGGTGCGCCCAAGTTTGGGCCAGTGCACCTCAGGCAGACCGTAGTAGAAAATACCCTGAAGCCCTAGTGATTGGGAAATCTGGTCTTCAATGAAGGGGTAGATAGTAGCCTCAGATTTCAGGCTCAGAAAATTACGCGCGCTAGTGCAAGCACAGGAATGAGATTGGGTCCTTAGAATAATAACCCTAAGGCTTGAATTATTTTACGGCCTTAGGATAAGTTAGTTAGAGTATTTTTAAATTGTTTATACCGGACCAAATGTCCGGACGAGTGCGAACAGGTAATGCCAAAGCAGTGTTGGTGTCACCAGCGTGTGACTACTATCTATCCTTTTTGTTGATTTCTTTCTTATTATCTATTTACTTTTACGTTTTGGAAACACCCCTCGAGAAATCTAACTGCCCTGAATTGCATAGCTAGTGTGGAACTGTCCAGAGGGAGTCCAGGCCTGAGGGCAAGAGAGCACTAAGGTTGGACAAGGACTATGGTTAGCCAAGTGGGGTCATTGACTAGCCAAAGTGGAATCCTTTGCTACAGAGGCTACATTTCAGTTCTGGATGTGGCCGCAGTGTACAAAGAGGGTCGGATGACCTAGAAAGATACAATGGCAGCATCTCCTAAAATTTAGGGAACTGCTATTTTGGGACCTGAAAATGTGTTGGCGTCATTACCTCCGGAATGACAAGGAGAACATTTTCTTACTTTGCCGTGAAGTCAACTGGGCAACCGGTTGGGAGATTTTTAGGCGGCAACCCCGAAACGGGAAAATGCTTGTAAATGTGCCAAGTGGCACCTTCTGGTGCACTTGCCTCATGCAACAAGAAGTGGCGCTGAATTTAGGAGGGGGAGAGCCTCATTTTCAGATTGGTCACAGGTTAAGAGCTATGGAGTGCTTGCTTTCCCTCCTATGTACAGTGCGGTGCCAGGAGTGATGCCCTGCACGCTACGCACTGCCCTCTCTCTCCCCTTTGGCAGTATGTTATGCCCCTCTAGTGGGCTTTTCATTTGACCAATGTACAGTTGTGTGGGTTCATGCGCGATTGCCGAGGCAAGAGCCTCTTGCACAGGTACTGGATTAGCTAGCGGCTAATCCCCCCTCCCCTCGCCAGGTACAAGTGAATTCGGAGAGGTTTCATGCCAGAAATCTCGTCCGATTCAAAGGGCAAGTAGCCCTACAGGTGTGGGAGCTCGAGGACTTGCTATGGATGCGACCGGCACGCGAAACGGAGCCCGAAACAGTAAATTACAGCCTGCTGTGTATTTTTGCAGGTTTAGGGTTTTGACCCTAAACAGACCCTAATACCCCCAGGAGGTTCGGGGATGCAAGGGGACCGCTGTACAGGTGATCTGACGCATTTTTAGGGCTGAAAACAGAGAATTCAGCGTGCTGCAGATTCTCGCCAGGTTTTGCGAAGTGCCCGTATGCGTCGGGAAAGTCAGTCAATGCGTGGGAATACTAACTGTGAAGGGTTCTAGTACAATTATGCTGCCGAAATCGGGCTAGAACAGTGGAAATTCAGCCGAGTTTGCGCGGGGCAGCTTGTAGGGATCCACAGCATTTATTCCCTCTTTTAAAGAATAAAGAAATACCGAAAGGGGCGCCTAAGTTAGGGGCCAATCTGGTGTCGGTCTTCTCATACAGGTGCATTCTAGCATCTGTATCCCATTCCCCTCTCTTGTGTCACTATAGCGCAGGTAAAATAGACGACTAATAATGGGTGAAAGCTAAATCAAGGTTTAAAGTAAAGTCTACCGCCCTTTTTGGATTGAACAGGCTGGTTTCATGGTTTCATCGACGGGATTAAATCACTTTTTCCCATAGAAGTGAGCCTTGGGCAGTTTTGGGCTTGAAGACACAGGGAATAGCAATTATGGCTGACAGACCAGATGATGTGATTGAAGAGGTTTCCTCTTCACAGGGTCAACAGACACATGAAGTGGGTGAGTCCTCAAGACCACCACAGATAGATAAAGATATATTTAGTTGGCTACTGCTGTGGCTATGTTCACACAAGTAATGCATAACCCGAGGTTTTTAGCCTTTCTGCAACCTCCTGTTCCGTCTCAGCAAGTTGGGTCACTGGATCGTATTCAGAAGCCTGTTAAGGCTCGAGCACAGGTGATTCATACCGCACAGTCAATGGAAACACCTGGACACTTGACGGAGAACATGCAGTCTCCACAATCTATGCCTAAGGTGCAAGAACAGGTGGCTGAGATGCCAGTCTTTCAAGCTGTACCAATTCAGCCCGCCACCTTTCAGCAGCCTATAGCTGGTTCTAATGAGCAGAAAAGCAACCTACAGGCTATGCAACAGGTCTTCCCACCACCTTCAGTACACCCTGGCTATTTTGGAGGTGGATTGGTATTCCAGAGCATGGCTGGTCATGCACATGGAAATCAGTTTTACACGCCAGGAACAGTGTTTGGGGGTGCTCAAACGATGATGCCTAACCCCATGTACAGTGTCATGGGTATGCAACCAGGGTTTCAGAGCACTCAGGGCCAATTTGGGATGCCACAATGAAATTTTGGTATGGCTGGAATTACAAACCAGCAGCCAAATATGGCATTTCCAAGTCAAGTTAATAGCGGCCAAGGAACACAGATGAACCCTAATAGTGTTCCCATGTTTCAGTCACTTCCATATGACAATTTAACGCCGCTGGAGAGGCCAACTCCGTACAAAGAAGGTGGCAAAGGTGTGTCATTCACGACCTTTACAGGGTTTGATGACAGGAAGAAGGCTCTCTCATTCCTCCAGCAGTTTGACAAGGCCTATGCAGGGGGAAACTTTACAGAGGCTTCAAAGGTCCGCAAGGCAGCCACTTTCTTGACAGGGAATGCGAGACAATGGTGGACAACTTTATTGCTTCAAGGGCAAGCTCCGTCCACATGGATTTACTTCAAGCAGATTTTTGCAGCAGCATGGTTATCTGATGACTTTGAAGCAGATGTCATGACAGAATGGCACCAGCTTAATGCTGCCACTTGCAGAAATCTGGATGATTACAATCGGAAGTTTTGGAAAGCTCTACTTCCAGTAACTTCCTATAGGTTTGTGCCATTGACAGAACAGATTAAAAAATACTGTTGTGGCCTACCTAAAGGATTGAGAAAGTACTGTACGAAGACAAAAGTCACTACTTTGACGCAACTCATCGAGGTAGCACACACTGGCAATGGTTTGCTCAAGGGAGAAGATTGTGAATTTAACACTGGCGTCAAGGCAGGATCAGGCAAGAAAAATTCAGCCAAGAAGCACGTTCCCAATGAGGCTCCTAAAGGGACTCAGGAGTCAGCCAACGCGGGGAAAGATAAAGCTATGGTTGAATCAGGAAAGGGACCAGCAAAGAAATGGAAAAGACGTTTTCCTCGCAAGTAAGAAGAGCAAAAGAAGGTCCTAAGGACAGAGAACAAATGCTTTATATGTGAGCAGCCTGACCACATTGCTTACAACTGTCCTACAAAGAAAAGGCCAGCTGATTCTGAAGACAAGGAGGACAGGAAAGGAAAGAAGCCCATGGCTGGTCTAGTGCCAGATATGGTGGGCGACAAGCCAAATTCAGATGCAAGTGAGCTTTGCAGAGCATGGGGAAAGGTCAGGGATCAAACAGTGCTTATCTTTTTTGATCCAGGTGTCAAAGCCAACTTTATTTCCCCAGAATTGGCTTCAAAGTTGGGAATCAGACCTGAAGAGATGGGGTATACAACAGAGGCAGGTTTGGCATGTCCTGGCCATACAGAGGTTGTGACACCCATCATTGGAAAATTGCGTCTACATATCCAGTCCTATGTAGATGTTGAAGAATTTTACATCATGCCATTGGACGGATGTGATGTGTTGTTAGGTATTCCTTGGTTGTTTCGTGTACAGGGAATCATGGATGCCTACAACAAAAAGATCACTGTACAGAGCAGGGGAAAGACTCACATTCTGGATGTAAAGCTTAAAGGGGAGTCTGTTCCTACTATATCAGCTTCTGCTATTACTTCTGTATTGAAAAAGCATCTTTCTGCGTACTTGGTTTTTGCACGTGAAGTGTCAGATTGTGATGAATCAAATTTATCTGTGTTAGATAAAGAAAGGTCAATGTTTTTAGAACAGTATAGTGACTGTTTTTCCGATTCATTACCGTCTCAATTACCGCCAGAGAGACCCGAGGACCATGCGATAGATTTGGTGCCAGGCAGTAGCCCACCAAATAAGCCGCCGTACAGGGTTAGTGCGGCTCAACAGAAAGAGATAATGGGCCAAGTACAGGAGCTGTTAGAAAAGGGGCTGATTCAGCCCAGTTCATCTCCATTCTGTTCTCCAGTGTTGTTGGTGCAGAAAAAGGATGGCTCATGGCGTATGTGCATCGACTACCGTGCACTGAACAAGAATACCATCAAGAATAGGTTCCCTATACCTAGAATTGATGATATTATGGACAAATTAGAAGGAGCAGCTATGTTTAGCAGGATAGATCTAAAGAGTGGGTACCATCAGATCCGCATTAGATTAGAGGATGTGCACAAGACTGCTTTTAGAACGACGTTTGGCCTTTACGAATTTTTAGTGATGCCCTTTGGTCTCACAAATGCTCCTGCTACGTTCAATAGGATGATGGACAGAATTTTCCGTCCACACCAGCAGTTTGTTCGTACATTCTTTGATGACATGATAGTCTACTCAAAGAATGAAGAGGAGCATAGGCATCACTTGGCCATTGTGTTCAAAGAGCTACGCAATCATAGGTTGCTCATCAATGCAAAGAAAAGTGAGTTTTTTCTGGAAGAGATTTACTTTCTGGGACACATTGTCTCAAAGGATGGTGTCAGAATGGATCCTGCAAAAGTTGAAGCGATCAAGTCATGGCCAAATTTGAAGACGGTGCATGATGTCCGAAGCTTCTTGGGACTATGCTCCTATTACAAAAGGTTTATCCGAAATTTCGCTGAGATTGCTTCACCTTTACATGCTCTTCAAAAGAAGGCAGTCACCTTTAGATGGACACAGAAAGTGCTCGTATGCGTCGGGAAAGTCAGTCAATGCGTGGGAATACTAACTGTGAAGGGTTCTAGTACAGTTATGCTTCCGAAATCGGGCTTGAACAGTGGAAATTCAGCCGAGTTTGTGCGGGGCAGCTTGTAGGGATCCACAGCATTTATTCCCTCTTTTAAAGAATAAAGAAATACCGAAAGGGGCGCCTAAGTTAGGGGCCAATCTGGTGTCGGTCTTCTCATACAGGTGCATTCTAGCATCTGTATCCCATTCCCCTCTCTTGTGTCACTATAGTGCAGGTAAAATAGACGACTAATAATGGGTGAAAGCTAAATCAAGGTTTAAAGTAAAGTCTACCGCCCTTTTTGGATTGAACAGGCCGGTTTCAGTTGGTACGGCATTGCGCTGGGGAGCAGGTAACAGTTTCATTGGATTGCATCTATTAGTGCAGTTGTGGTTCAATTTGCACATTTCATTAATAGTTTGTGAACTTTTAAAAGTGAAAGTTGAAAGGTTCTTAAGTTATTAAGTAAGTGTGCCAAGTGGCACACCTACCAATGCAAACTAACTCTCTCTCACTCTCACTCTCACCCTCCCTCTCTACCTAGCGCCCCCTCTCCCTGATGGCTATTTAGGAGCCCCCCCTCCCCCATTTTTCAGTGTTGGCAGTGCTCCTACCCTCCCTATTGTGAGTATGCTCTACGCATTGGAGCCCTCTATGGAAGCTTGAGAGCAGCCCCTTGCGACATATGTGGTGGCCTCGTGCTCCCATTGTCTAGAACAAGGGTTCTCATAGCCATAGCCAGCTTTTGGTGAAGTTTCATCGCGAGAAGTTGCAGTAGGCACTCTCTTCGTAGAGTGTGGTGGCTGTAAATTCTCTGTTTTCAGCCCTTAATCACCTCCTTTAGGGTGAATTTCAGCAAAATACATATAGAATCTAGTTCTTCTCTACCTACACTACGCGTACACAAAGTTTTGTGCAATTCCATCTCGGAAAAGGTCTCTATTTCGGCTTTGGAAGGTGCTCAGGTAACATTTTCAAGTTATGTGCAGAAAATTACAGAAAGCATGTGCGTGCATTTTGCATATTTCTCCCTTGTTTTTGTTGCATGAATGATTATGCATAAAGGGACTCAGTTAGCGTAAGGTAGACTCTCATTTTCGAGAGCTTCCGTTGAGGTTTGTGGAAGATAGACTCTGGTTTTCGATAGCTTCCCAAAATCTCATAGCAGAGGGAAAATCCTCGCAGTATTCAGAGAGTAGCTTTCGCACTCTCTCAATCAGAAGCAGAAAAGAAAGAATAGAGGACGGGCTATTGCCCCGTTCTTGTGCTTGTAAAGATTCTCCCTTAGTAATAAAGATGATCTCTTTATGGGGGGGGACCAGCCTATCCGCTGGTCCCCAATGAAGTGTCAAGCTTTGTCTCTCTCTCTCTCTCTCTCTCTCTCTCTCTCTCTCTCTCTCTCTCAAATTCTCTCGAGTATTTGAAGTACAATCAAAAGTAGGTTTACGCTTCTGTATTTTTGTGACACTATAACCAAAAATGTATTTTGATTTTGTCCTAATGGTGAGCTTTGGCCTTGACAGGACGTTAATCTCTCTCTCTCTCTCTCTCTCTCTCTCTCTCTCTCTCTCTCTCTCTCTCTCTCTCTCTCTCTCTCTCTCTTCAAGTTTAGGGTGACATGAACGTTTCGGGGTTTCGTATTTTTCGAGGTTTCGAGGTTTTTGAAACGTTTCGGAGCTCAAAGAAAGCGAAACATAGGTTTCGTTTGACATGTATGTACCTATAATTATACATTAAATATACATACAAATTTACGTGTCAAGACTCAAGACATGTGAAATACCAAAATCTAGATGTGAGACTTGAGTCACGTGTGAACAAGGTATCGATTTTTTGAGGCGGCCTTTGTACATGGCTTAAACAATCCCCAAATGGGTGGTTTGAGTATATTGGTCAAAAGGGGGTTGTTTTTGCCGTTTAGGGGTTTCAGAGGGGCGAAACATGTTTTTATGTCATTATGGGACTCAAGTTTAGTAGTTTTGTAGTTTTTGTTTGTGTTGCTGTTGATTTCTCGCTTGGAGTGTCCAAGCCTATAACGCTCGCTATCTAGAGTGAACCTTGTCGAGTGGGTAATTCTTTAGGTGATTCACATATTTCGGGTCCTTGTAGGCTTGATCAATCTTTTCATGCACGTATCAACTTGCTGTCAAAATTTTTCCAAAATCTCCTTACTCCTTGGAAAAAGACTTACTCCTATTGGAATCTCCATTGGTTTTCTTTGTTCCTCGTCATAAGCTTGGACACTCCAAGCTAGACAACAACAGCATCCCTGTCACAAAGTGATGACGTGCCTACAAACATCAGAAACCCTAATTTTTACCAGAAACCCTAAAATTCTTGCAAACCCTAATTTCTGCCAAAAACCCTAATATCCGGAAATCGCGGTTTTTTTCTTGAAATTTTGAGCGACGCAAATCTCAGCTTTTTGCTATGATTTGGGAGAAAGAGAGAGAAAAAGAGAACTTTCTTTGTACTAACTCTCATTGAGAGAGAGAGAGAATCTGCTTTTGCTTTCAAGCTTTTGGGGCTCTGCTTTTGGGCATCCCTTGTAATCTTTAAATTAGTGGTGAGGGCCTCACTTCTCAGAGCTCTGGACGCAGAGTTTGAGAGTGAAACCCTAACCGCTCTCTTGTACTTTGATGATTGATTAATACAAAAAGAAATACCGAAAGGGGCGCCAGTCTTTGGGGCCAATATCTCTAGGCACGGAACTCCGCCGGGCCAGTGCAAATCTATTGTGATATGTGAATTGTTTGAAGTGGTTATTTGGTGCTGTCGTGATTGATTCTTGACTTGGAGTGTCCAAGTCTGTTACAAACCCACGAACAGAAACTACAAAATTACTGAACTTGAATAGGTAGAGAGAGAGACGAGGAGAGCCGATACGGAGTGGTGGAGTTTCGTCCTCAAATGCATTGGACCCCAAAAACATTGCTTCGCAAAGGTACGACTCCTCGCGGGTCCTGAGACTCTGTGTCCAGATGCTCTCTCAGAGTGGCTCCGTGTCCTTATAAACAGTACAAGGGATGCTCCCAAAAGCCCTTTCTACAAAAGTACTTGCTTTAAAAGCTCTAGCCTCACAAAGCTCGATGCAAATCAGTCCTGCCATCTCAGCCAACTTTCGCGTTTTGCGGACTCACTGCGACGTCACCAGCGCCGGCTTTTTCGGCTCAGCCTGCCACGCAAGTAGCTCCACACAAAATTTGAAGGTCTTCATTTGCTAGGTTTTAGCCCCCTTCGCGGCCAGTGCTCATAAGTTGGTAGGTGTTAGAGCTCTTGTCCTCGTGGCGCTCCCTGTCACAAATCAGTGACATGGCAGCCATTTGGGCAGGAGAAACCACACACACACCCCCCAGGTGTTGTGTTAAGCATGGCCTAGACATGGGAAGCAGCAGAGCAAAGCACACACACCCTCTCCCTGGCTGGTTGGTCCCGGAACTCACGCTGAATTGCTGACGTGGTGGGCCCGCAAAATCCGGTGCATTTCACGTAAACGTTGACGTGGCTCTGGCTGTATGGAAGCCCGCGTTTTGTGGCAGCTGACGCAGCTTTTGGACTTGTTTTTATCTACGCAATTGAGAGAGAGAGAGAGAGAGAGAGAGAGAGAGAGAGAGAGAGAGAGAGAGAGAGAGAGAGAGAGAGAGAGAGAGAGAGAGAGAGAGAGAGAGAGAGAGAGAGAGAGAGAGAGAGAGAGAGAGAGAGAGAGAACTTTATTAAATTGCTTTATTTTTACTCAAGAGGCTTGAGAGTGAAAGCTTTTGATTTTGGGACAGCTTTTGGGGCTCTGCTTTTGGCATCCCTTGTAAAACCTTTTTAAGTGTGGGCAGGGCTCCCACTTCTCAGAGCATCTGGACGTAGAGTCTGAGAGTGAGACCCTCCCACTCCCTGTACTTTGAGTTGCAGATTAATACAAAAAATACACCGAAAGGGGTGCCAGTCTTTGGGGCCAATATCTCTAGACACCACTCCGCCGGGCCGTGTCGAATCAATTGTGAATTGTGAACTGTTTTGAAGTGAATTTGTGTCGTGTCGCGATAGAATCTTGACTTGGAGTGTTCAAGTCTGTTACAGCGGTATCAGAGCGCGGCCGATTTCTCTTCTACCGGAAAATCCGTTTTTTTTTATGCGGCACTTATGGATTCAGACAAAGATCAATCGACTTCCTCTACATCTGGAGATGCGAGAAGAGATCACGAAGAAGATTCTCACGAGGAGTATGGGCCGCCTCGGCCTACTTAGGCGGAGATTGAAGAGATGGAGTATTGACGATGCAACAAAGATGGTGCTAAATTTTGCGAAGGACCCGAAATTTGCGAAATTTATGACCCAGGCCTCCTTCGACGAGGTGCACTCACAGTGGCGGCAAACCACGGAACCACCCCTCAAACCGGCACTCAAGAAACCTCCTGCTCCAAGGATATTTATAGAGCAAGAATTAGAAGAGGCAGTTGATACACGGATTTCTCAGCTTTTTGATGCGCAGAGCAAAGCCGAAAGCACGACAAAAAGCAGAAGAAAGGCACTTACTTCCCGGGTTATTTGGGTCGTCAGTCTACTTTTGCCTCGGCAAGAAGCAAAAGAAGCATGTGCGATTTGAAGGAGTACTCAGTTCTTCTTCTTCTTCTTCTTCTGACAGTTCTTCTAGCTCCTCTGACTTGAGTGAGGAAGACAGAAAAGGGAAAAAGCGAAGCAAAAAGCAAAGCTTCGGAAAGGGCAAGAAAAAGGCAAAGAAGTCTAAATCTCGCCCAGTTCTACAGTTCTACAGAGGACTCGTCTTCGGATGCTTCGAACTCTGACGACAACAACTTTTATGCAAAGAAGAAGAATTTCTATAAAGCCAACCAGTATGACTTTCTGGAGGATAAAAGCAAGAAAGTCCGAGAGTTTAAAGAAGATGGACAGTCAATTAAATTTGACACGTTTTCTGGATATCGAGATGCTTCGAAGGCTTTGGCCTTCATAGAGCAGTTTGATATAGCTTTCTCTGGAGGTCGTTACTCAGAGCACTCCTAGATTCGGAGGGCTACCTCTTACTTCAAGGGAAATGCTTGAACTTGGTGGTCCACGCTTCTATTGAACAAGACATCGCCAGTTAAATGACTGAAATTTAAAAGGCTTTTTATTTCTTCTTGGCTGACTCGAGAGTATGAACGCGACATACGAACTGCTTGGAACCATCTTCGGATGACCAAGAAGGATACATTGGACGCATATTGTGAGAGACTTTGGAGCTCTTTTCTACCAGCCTCTTCATTTAAGAAGATCTCGTTTAAAGAACAAATTGAGCAGTTTACCTTGGGTCTGCCTACATAGATCCGAGATAATTGCTTATGGCAAAAGTCAGATTCCATTCAGGATCTGATCAGTCATGCAAAACGGGGTTTTGCCATTCATTCAGGCATTTTGACCTACCCCACATATGAAATCATGACGCAAAGGACCGAACAGACTTCGAATAATGAAAGTAGAAAGTGGAAGAGAAACCCAAAAAAGAAAGAAAGGGATGCACGACCCAAGCTCGCTCTTTGAGAGAGAGCTCTCTACATCAAAGAGGGGAAGTGCTTTGGATGCGGGGAAACTGGGCATATCTCCGCGAAGTGCCCTAAAAAGGCATCGAAAGAACATAACGACAAAGATGAAGACAAGCCTAAGGGTTCAAATGCAGTTGAGGAACGTGGACGAAACGGCAAGATGAAAGCAAGATTGGTTCCAGATTGCATGGGTACGGACCCAAGCACGATTGACGAGAGTACAAAACTTTGCCGAGCTTGGGGTAAAGTGAAAGACCAAGAAGCCATGCTTTTCTTTGATGGAGGAGCCAAGGCCAACTTCATTTCACGTGAATTGGCGGCACGGCTCGAGATCACACCCGATCGAATGGGACCACTAGCAGAGGTAGTTCTAGCGGCACCCGGTAAGGACGTAGCCATTACACCTCTCATTGGCAAACTTCGGTTGCATTGTCAGGGGTACTTGGGGCACGAGGACTTCTACATAATGCCCTTGGAAGGTTGTGATGTGCTCCAGGGAATTCCCCGGTACCACAAGAACAACGCCGTGGTCGACTTTCGGGCGAGAAAAGCGACTTTGACCACAGAGAAGGGCAGAACCATTGTACTCGATGTAAAACTTAAGGGCGAGTCTGTCTCTATTGTATCGGCTTCGGCCATTTCAAAATTAATGAAATCCAGTCTGTTTGTTTACTCGGTCTTCTTGAGAGAGATGAATGATGAGAATAGGACAAATATGTCTGAACCATTGTACTTGATGTAAAACTTAAGGGCAAATCTATCCCTATTGTATCGGCTTCGGCCGTTTCAAAATTAATGAAATCCAGTGTGTTTGTTTACTCGATCTTTTTGAAAGAGTTGAATGACGAGAATAGGACAAATATGTCTGAACTTTATAAAGAACGCCAAGATTTTCTCCACACTCATGCCGATTGCTTCTCAGAGGGCCTGCCAGGCGAGCTACCACCCGCTCCTCTTGAGGATCATACCATTGATCTGATACTTGGAAGCACACCACCGAACCGGCCACCTTACCGTGTGAGCCGAGCCTAGAACGAAGATATTATGAACTAAGTCAAAGACCTCTTGGAAAAGGGTCTTGTCCAGCCTAGTACTTCACCATACTTCTCTCCAGTGTTGGTTTTGAAGAAAGACGGATCTTGGAGAATGTCCATCGATTATAGAGCTCTCAACAAAATCATCATCAAGAACCGATTTCCGATTCTTAGGATCGATGATATTCTTGACTGACTAGAGGGATCCTCGTGTTTTAGCAGGATCAATTTGAAGAGTGGATATCATTAGATTCCAATCGTGCCGGGAGATGTCTACAAGATAGCTTTTCGGACGACTTTTAAGCTATTTGAGTTTTTGGTGATGCCTTTTGGCCTAACCAATGCTCCTGCAACATTTAACCGGATGATGGACATGATTGTTTGAGAGTACAGATTATTTGTTGACACTTTCTTTGACGACATCATTGTTTTCTCCAAGGATGAGGTATAACATAGAGAACATCTTGTACAGGTCTTTTAGGCATTACGAGATCACAAGTTGGTGATTAATGCGAAGAAAAGTGAATTTTTCCTACCCGAGATACACTTTTTGGGACATTGTCTCAGCAGCAGGAGTGCAGATGGACCCAGCCAAGATAGAGACTATTTGTGATTGGCCCGATTTGAAGAATGTCCATGAAGTTAGAAGCTTCTTTGGCTTGTGTTCGTACTACAGGCGGTTTATTAGAAAGTTTGCAGAGGTTGCTTCCTCTTTGCATATTTTGACACAGAAAGGAGTTCCTTTCTTGTGGGGACGGTGGACCCACGGAGGGGACTGCCTTTTAGACATTGAAAGCTACATCTAGCAGCTCATTTTCCCTAATAGGTAGCTCTAATCCACGCAAACACCTCTTGTGAAGTCAAAAATCTACACATTGCCTCAACATAGAAGAGAAAAAGGCAGGGGGCAAGAGGCCAGCCCTGTCTAGCCCAAACTTTGTCCAAAGCGCAACCACCCGCTCTCTGAGCTCCGTATCGAGTAGAATCCTCTCTGGAATGCGCAACATGGCACTCCCACTCCTCTGTCTGTTTGCCACAGTAAGAATCACGGATGCATGATTTGAAAAGGTAGTCCTTGCCAAAATACATACATATCCTCCCATGTCACATATGTGGTCACTAGCGTAGAAGTGATCTATCCGAGAAAGTTTCACGCCCTGCCAGACATTTGAAATTGTGAAGACATAAACGCTCCCAAGTTGCCAACTCAGCCCCGTGCACAGTATCGTGGTTGCCTCCAATCCTATCCGAGGGGTCCTCCAACATGTTGAAGTCCCTTCCAACACACCACTGCTTTGCATGAGACAAAGATTCCACAATGTGTGACCAAAACTCAGCTCGTGAACTCGCATGGTTGGCCGCATAGGTGTTCAAGAAGCCCATAAGGTTGCCGTGAATGTGCATAGTAACCCATTGGGTCCTACTTGGCACAAAAATACCTCTGCTCACAATATCTTGCTGCCATGAGTCCGCAGTAATCATACATACATCTCCCTGGATGCCTCGAGGCCCAAAAGCAGCCGACCAAGAGGTCTCATAGCGGCCACCTAGAATCTGACCACGTCTTATGCGGCTCTCACAAAGATGATGCTCTTGAAGCTTAAGTATATCAATCATACCACCCACAAGGCATCTCATAAGCTCTTGACGCAAGCGACCCCTCTTGCGACGAAACTGGGATCCACCTAAATCCTGCACATTTCATGAGACAATCCTCATGGGATCAATGAGAGAAGATCGATGCTGCAACAATAGCCAATCTTGCAATCTTCGAGACTGGCTTGGATGGGGAGTAATCCGCATCTGAGCGACCCCGTGATAGGCGTGTCTGTAGTGACTGTCCACCAACCCAAGCCCAAGAAGAGCTTGCAGTCCGTAGGGCTACATCCACTGTCCAGAAATCCTCACGTACAAATTGTCACAAACCTGTGATGTGGCAGCGAGTACGCATACACACACACACACCCCTTGGCTGGAACAATCGCAAAAAATGGGACGGGTGGACAATGCTGACGTGGCACTGCCGTATGATCTCCCCCGAAATTGCGGCAGCTTGTACGGACAGCCACGTGGCAGCAGCTGTACGGATTTCCCTACGCCAAAAGGGGCTTGCTTTTTCTACGCAAAAAGGGGCTGATTTTCCTACGCAAGGCTTGATGAAAATCCTACGCTAATGTTGCTTTTCTGGCTACGCAATTGGCAAGAGAAAGAGGAGAGAGAGAGAGAGAGAGCTTTGCTTTAATTTTTACAAGCAAAGCTTGTGAGAGGCTTTTGATTTTGAAGCTTTTGGGGCAGTGCTTTTAGCATCCCTTGTAAATCTATATATTAGTAGTTTGGGCTCTCACTTCTCAGAGCATCTGGACACAGAGTCTGAGAGTGAGTCCCGACTACTCGCTTGTACTTTGAGTTGTAGATTAATACAAAAAGAAATACCGAAAGGGGTGCTAGTTTTTGGGGCCAATATCTCTAGGCACGGAACTCCGCCGGCGGGCCAGTGTCGAATCAATTGTAAACTGTGAATTGTTTTGAAGTATATTCTTGTGGTGTCGCGGTAGAATCTCGACTTGGAGTGTCCAAGTCTGTCACAGTGGTATCAGAGCACGACCGATTTCTCTTCTATGGAAAATCCAATCCTTTTTATGCGGCACCTATGGCTTCACACGGAGATCAGTCGACTTCCTCTGCATCCGGAGTGCTGGAAAAGATCACAATTAAGATTCACGCGAGGAGTACGGCCCGCCTCGACCTACTCAGGCGGAGATCGAAGAGATGGAGAGTCGACGATTGATCGGCGATCCAACAAAGATGATGCTAAATTTTGCCAAGGACCCGAAATTTGCAAAATTTATGAGCCAGACCCCCTTCGACGAGGTGCATGCATAGTGGCGGCAGACCACAGAACACCCCTCAAACTGGCCCTGAAGAAACCTCCTACTCCAAGGATGTATACAGAGCAAGAATTAGAAGAGGTGGTTGATGCACGAATAGCTCAGCTTTTTGACGCGTAGAACAAAGCAGAAAAACACGACAAAAAGCAGAAGAAAGGTGTTGACTTCCCGGGTTATTTGGGTCACCAGTCTACATTTGCATTGGCAAGAAAGCAGAAGAAGCGTGTTCGGTTTGAAGGAGTACCCAGTTCTTCTTCTTCTTCTTCTTCTTCTTCTTTGAGTTCTTCTAGCTCCTTTGACTCGAGCGAAGAAGACATAAAGGGCAAAAAGCGAAGCAAAAAGCAAAGCTTCAGAAAGGGCAAGAAAAAGGCAAAGAAGCCTAAATCTCGCCCCGTGATTGACAGTTCTACAGAGAACTCGTCTTCAGATAGTTCGGACTCTGACGACAGCAGCTTTTATGCAAAGAAGAAGAATTTTATAAAGCCAACCAGTATGACTTTCTGGAAGATAAAAGCAAGAAAGTGATGACCAAGAAGGATACAGTGGACGCTTATTGCGAGAGATTCTAGAGCTCTTTTCTACCCGCCTTTTCATTTAAGAAGATCTCGTTCAAAGAACAGATTGAGCGGTTTACCTTGGGTCTTCCTACAGAGATCCGAGATCACTGCTTAGAACAAAAGTCAGCTTCCACATAGGAGTTGATGAGTCATGCAAAACGGGGTTTTGCCATTTACTCATGCAGTTTGACCTACCTCACAGATGAAATCATGACGCAAAGGGCCGAACAGGCTTCGAAAAATAAAAGTAGAAAGAGGAAGAGCAACCGAGAAAAGAAAGAAGAGGATGCACGATCAAAACTCACTCCTCAAGAGAGAGCTCTCTACATCCAAGAGGGGGAGTGCTTTGGATGTGGGGAAACTGGGCATATCTCTGCGAAGTGCCCTAAAAAGGCACCGAAAGAATAGAACGACCAGGACGATGAAAGGCGTGAGAGTTCGAGAGCAGTTGAGGAACGTGGAAGAAAGGAAAGATGAAAATAGGACTGGTTCCAGATTGCGTGGATACTGACCCCAGCACGATGGACAAGAGTACAGAACTTTGCCGAGCTTGGGGCAAAGTAAAAGACCAAGAAGCCCTGATCTTCTTTGATGGAGCAGCCAAGGCCAACTTCATTTCACCTCAATTGGCGGCGCGGCTCGGGATCACACCCGATTGGATGGGACCACTAGCAAAGGCAGTTCTAGCGACACTCGGCAGGGATGTAGCCATTACACTTGTCATTGGCAAACTTTGCATTGTAAGGGGTATTTGTGGCATGAGGACTTCTACATAATGCCTTTGGAAGGTTGTGATGTCCTCTTGGGAATTCCCTGGTACCACAAGAACAATCCTGTGGTGGACTATCGGGCAAGAAAAGCGACTTTGACCAGAGAGAAGGGTAGAACCATTGTACTCGATGTAAAACTTAAGGGCGAGTCTGTCTCTATTGTATCGGCTTCGGCCATTTCAAAATTAATGAAATCCAGTCTGTTTGTTTACTCGATCTTCTTGAGAGAGATGAATGATGAGAATAGGACAAATATATCTGAACTTGATAAAGAACGCAAAGATTTTCTCCACACTCATGCGGATTGTTTTTCAGAGGGCCTGCCAGGTGAGTTACCACCCGCTCGTCCTGAGGATCATACTATTGATATGATACCTGGAAGCACACCACTGAACCGGCTACTTTACCGTGTGAGCTGAGTCCAGAACGAAGAAATTATAGAACCAAGTGAAAGACCTCTTGGAAAAGGGTCTTGTCCAGCCTAGTACTTCACCGTACTGCTCTCTAGTGTTGTTGGTTTTGAAGAAAGACATATCTTGGAGAATGTGCATCGATTATAGAGCTCTCAACAAAATCACCATCAAGAATAGATTTTCGATTCCTAGAATCGATGATATACTTGACCGACTTCATGGATCCTCGTGCTTTAGCAAGATCGACTTGAAAAGTGGATATCATTAGATTCGAATCACGTCGGGAGATGTCTACAAGACAGCCTTTCGGACAACTTTTGGGTTATTTGAGTTTTTGGTGATGCCTTTTGGCCTAACTAACGCTCCTGCGACATTTGACCGGATGATGGACATGATTTTTCAAGAGTACAGACTATTTGTTGGCACTTTCTTTGACGACATCATTGTTTTCTCCAAGGATGAGGCAGAACATAGAGAATATCTGCTTCAGGTCTTTCAAGCATTACGAGATCACAAGTTAGTGATTAATGCGAAGAAAATTGAATTTTTCTTACCAGAGATACACTTTTTTAAGACACATTGTCTCAGCAGTGGGAGTGCAGATGGACCGGGCCAAGATAGAGACTATCCGTGATTGGCCCGATTTGAAGAATGTCCATGACGCTAGAAGCTCCTTGGGATGGTGCTCGTACTACAAGCAATTCATTAGAAAGTTTGCAGAGGTTGCTTCCCCTTTGCATATCTTGACACAGAAAGGAGTCCCTTTCTCGTGGGGACCCACAGAGGTGACTGCCTTTCTGAAATTAAAAGAGAAATTGACTATGGGACCTGTTTTGACTTTGTCGGACTTGCAGAAGTCATTTGAAGTATATTGTGATGCTTGTGGTCGTAGTTTGGGTGCGGTCTTAATGCAAGAAGGCCATGTCATTGCCTATGAAAGCCGATTGTTCTCAAGGCCAGAATTGACAGCACAGATTTATGAGAGAGAGCTTTTGGCGGTTATCCACGCGCTTACTCAGTGGCGACATTACCTACTCGGAGCGGATTTTACCGTCTTCACAAACCATCAGAGTTCACGCTACTTCTTGTCACAGAAGCAGCTATCAGAAAAGCATATGCGGTGGACGAACATCTTGTCACAGTTTCACTTCCAAATTGTCCATGTGCAGGGACAAAAGAATTTGGTCCCATATGCTTTGTCTCGAAAGACGTTGGTTCTGGCTATTTCCGCGATACATCATAGGAGCTTCGAGGATATGGTCGATCAGTATGCCACAGATACAGATTTTGTAGACATTTTCACACGGATATGGGAGGGGAGACATTAGCGGGATATTCCATTCAGGATGGCTACTTGATGAGGAAAACCATGTTGTGCGCTACGCAGCCGTTGAGGGAAAAGGTTATGACCGAGTGTCACTGTCCACCTTTATGGGTCACCGTGGCATTGCTACCACCTTGAAAGGGGTAGAGAGATACTTCTTTTGGCCGAGACTCAAAAAGGATGTGGACGAGTTTGAGCGCAGTTGCTTGGTATGCCAAAAGGTCAAGTTTGACAGGCATAAAGCACAGGGATTGTTATAGCCTTTACCCATGCCCATCCGCCCTTGGGAAAGTATTGCAATGGATTTCATTTTTGATCTCCCGAGAACACAGAGTGGTCACGATGGTATTTGGATTGTTATTGATAGATTTAGCAAGCAGGCTCATTTCATTCCAGTGAAGAAAACAGTCAAGCCGCATCACTTAGCGAGACTGTTTTTGGCTTAGATCTTTAGATTACATGGCATGCCCGAGACGATAGTCTCCGACCCGGACCCCAGATTCACAAGTTTGTTTTGAAAGGCTATTTGGGAGAACATTGACACGCGGTTGCAATTCTCGTCATCTTTCCACCCGCAGATTGACGGGCAATCTGAGATTGCTAATTCAGTGGTACTAGAGTTATTGAAGTCTTACATCTGGGATCAGAAGACTCAATGGGAAAAGTAGTTACCTTTGGTGGAATTTGCCTACAACAACACGATACACTCTTCGACGGGGAAGGCGCCATTTGAGATTATTGAACGTGCTCCGAAGGTTCCACCCTTCCTAAGCACGAAAGATAAGATTTTTGAAGCCGATGAGTACACGCGCGACTTGGACACGGCTTTTGCCAAGGTTCGCGAGGCTTTGTTGAAATCTCAAGAAAGACAGAAAAAGGCAGCAGATCGCCATTGTCGCGATTTGAAATTAAAGGAGAATGATTGGGTGCTCTTACGTTTTGAGAAGGCATGCCTGAGAAAGAAAAAGGGAAAGGAGATGCTTGTTCCAAAGCTTAGTATGCGATACTACGGACCTTTCCAGATCTCCAAAAAGATAAATGATGTCTCTTTCCGACTGAAACTGCCCGGAACTTGGAGGATTCACAATGCTTTTCATGTGAGTCTCTTGAAGCCTTTTAAAGGTGATATGCGTGAAGATGGGGAGCGTGATGAGCAACCCGAAGTGGAAGAAGACGAGGAGATCCTTGTTCCAGAATAGATATTGGCACATAAGGACAGAAAGATTAAGGGTAAAGTGATAAGGCGGTTCTTGGTTAATTCAAGAACTATCCTACATTGGATGCAAAGTGGATGGAGGAGGAGGAACTAGCAGATACTCTTCAGATTGTGAAACTTTATCTTGAAGCTTTTGGTTTAGCATAGTCTATTCCAAATGGAATCCCGAATTAAGCTTCGCCGGATATTTGGTGCACTGGGTATGCACAAGAGGGGAGTTACTTCCCTCCTTTGTCAACAGATGCCTCGATTTTTGAATACTAGAGTCACTGATGTCTCTTTGAGCTTCAGGGATACGGAGAGCTGACAGTATTCTGCTGTATGACTTTATGAAATGGAATTCCGGAAAACTTGATACTGATTTGTTCTTGACTTGTTTAAGTGCAGGAACTGATAGACGAAATGACTGCAGCATTTTGGTCCGAATGATCTCGATAGACATGATTGCAATAAGGATTAGTCAATCGAGCATCTATAAGGTCTTGAGTTGATCTAGATGCGATTGCTAATTGCATTGCCGATAAATCATGGTCTGAGATCCAAATGAATGTTGAATGTGATTTGTCCTGTGATGTCGTGTGATGTGACGGTCGATTTGGTACATGTGCTAGATGTGTGTTCCTAGTGCGTCGGTACTAACAGTCAGTGTCTGCTAAGACAGTTTATGGCTTCTGTCTGTTTTGCAGGCGTAATCGAGGACAATTACAATGCTTTCAATAGGGGGGTATGTCACAAACCTTTGGCAACCAATACTCATCACACACACCCCTTGGTAGGAACAGTCCCGAAAAATGGGATAGATGAAAAATGGTGATGTGGCACTGTCGTACGATCCCCCCGGCAATTGCGGCAGCCTATACGGACATCCATGTGGGAGCAGCTGTACGGATTTCCCTACGCCAAAAGGGGCCTGCTTTTTCTACACAAAAAGGGGCTGATTTTCCTACGCAAGCTTGATGAAAATCCTACGCTAATGTTGCTTTTCTGGCTACGCAATTGGCAAGAGAAAAAGGAGAGAGAGAGAGAGAGCTTTTGTAAAGGAGGTCACGCACCTCGCCTTTGCTGGGACGGCTGCTAATAATCTTGCAGATGACAAAGGTGCCTTGAAGGCGCTCCACCTTTGTTAGAAGGCTTGCTTGCGCTGATGCCAACAAAGCAAGTCGGATGGCTGGTTCGGTGGGGTCGGGCGAGGTGACTTCATCTAAGTCCCTCTGTGGTGAAGCACAAGCCTCCATCTGTGTCTTGCTATTGCGGGGGAAGCAAAAGGGGCGAATTGTAACAATTTTGGACACCCCAAGTTGGAAATCTGGCACGGCACACGAGAGAATCACTTAAATTACTTCACAAACTTTTATCACAATTTAGTAGAGTCGACACAACCTGACATAGTTCCGTGCCCCGAGGTATTGGTGTAACCGGCCTGTATGATCCAAAAAGGGCGGTAGACTTTACTTTAAACCTTGATTTAGCTTTCACCCATTATTAGTCGTCTATTATACCTGCGCTATAGTGACACAAGAGAGGGGAATGGGATACAGATGCTAGAATGCACCTGTATGAGAAGACCGACACCAGATTGGCCCCTAATTTAGGCGCCCCTTCCGGTATTTCTTTATTGTTTAAAAGAGGGAATATACGCTATGGTTCTTTCCGAGCTGCCCCGCACAACCTTGGCTGAATTTTGACTGTTCTGGCTTGATTTCGGCAGCATAACTGTACTGGAACCCTTCACAATAAGTATTCCCACACATTGGCCGACTTTCCCGACGCATACGGGCACTTTGCAAAACCTGGCGAGAATCTGCAGCAAGCTGAATTCTCTGTTTTCAGCCCTGAAAATGCGCCTGATCACCTGTACAGCGGTCCCCTTGCATCCCCGAACCTCCTGGGGGTATTAGGGTCTGTTTAGGGCCAAAACCCTAAACCTGCAAAAATACACAGCAGGCTGTAATTTACTGTTTCGGGCTCCGTTTCGCATGCCGGTTGCATCCGTAGCAAGTCCTCGAGCTCTCGCACCTGTAGGGCTACTTGCCCTTTGAATCGGACGAGATTTCTGGCGTGAAACCTCTCCGAATTCACTTGTACCTGCGGGGGGATTAGCCGCTAGCTAATCCAGTACCTGTGCAAGAGGCTCTTGCCTCGGCAATCGCGCATGAACCCACACAACTGTACATTGGTCAAATGAAGAGCCCACTAGTGGGGCATAACATACTGCCAAAGGGGAGAGAGAGGGCAGTGCGTAGCGTGCAGGGCATCACTCCTGGCACCGCACTGTACATAGGAGGGAAAGCAAGCACTCCATAGCTCTCAACCTGTGACAATTTTTGCAAAACAGCCCCTCCTCTCTTCAAATTCAGTGCCAACTCTCTCTTGCATTAGAAACTGCACCAGTATGTGCCACTTGACACATTTACAAGCATTTTCCCGTTTCGGGGTTGCCGCCTAAAAATCTCCCAACCGGTTGCCCAGTTGACTTCACGGCAGAGTAAGAAAATGTTCCCCTTGTCATTCCGGAGGTAATGACGCCAACACATTTTCAGGTCCGAAAATAGCAGTTCCCTAAATTTTAGGAGATGCTGCCATTGTATCTTTCTAGGTCATCCGACCCTCTTTGTACACTGCGGCCACATCTAGAACTGAAATGTAGCCTCTGTAGCAAAGGATTCCACTTTGGCTAGTCAATGACCCCACTTGGCTAACCATAGTCCTTGTCCAACCTTAGTGCTCTTTTGCCCTCAGGCATGGACTCCCTCTGGACAGTTCCACACTAGCTATGCAATGCAAGGCAGTTAGATTTCCCGAGGGGTGTTTCCAAAAAGTGAAAGTAAATAGATAATAAGAAAGAAATCAACAAAAAGGATAGATATTAGTCACACGCTGGTGACAATTGGCCCCAAAATCTAGCGCCCCTTTTGGTATTTATTTTCATATTAATGCTTGAGCAAAGTTACAATTCCCGCTGGCCCTCTTTGCTAAGATGCTCGTCAACAAATCGAGGAAAAAGAGTGGCCTTGGGTTCTTATTTAAAGGCCCTTGGCCATTCAAACTCAAAAGTAGTACATGAAAAGCTACATCTCAAAAGCTAATGGCCCAAAAGCAACCAACGAAAATCACGGAAACCCGTACAACTTGCCATGTGGCACTGCCAGTGCATTTTGCGGAGATCCGTACTGTTGTCACGTCAGCATGTCAATGCAATCTGCGGAGATCCGTACAATTGTCCATGTCAGCATGTCAGCGGGTTTTTCGGGAGCCATAGTTACCTGAAACGGGAACGGGGAACGAGAGGGTCCGGAACGGGACAAGAACGGGGGGAGGAGGGGGCTGGGAACGGTCGACTAAAGTAAGGCTTGAATCACCTCCATTCAACTTAGTCCCAAATCAACTCAACCCCAAAACTACCCCCAAACCTGTCCTTAAACTGCCCCAAATATGTCCCTCAAACAACCCCAAATCTATCTCCAAATGTTTACTTTTTTGCCCCAAATGCCTACTTTTCTCCGTTCCACCCCGCATTCTGCCATGTTTCTGGAACACCGTTCCAGCTACACCCCATTCCGGAACGACATTCTGTTCACGACTCCGTTTCGGGAACGAGACTCGTTCGGAATGCCGTTTCGGAACGTTTGGGTTGCGTTTCGTTCATTCCTTGTTACAATGCCGGGAGCTTCCGTATACTTCTGCCACATCATCAGGAGTGCCACGTCATCAGTGTGTGACCTCCTTTTGAAAGAATTGTAATCGTCCTCGATTACGTGTGCAAAATCAGACATAAGCCATAAACCAATGTAGACACTGACTCTAAGTACCGACGCACTAGACGACACAAATCCAGCACTTGCACAAAGATGACAGTCACACCACATTCAAATCATATCACATAGAGTCCATTTAGATCTAGAACCATGATTCCTGACAACGTGTTTAGTAATCGCATCTAGATCCACACCGGACCTCACTGATGTCGGATTAACTCCATAGATTTCTCAAGACCGAAATGTTGCAATCATTTTGTCAATCATTCCATCTTTCAATCCTGCACTTAAAAACAATCACATGTGTGAGTAATTAAAAATCAGATTCATTTCCGGGAATTCGAGTTCATCAATCACACATTGAGTTCATACTGAACAGAGTGTTTCAATCATTTAGTCTAGTCATCTTATCGCTGTGTAACCATCTCATCCCTTAGGAACTCTTCATGCACTCACCACAATATCCAGTCACATCAATCATTATCAATCATCATCATCATTCAAAATTCATGATTCTTATCGTGATCTGGTTCATTCTGGGGGTGTCATCGTTGCAGATTGCATTCAAATGCAAATTCCTTAGCATTTCATTCTCGATGTTCACCTGCTATCTGTACACAAGTGACAAGAACTTCCAAAAACATCAATTCCACATGCTGAAATTTTCTGCAGAAACCCTAACTTTCCAAAATTGTCGGATATAAAATCTGTTCGTGTCAAAGCGTAGAGCTTGTTGAGAGGATCAACTTTGCCTTTTGTCACATTTCCAAATTCTCAACCGTCGAAGAGATTTTTAAAAGTCTCTTATGGCTTATGCCTTGTAAGACAGAGCGCGCCCGATGCGCGATGAAGTAAGGGTGGGAGTGGCTAATAAGTCTTGATCAAATTTCCTATAAACTTTGGACCGGTATGCTTCAAGAAAGCACACGCGTGAAGCTCTGATACCACTGTAACGAATTTGGACACCCGAAGTCAAAAATCTGGCACGACACACGAGAGAATCACTCTAACTACTTCACAAACTTTATCACAATTTAATAGAGTCGGCACGGCCCGGCGTAGTTCCATGCCCGGAGGTATTGGCCCCAAAATTTGGCGCCCCTTTCGGTATTTATTTTATTATTAATGCTTGAGCAAAGTTACAATTCCCACGGGCCCTCTCTGCTTAGATGCTCGTCAGCAAACCGAGGAAAAAGAGTGGTCTTGGGCCTTGGCCATACAAACTCAAAAGCAGTACATGAAAAGCTACAACTCAAAAGCTACTGGCTTAAAAGCAGCAAACGGAATTCACGGAAATCCGTACAGCCTGCCGCATGGCGCTGCCAGCGCATTTCGCGGAGATTCGTACTGCTGCCACGTCAGCATGCCAGTGCAATCTACGGAGATCCGTACGGTTGTCCACGTCAGCGGGGTTTTCGGGAGCGTCTGTACACTTCTGCCATGTCATCAGTTTGTGGCACGAACTCTTGCTGAAGAGTCAGGCGAGAAACAATCCTGAGCCTGGTCTAGCGGGGAGAGGGGAAACGAATTCAAGTGAGAGGTGCGAGAGAGAATGCGGGCTTGGGAGGGGGGGTGCTAGGCGAGGAGGGCAGGATGGCAACGATGAGGGAGGTTGCAGCAGCAGCGAGCGCATTCCTAGGAGTAGAAGTTGGTTCGAGCAGGAGAGGGTTGATGTGTGTAGCCAGGCTCGCTGTTTTTGTGATCCCAGCCCCCTATTTCATATCACCAGCCTGTGAGTGCCCCATTGTAAAGGTCTCATATAGATTGATGGTCAGTGTTCACTTGTTCCGCCTTGCACCTTTTTTAGTAGTCCACCGATTTAAACTTGTTTCCCTTTACGTGGCAGGAAATTTCGCCTTCGTGTTTCATGCCCCAGCATTGTAAATTGAAGCTCTGATACCATGACTCTTGGATCTTGAGTCGTCATGAAACAAACGATTCAAGATGGTGCCTCTTGCTTGCTCCTGACTCGTCCAAGTCCAAGTGGCCTGGCATTGCTCATTGTACTGGCTTGAGTGCTGTCGTCAAACTCATTTGGTGGCCAACCCCCCTTCCCAGTCCGTAGTCCAAGTGGTCACCCAAAACAGCATAGCAGGCCCACGATGATGGGTGGTAGATGTGCATTGTTTCCCTTCGTATAATCGAGCCACCTATAAACAGTAGATTGTGATTAGGATGCCCATGCTGTAATTTTCTGTCAAGCTATTGCAATGAGAGATCGAACAACAGCCTGTCTCTATGGCCTAGCTGCAGCTGTGGCAATGAACGGGTGGTCCCTCTTCCACATCTTCGTCGTCAACCTGAACAAGAAGTTAAAAGTGGCCAAACCAAAGCTTGTTCAGACCAGCTTAAGATATAGGTAGAGTTGTCTGAATAGTTGCGCTTAGATGCTCTCTAGGTCTTTCTGATTCAGACATACCTTAGGAGAGTGCTTTTAGAAATTGCGTTGAGTGTTTGTAAATTTTTTTAATTTTCTAACCATTCTTTGTGGTGTCCAATCTCACCATTTTCACTGCTTCAAATACACATGATTGCAATACTTACATTACAAACAGGAAATATGCAGGCGTGGAACTCCAAAAATCATGGGCTCAAACTTAAAAGTCATATACATTACATATCTGCTTGCTATTGAATCTATGTGGATGTGTTAATTTACTATTATAGTTTTCATGATGTCCAGGTTGAATGAAATAAAGAAAGATGTTGAGAAGGAACAAGAAGACAAGCAGAAAGATTTGATGCGGCGGACAGTTTCAAAGCGGGAAAAACAAGAAAAGGGCCCTCCCCGGCTTGGAAAGCTAAGGTAAACACGTGAAAAACAGAGGTGGTGGTTTTTCAGTATCCATTGCAGTCATATTTACCCTGGCTTTGTTGGTATTCTAGATATCAACCTGGGCCTCTGCAAGTACTTCTGTCTGAGGAAGTGACTGGCTCAATGCGCAAGCTGAAGGTATAAGCACGGTTTCCAAATGACATTTTCCAGAAATGAGTGAATAATACATGCCTTATGTGGGACCTTGCAATCCTTGTGCAGGGGTGTTATGACCTTGCCAAGGACAGGTACAATAATCTTCAGCGGTGTGGCCTTATTGAACCCCGCCAGCCTGCAAAGAGAAGAGCACGTAAGAAGCGGATACAATATGAGCAAGGGAGCAAGGGCCACTTGGAGCGTGAGATGCAGAGTGCAGCACAGGGAAGGACTTGAAATTTGGGCCTTGCTATTAAAACAGCATCAAGTGGCTATCAATGGCCGGGGAGTTATTTGTGCATGCTTTACTACACGGAAACTGGCCAGCGTTTAGCCATATGTCTAAGCTAATTTGCAGTAAACATGGAATTCCTTAAACATATGTTAGAGGTGGAAATGTAATTTTGATGAATAGAGTGCCCAAAGCGGAAGGGTGAAGTCTAGGATTGCTCCAAGCATACAAAGGGTACCTACAAGTGGAGCTTGAAGATTGTCTTGTGAGGAAGTTCAGGCGCTATTGGAGAGGAAGTATTGCAATGAGGATGTAGAAAGACGAACAGGATTAAGGTGTGATGTCTGCACATTTGTGTCTTTGTGGAGAGAGAGGGAGAGAAACAAAAATAGTAAGGAAGCTTCATTATTGTCTTCTAGAGGCCGAATTCGGCTTATGAGAAAAGGAGATACATGTCTCGTCGGGGTTCACAAAAAGACAATTGCTGAAAATTAACCCCGCCACAAAGCAGAATAGACTGAAATTGGGGTATGTGTATATGTATATTAGGGGTGACGGGGATAGAGCTCTAACTCTAATGAGGACCTGCTCTACTATGCTATTGTTTACTATTCACGAAATAGGATAAAGGATTAGTAGGTCCGAGTAAGATAAGCAGAAAATAAGACAATGAAATGATAGTAGTAGCTGTATAATACAATGTATATTAATAGAGGATAGCCAAAAGCATTGATAAATAGAAGTAATACAAAGCTGTGGAAGTTATGTGCATTGCTAGCGCTTTTGGGAGTTTGCCTATAAAGAGCGCGCACGCGTGTGTGTGTGTAGGAGACTGGATTTAGTTTTTGAAATTATGGACAATTTGACCAGTATATCCCCCCTCCTGTCTCTCTCTTCTATCGGAACATGACATAAAATGGAAGAATGTGATTTAAAGCTAAAAGAGTAGTATGTTTAGAGCAATGCTTGCATCTAAAGCTTCAGTTTAGCATAGATAGAGATTTTTGCTACAATTTTTGAAGAGGACCAAGTATAAGTGCTCACATCTCAACTGTGGTTTAGAAGCGGACACTGTAGGTGTACATAGACTAGTTAGTTCAAGGTCTGTGGAGTATTCCAAGTATACACTTGCATCTAGGTAAACTGCGGTCAAGGTATCGTGGACTATAGACAAAAATTGAGGATTTAGGATAAAGCACATTCAAGTTGGTTAAAGTTCTGGAGTCCATTAATAAATGGGTTTAATTTTTGTTTTTCCTTGGTTGTAGATGTCGAAACACACATCAAAAGGCTCATTAGACATGGTGGAATCATCCGTGATGTGGGATACATTCAAAAGGCCAGAAATTTGTAGAGTCCAGATTCAATTTAGACCGAAGAGGAGTCTCAAGTACATTTCAAATATAAATATTTGATAAGTATTGTGTGTCACCTTTACAATTTTTAAGAGTGGAATGAAATTGAAGGTCAAATACATTCTTTGGCTGTATGTGACACACATGGTGCAGAATGTTAATTGAATTTCTTGAATGGAATACAATTGCCAGCAAATGTAGATTCTCCGCGAATGTCGGGACAGCTGTACGGCCATAAAAGTGTCAAGATAGCACAAGGCAATATCCACATGTGGGGAGTTTCTTTTAATCATTGTTTATTGCGAGAATCCTCCTTCACTTTTGAAAACCTGTAGTATGTGGGTTTTTATATACAAGATGCTGTGCTTTGTAGGAAAATGTCGCATTCTCAAAATTATCGCGAATCTTATTTGGATGGCGTTATGACTTCAAAGTCTAATCCTCTAATAATTGATGTTTATTTACTGTGGCAGGGCAAAAAATAGACAAGGATTATGTCGTAAGTTGAGAGTTTCAAGATGTGATAATTATGGAAGTGTTGGTGCATCCAACTCTTTCCTTTGATCATTGCATCTAGGTTGATAGTGTTTGAACAGAATTGTGAGTGTAGGTTGCATTGCAACATATTCTTCTAAATCTTAGTTGTGCTTAGTACCTATTCATGATACACTTGATTCTTGATTCAATAGCTCAGGACAGACTTGTTGGGTTTTGGACTATCACTAAAAAGTTTACAACTACAACTCATACATGGACATTATGTCTATTGGCAATGTTAATCTACTCTTATGAGGTGTGCACAATATACATCTATTCACATAAGCCCCTTTGAAAGAGTGGTAAAATTATGAAGCCCATAATCTCATTCTTAACCATTAAAAAAAAGAGCGTATTCACTTGGAAGAGGGGAGTCTAATGCAATTGAAGATCTAGAGAGTACTTGGTCTTATTCTCTCTCTCTCTCTCTCTCTCTCTCTCTCTGTGTGTGTGTGTGTGTGTGTGTGTGTGTGTGTGTGTGTGTGTGTGTGACCTGCACGTTGCTATGACACATCCTCGATAGATTCCCACAAAAATAAATATATTTCCAAAGTGTGCTTCTCACCATCATCTCCTCCCCCCTCCACAAGAAGATTTAGAAAATTTTTCATGTAGGAAAACGGAGTTTTTTCAGTGTTTTTCATACAATGCATAACATCGTGAGCTTTTGCTCGAGAGGCACCGCACACCTAGCCTCCAGCCCACCGGGCCTGGCCTGGCGGTCCCCTGTCCCCAATCGTACCTAGCTAGGTATGCAGTGCGTCCCTCACATAAGCTCATGATGTTAAGTCACAATGTGGGAATTATTGTGAGAATTTGTCCAAAACTTCTTGTGAGCTCGTTGCCTTGCTCTCCATCACCATCTGCAGTCCTCCCCTTACCCCACCTACTCCCGAAACGCAGGCGTCTGCTCGACACACCTGCCAACTGCCCACCCACAAAAAAAAGAGAATGCTCTTCTACCCTTCCCAAATGTGACGCCTTCATGCAAGTGCATGGCCATCTTTCACTAGCCCCCTGACTTCCTCCTAGCGTAGCCTACTCCCACGCGGCGTCCTTACTACATGCACTGACGCCTACTTCCTGTGTGCTCGTCTACCGACTACCTATTGGTTCTATTCTGAGGTTAAAAGATTAAAAACGTCAGAAAGCGTGCGAAACGACTCCAAGTATAGAGAGACAAAAAACGGTGGGACGTTGAATATCCTTAAAGTAGATAGGGACACACGAGGAGGTTAAGGGGTCATTTAGGTAAAAAAAGGGTGGAACACCAAACGTGTTTTGCTCATAATAAGCTCATCAGTGGTGTGGGTTTAGATACAAATGGAGGGGGTGAGCGGGGTTTTATAGAGGGGCAATTTGAGGTGGGATGTTTTTTTTGGGGGAAAAAGGGAAGTTAATGGCAATGTACTCAAGTACATAGGGAAAGAGTAAGGGTAGAAGGAGTGGTACTTGTTTTAATGGTGAGAGGTAGACAAGTTGTACCACAAAAAAGAGTTTAATTTCTTGCAAAGAATGGTGAGGGTGTGATTAGATGCCAAAAATTAAAAGGGGGGGGGGGGGGGGGGGGGGTGGGGGTGTGATTTGATGCCAAAATTGTAGGCTGGAGAATTTGTTTACATTTAAGCGAGCAAGAAAACGATGTATTTAGTAAGCGAGGCTTTGCAAAAAGGGAGGAAGATAGGGGATCATTGGATACAAGTTAATGAGGGTATGCCAAAACTTTGGGGAGTATAGAGAGCAATACTAGGGAGGGGAAAGAAATTTGTGAGGATTTGATGGAGAAAGGCAAAATTAGGTGGGAAGAAGTTAAGAGATAGAGTGGAAGATAGGTACCAACCACTACTTCCCTTATGAGCAAGACCATCATAGAGGGCCGCTACATCAAGGGTTAGGGTGTTCATCGGGGTGGTGCAAGGCATGCACAAGAATTTTATGGATGCTGGGCCCCGAGGTCCAACAAATGGTGGGTCTAGGTAGGTGTGAGAGTGTGGGGTTGCACTGGCAAGCCCAACAATGGGGTTACTGATACAGGGAGAGGATGATAGCCTTATTGTGGAAGGCATAAAAGGTAGCTTGAAGGTTATGGGGGGTGTTTTCTTAAGTCGGAGTGATGGTTCCAAGAGGGAGGTACGGTTCTTATAGGTGACTTTGTTGAACACATTATGCAGAAACCCTTGTGGGTAGCCTTTTGTCCTAAGGCGTTTGTAGAAGAGGCTACGGATAATGAGGAAGCCATCCAAGGAGCTTTCTCTAATGATATATCTATTGAGTTCATTGATGATGAAGGACACTTTTTGATGCGTAGGGTGCCAAGAGATCCAAGGGATGTAGTTATAAGCGTTTAAGGGTTTTTGGTGGCAATGGGAGTCCAACAGGCTTGAGGAGGCAAACTTGGTACCTTTATAAAATTCTATGTCGAGGATAGTGGCGTGGTAGGGAGAGATGTGGCTTGAGATTCTAATGTGTTCTTGAAGCGGTTTCCCATAATCATTCAAAAGAGAGGTGGGGGAAGTCAAAGAGCCAACCCATAAACCAAAGGCATTGTTTACATAGCGCTTGAAGTAAAGAAGATTGGGATTGTGCAAAAGAGAGGAAGAGGCTTCTAAATGGCAAAGAAAAAGGCATGCATACACTACGGCAAAATTGGAACCCATAGCCGTGCCCTTAACTTGCTTCCAAAACTTTCCTTGAAGGTAATATAATGGTGCGATAAAATGAGAGCCGCAAGAGAGAGGATAAAGCGAGTTTTAGGAGGGTCAATGGGTAGCTATGGAGGCTTTGAGGGCTAAGAGTCCTTGGTTGATAGGGATACTGGGATATAGAGCCTCAACATCAAAAGTGAAAAGGAGGGTATTGGGTGGGAGGGGGAGATTGTTAAGGTCTTGGATGAGGGTGAGAGAGTTTTTAAGATTTTGCTTATACGTAAGGAGGATAGGGAAAAGTACCAAGTGAAGCCATATGGAGGCTTTTTTAAAAATATAGCCTTTGTAGGAGCAAATAGGCCGTGTGACAAGGGAGGGTTTGTGGAGTTTTGGGATGAAGTAGATGGGGCATGGTTTAAGCTGCTTGTCAAGGGGTGAGAGGATGAAGTTATGCTCTAATGCCGGTAATGCCGAAAATTGGATGGAAAGGGAGGAGAGGAGGGAGGCAATAAAGGGAAAGGGGATGGTAGAGCAAGGCTCATAAGTGGAGATATCATTGAGGTGGGTGAGGGCATTACTTTCATACCAATCCAATGGTAAGATGGCCAAACCTAAGTTCTTGTCCGCGGGTTTTATCACAATTGAAGGGTCCAATTTGAGGCTACATAAGGCTTGTGCGACAAAACGGGGAGGCTTTGAAGGTGGAAAGAAATTAGAGTAGAGAAGGCGGCTAAGGTTATGAAAGTTATTGTGTAAAATTAGATTGAGAGCAGGGTTTTCCAAGGGGGGTTTCCAAAAAGGATTTGGTATCTTGAAAGGGGACGGTAGAGGTGTTGGATGATTTTTGAAAAAAAGTTTTAGGTTAAGAATTCTTGCCATGACGCCAGGTGCATTAAGAAGTGAAGAGGATGAAGGATTAGGAGGGGGGGGGGGGGGGATGTATTTTAAACCTAAAGCTAGGCACTGCTTTTCCGGGAGAGAGAGTACCTTAGGCGTAAGGTTGTGCACTTTAAAATTAGAAACCCCATTATCAAATGAGAAGGCTTTAAGATTACCAAAAAGGAGAAGCTTGTAGCCATGAGGGTTTGTGAGGGGTAGCCAAAACTTTCTTCTCACTCGTCCTTTGAAGGTTGGGAGCTCGAGGTATTCTTTGTCAAAAGATCTTGTAGAGGCGGTGTTGGAGATCCAAAGGTTAGGGAGGAGGGGGGGCTTGGAGAAGGAAATATGAACCCATGTAGTGGGGTGTTGTAGCCCTAGTCCCTCCTCCCTTTCACTTTTCCCGAGTGCTTTGAATTGTAGTGGGAGGTGTGATGTTGAACTAAGGCTTTCTTTAGGGGGGAGGAGGGAACCGACGGTAGAGTGGGGTGGGAAGTGGTAGGGTGTTGGGGGCTACGAGGTTTAAGAGGGTAGGCAGGATTGATAGGTGTGTTGAGGTTGTGGATGTAGTTGGGTTTTTTCATGTAAGGAGGAGTGTCTTTGTGGGGAGATTTAGGGGTTGAGGATTGAGATGGTTTAGAAGCTATGGATTGATGTTTTGATGGGGAGGGGTGGGGTGGGTATAGGGTCTAGGGGATTGGAAGGGTTTTTTGGGAGGGGGGTAGAAGGTTCTATGTGGAGATAAGAAAGCTTTTTTGGGAGGGGGATAGGGCTTGCTTGGTAAAGAGGGGGAGGGAAAGCGTGGTTTAGTGTGACTTGAACTTAAGTGCTCCGTCACCACTTGCTCCACAAGCTCTTTTATAGTTTTCTCTTTAGGGAGAGAAAGGACTTCCTCTTCCAAAGCATTGATGGATCTTTTACGTGCATGTACGGCATCTTCCTCCTTGGTAGCATTAAGATGGGCATTCAAAATGTAAGTTTGGATTTCGAAGAGGAAGAGGTTGAGAGAGTAGGTTTTCCATTCTGTAAGCTTGAGACTCCAATCTTGTTTTGACAATAGAGGGATGGAAATCAAGAGCAACCTATTGTTGAGATCATTGAACCGCTCTTCAACAAGAGAGTGGTACCCATCCAAATACGATTGGAGGTTATTTATGAGTATAGTTTGTGCTTGGATAAGAGCTTGCGTGGAATTAAGTTGAAATTGTATGGTGAGTGAAGCGAGCTTGGCATTGAGAAGAGCTTGGGCTTGGGAATCATCAATGGTAAGCTTTGGAGGTTTGATACAAAGGCTTTTGGGATCTTTTTGGTTACGGAATAACTCATTGAGTTGTGTAAGGAAACCTTTAGCTCTTCTTAACTTGCCATGTAGTTTCTTGAATTCTAAGATGAAATTGGAGAGAAATACCTCGAAATCGACAGGTTTCTTGAGTTGTGGTGGTGTTGCCGAAATGGTGGGGAGGTAAGATGAAGTAGAAACCTTCTTGCGGTTATCCAAAGGTTTTTCGACAACCCGGGGAATGGCAAGGGTGGAGGACGAAGTCGCATTCAAATGGTTGTGGTCCAAGCCATTTTTGGCCAGGACTGAAGAGAAGTCAAAGGAATCTTCGGGGAGCTTTTCCAACTCCTCCGTGATGTGCTCGTAGTGATCCAAAGCATGAGGATTTCCGGATAGCGAGGCCATGTTACTTGTGGGAGAGTGCATTGGTGGCACAAGTGTTGATGAGGATTCTGCCAAGAGGACGGTGGTGGCCGAGACGAAGTCGAGGAGAGGTGGTGCGGCCAAGACAGTTGGAGTCGTATCCACAGCAGGGGTTGTAGGAGTTATTTGTTGGGCCCCATGGTTATCCATGGCAAGGGTTTGAGTTTGAGTCCAAACTCTTGTTAGAAAGGTGTACAAAGTGTTGTAGAAGAAGCGAGTTAGGCCAAGAGGCAAGCACTATGCGCAACAGTGTGAAGGGTGTTGCTTACACATACCCCTTCGTGCAAAAGTGCGGAGGGTGTTGCCTACAAATACCACTTCGTGTTGCCTTGGAAAAAATCCAAAACTACAACCCCATTTAACCATCATAAATCAGGCCATGACTTTAGAGCTTAACTTGCTGGGGGTGCCATAGAGAAGCTTGTGAGTGAGAAGAGAGTTAAAAGGTCAGAGAACAATTCCAAGCTAAGTAAGGTGTTAGCTAAGATGAGAAGATGCCAAACAGTGGGAACCTGACTGTAAATACAGGTTAAATTAAGGTGGTTGTAGTAGCCAATGTCGAAGAGGGGCTTACCGGAGTAGAAAATTCTATCAAAGCGGGAGCCGGGTTAAAGGGCATCAATGGGCGAGAGTTGTTGGGGGTGTTATACTATTAGACCAAGGTCAGTGTTGGTGGCGTATTTAGTTGCGCCAACAATACCACCAAGCCATTAAGCCGGACCCAGAGGAGTTCCAAAAGCCCAGTTGTTTCAAAAGCCGGTTGAAGAAGCTGCATCATGCAACGTAGCCTACTGCTGCAACGGCAAGATGTGGAAACAACCACGTGCGCGAGGTTAAGGTTAAAGAGGCTAGAAGCTGGAATCGCCAGGCCTCACCAGCTGTGCAGGAAGGTAAAGCCGGGTAGAGCTAGAAATCAAATATAGCGAAGCGTCAGAGGTAGGCCGAAACAGCCGGGGGCTGAGCAGTGTGAGGAGGGAGTGGAGAACCCAGTCAAGGGTGCTTGATGGAGGGAACCACAAGGAGAAAGGGAGCTGAACAGGTCTCAGCTGGTTTCGCAAGGCCTTATAAGGTGAGCATAAAGCAAGAAAGGCTAAAAAAACAGAGCCGGAGGTAGGCAGGAGCGAAGGGGGACTGAGGGCGTGAGGAGGACCCCGCCTACGAGCGTTGAACCAGGGTGGAGACAAGGTGGAGGTGGTGTTGAGCAGTTGCCGGTAGGCAGAGGGTGGATTATGCAAGGTTAGGGAGGGCCGAGAGCACAGGACGGGCCATGGCGGGGAACGTTGTTGCTGCAGTTACCGAGAGGCCGTGTAAGGTTTTGACTGGAGATTTTAATAAAATAAAGTACCTTAATCCCAGGGCTTTCAAAATGGAGGGACATTGTGCAAAAATTCGAACGGAGTGTCGAGTCTTTGATGGTAGAAACAAGGATGTATGGAGCATGGGGGGAGGACAAGAAGTAGAAAAAGAGCGCGGGTGGACTGAGAAGAGCTTCAAGATGATTCAAGTGTATGGCATCTTAGCGAGGAAGGGCGGGTGAGAGCGGGAGATATATATGCAGAGTGTGCATCGCTTATGTATTCAAAAAACAAATTGTGAGATAAAAAACGTTAGAAAGCGTGCGAAACGACTCCAAGTATAGAGAGACAAAAACGGTGGGACGTTGAATATCTTTAAAGTAGATAGGGATACACGGAGAGGTTAAGGGGTCATTTAGGTAAAAAAAGGTGGGACACCAAACGCGTTTCGCTCATCAGTGGTGTGGGTTTAGATACAAATGGAGGGGATGAGCGGGGTTTTATAGAGGGGCAATTTGAGGTGGGATGGTTTTTTGGGGGGGAAAAGGGAAGTTAATGGCAATGTACTCAAGTACATAGGGAAAGAGTAAGGGTAGAAGGGGTGGTACTTGTTTTAATGGTGAAAGGTAGACAAGTTGTACCACAAACAAGGTGAGATTTCACGATGGCTTTCCAAAAAAGAAATCAAGATATGAGGGATATAAAAATACTATATATATATATATATATATATATATATATATATATATAGAGAGAGAGAGAGAGAGAGAGTCACAATTGCTTGTTCTTGTGAAAAAAGTTCTTTACTCTTTAAAAGCTTTACAAATAAAAAGGTACACAAAATAAAAGCAATGTAGTCCCATTCTAAGAAAAAAGAACAAGTATAAATTGTGTGTTCATGTTGAAAATAATATAAGATGAGCAAGAACAAAAAAAATAAACAAGGCAAAGTCTTAAAAAGCCTTGTAAAGTTATGAAATGAAAGGGACCCATTTGACAAACTCCATCAACATTTAAGATGAGTCTCCATCGTTGACACTGAAAAAATTGGAAGGATGCCTAACTCGACTCAACACTAAGGCTTTTTTTAGAAAGCCAAAAAGAGTTTAATTTCTTGGAGAGAATGGTGAGGGTGTGATTAGATGCCAAAAATTAAAAGGGGGGAGGGCGGTGGGGGTGTGATTTGATGTCAAAAATTGTAGGGGGGAGAATTTGTTTACATTTAAGCGAGCAAGCAAACGATGTATTTGGTAAGCGAGGCTTTGCACAAAGGGAGGAAGACAGGGGATCATTGGATACGAGTTAATGAGGGTATGCCAAAACTTTGGGGAGTATAGAGAGCAATACTGTGGAGGGGAAAGAAATTTGTGAGGATTTGATGGAGAAAGGCAAAATTAGGTGGGAAGAAGTTAAGAGATAGAGTGGAAGATAGGTACCAACCACTACTTCCCCTATGAGCAAGACCATCATAGAGGGCCGCTACATCAAGGGTTAGGGTGTTCATCAGGGTGGTGCAAGGCATGCACAAGAATTTTATGGATGCTGGGTCCCGAGGTCCAACAAATGGTGGGTCTAGGTAGGTGTGAGAGTGTGGAGTCCCACCCTTTTTTACCTAAATGACCCCTTAACCTCCCCGTGTATCCCTATCTACTTTAAGGATATTCAACGTCCCAATGTTTTTTGTCTCTCTATACTTGGAGTCGTTTCGCACGCTTTCTGACGTTTTTTTTATCTTAATATTTGGTCTTATTATTTCTTCTTTAACTCTCTCTCTCTCTCTCTCTCTCTCTCTCTCTCTCTCTCTGACCTGCACGTTGCTATGACACATCCTCGATAGATTCCCACAAAAATGAATATATTTCCAAAGTGTGCTTCTCACCATCATCTCCTCCCCCCTCCACAAGAAGATTTAGAAATTTTTTCATGTAGGAAAACGGAGTTTTTTCATATAATGCATAACATCGTGAGCTTCTGCTCGAGAGGCACCGCACACCTCGCGGTCCCCTGCCCCCAATCGTACCTAGCTAGGTATGCAGTGCCTCCCTCACATAAGCTCATGATGTTAAGTCACAATGTGGGAATTATTGTGAGAATTTGTCCAAAACTTCTTGTGAGCTCGTTGCCTTGCTCTCCATCACCATCTGCAGTCCTCCCCTTACCCCACTTGCTCTCGAAACGGAGGCGTCTCCTCGACACACCTGCCAACCGCCCACCCACACAAAAAAGAGAATGCTCTTCTGCCCTTCCCAAATATGACGCCTTCATGCAAGTGCATGGCCGTCTTTCACCAGCCCCCTGACTTCCTCCTGCGTACCTACTCCCACGTGGCGTCCTTACTACATGCACTGACGCCTACTTCCTTGTGTGCTCGTGTACCAACTACCTATTGGCTCTATTCTGAAGTTAAAAAAAAAATCCTATAGTGAGAATATCCTTTGATTCCACTTAAAAAAGATTGGCACTACCTATGGCTTCAAAAAAAACAAATATATAGCAAAAATTTTAAGAAGAAGAAAATGCTAGAAAGAGGGAGAAAAGAAAAGCTTAAGATGCCAAATAGACCTAGAATATATACTCGTAGCAACATGCGTATTCACTTTGTGTTCTTCCATTAGTCATAATCTATGTAGATTCCATCTTTTACATTGGTGCATGTGCCATTTCAATGGAAAAGCTATTTGCAGCATTACGCTATCGAGGTAAGAACTTCGTCGTCACGAATGAATCTTTCCCAACAACCACTCTGTCATGAGGATTCCTATGCAGGAAGCCGCCCCCCCCCCCCCCCCCCCCCTCTCTCTCTCTCTCTCTCTCACACACACACACACACACACACACACACACACACACACACACACACAAAACAATTAGAATTCATAATTTGTTTCCTTATAGACATGATTAACTTAGTTGTTTATCTTCAATGCTGGTGGAGAACATTTTCTTTTGCAGTACCTCCACCAGTAAAGGAGGTTGGAATATATATATATAAACAAAAACAATTACATAGATTCCTTATACAAGTAAACTGCATGAGTACCAAAATGATCACATAAAACACCATGCTCAACAAAGAACATGGCATCATAGATGACAATACCAAATTACAATCAGTACATCTGCTAATATGGGAGCCATTCGAGGAAATACAAGAAAAAAAAGTCCACAAGTGGGGCCAATCATCAACTCCATCACCAAAGGGCCACCGATGCCACTTCCACGATGCTGGAGAAACTTACACTTAACCAATGCTGTTCCAATAACAAAGAGATATGCTTGCTAGCTCTAAAGGGAGAGGGAGAGAGCAAGAAAGGGGAATCATAAATGTAAAGGGTAAAGTTTCTTCAATGCATTGTAGAAAAGAGAGGGAGAGAGAGGACCCTAGTGAGCATGTAACCTACCAACCAGCAGCACCTGTAGGCTGATCGTCCCCTAGCATGAAACCCCATAAAGGCTTCCCTCAATGCTATTGGTCTTGTCATTGGTCACTACTAAGGTTGTTAGCCCCCTCCATGTTGTTTCTTTGCATACCATTGCCCTCTTCACACCGGCCACTATCTACTGCTATCATACCCACGTCCTCCTATTTGTGTGATTGTTTTTGTGGGTGTGTTACCCTTCAGATTCCAATTTATGACCATTGGGACAAAAGACAAGGAAAATATTCTTTTTGCACAATGAAATATACTATCATAAATTCCAAATGAGGAACATATCAAAGCTACAAAATTATAAGGAAATAGCCTAGCAAATTTTGAAAAAGGTAGGAGTATCCAAGAGCTTTGAGTCAGCAAACCATAGACAACCACACCATACACAATGCTAAAAGAAGTGGGAGAATTGGAATTGTCCTTCTTTTGTAAAATGCAACACCCCAAGAAGGGGGAAGTGATCTAATAGTCGTTCTTGTGTGATAACTTGCATGTGTAGGGACGTTGGAACCCAATCGGCGTCGTGTGAGAGGTATAGCCTATCAAGTCTAGAAGTCAATTGATCTAATAGTCGTTCTTGTGTGATAACTTGCATATGTAGGGACATTGGAACCCAATCGGCGTGTGAGAAGTATAGCCTATCAAGTCTAGAACTCAACTGGGTAGACTAGAGGCAATGGTAAGTAAATCCTATAGGCTCTCTCCAAGGGTCAACCTTCCATGCATCAATAAGTGCCCATTTTGCCCAAACTTGTTTAAAGACTTACATTTCAAGCTACTAGTGTCTCAAGACTCCAGGGAGCTTAGTCAAGACATTGCGAAAGAGATTGCAAAACCCCTGGAAAAAGTTTTGTGAAAAAATTCAAATAGCTATCAAGAGGGTTGGACCAACCTTGAAAAAGAACAGAACTTTAGAGGTTTCAACCCTTACCACTCGCTTTGAAGAGACCAGTCAAAGGAAAATGTAAGGCAATATGTCGGCAAAGGAACATTTGCAATGGCTGAGGATCAAGCAAACCCTCTTGGACAATAAGCACACGAGGAGATAAATGCACTCCGTCTGCATGCCAAAGAGAGGGATGTTAATAACGAGGAAGTCAGCAAGAATGCAATGCTTAGCTCTATCAAGGTAAAAAATAGGCAAACCATTGTCACATCATTGCTTGACAATCAAGGTGAGAAGGTGACGAACCCGGACCAGATGGCTAGGACGATGCTTGGCCATGTCAGATAAATTATTGGGAAGGATGACTCACCATCTCCCACCATCATAGAGGTTGGGACTAAATTGTTTGGAGCATCATCAAAGCTGGTGGACAAAGGTAGAGCACACTACTTGGAAAGAGCATTTACTTTAGAAGAAAGTTGGTTTGCGTTAAAAAAGATGGGCAAAGGAAAATCACTTGGCTGGGATGGAATAATAAGAAATTATGTCTGGAATTCTGGGAGGATTTGGGGCATCCTTCTTGATCATGATTGACAAGGCTTTCATCTATGGCAAGATTGAGTCAAGTTTGAAGAAGGGACTAATTAAACCCATCCCTAAACAAATTGCCTGTTCTCAGCTTATACACTAGAGACCAATCACCATGTTGACATTGATATGTAAGAAGAATGTTTCCTATCTTGGTGGTAGTCATCTCCCCCCGTTTTCATGGCATTATTAAAGGAAGATCAATCTATGACAACATACTAACAGCCATGGTTGGAATGGATTATGCCAAATTCTCTAAACAAGAATGTATAATGATGCAATTAGAGCTAGATAAGGCTTATGACAGAATAACGTGGTCCTTTGTGTAAGAAACACTGCACCACTTGGGGTTCGGACCACAAATTTGTCAAACTGTGCTCATCTTTGGTGAGGGTAGCTCATCTGAATTACTCTTGAACTCAAGTTTAGTCGGGTCTTTTGATGTCAAGAGGTCCATTCATCAAGGATCCCCATTCGCCCCTCTATCATTTGTTGCATGCACCCACCCTTTAATAGTTTTGTTGGAGTAGGTAGCTACAAGGAGAAAAATCCAAGGACTAAAAATTCAAAATGGCAACCAACTATTAATTAAGATGTTTCCAAATGACTCACTTTTTTTTCGCAAGCGGAACAAAACAATGTCAAGACGGTAGTGGAATTGGTTTTGATTTTTGTTGTTGCCTCTAGCTCCCGATGTAGTATCAAGAAGTTGACAGTAATTTCTCTCTCAGAAGGAGAAAATTTTGACTTAGTTGGATGGTATGGAAAGATCTTTAACAAAGGCAACACTTTCAGGCATTTGGGAGTACCTATAGGGGAGGGGACAACCTTCAAACAAGCCTTGGATTGGTTTCAGGCCAGGCTTGTTTGACTGATTTAAAAAACTATGACATTGTTGACATTGTATTCTTGTCTCTGAACAACACTTAAAAGAGTCTAGATGGGGAGATGACATTGCAAATCTTGTGTATGAAGAAAAGGCAAGGCTAGAGTAGGATGTAGCTTCAAAACTTCAAGAGATAGAAAACGGCAAACTTGCTAGAGTGAGTTGCAAAAGATTGGAATTCATCTTGCTTCCACTTCATTGTAGGGCAAGGATAATCCACACCTTTTTGATACCTTACATTACATTTGTCTCTCCTTTCCTACATCTATCTCAAAAGACTTGGAAGGCATTCCTGAAGCCATCAAGGAGTTCCTATGGAGAAACAGAGTTACTGGAAGCAGACCGTGGCAATGGGGTAGGTGGGATGTTGTGGAGGCCTAAGAATCAAGGAGGTTTGGGCATCCTGGACCCTCTCCTACGTAGCTCTGTGTGCCAAATTGTTTATAAAACTTACAGAATCAGACAAGAGCCAGGCTTGTATGGCTAGGGAAATGGTGTTAAATGGTAATATGAAATCTAAAGGGGGTAAAAGGTTGAATCTTAGTTTACAATACAAACTTCTGCCCCCCAGAGGAGTAAAGATTTAGATAAGAGGCTTCACTGGTAAATTAATAGGCAAATGCTGCAAAGTCGCCTCCACTCTCTTCTGGAATGAAGAGATTAGATACTGGAGAAACATAGCTCTACATTGGTCTCATTGGGGCCCCACTGTACAAGGGCTAGTTCTTGATAGCCACTGAACCGAGAGTGGAAGAGGATTAAACAACAAAGGATTGGACACTCTAGCCTCTTTATGGAAGCATCGTGAAGAAGGATGATACTCTTTTGAAAGATCAAACGAGGTCAATGACCTTTCTCTTCAAGAAGAGGCCCTTGTGGGTAGACTTTCAGATGCACTCTTGCATGTTTTCCTCCCACTATGCTCTACAATAGTTGAGTGGAAAGCATGGAAGTGTCCGGGGGAAAGGTCATTTGCTTCTCCCTCAATAAAGAGCATTTATGAGAAGCTGGCTTTCTTTGAGCAGTGGGTTGGACATCTCAACAAAACCTAGCCCAAAAGGTGGAGCATGATCAAATGGAGCTAGGTATACTGGAAAACATATGGCACTCTAAATGCGAAGATGATCAAAAGGTTTTCTTGTGGAGAATGTTGTTTGGTTTCCTATCGACTGGGGACAAGGCCAAGGTAAGAGGTCTCGATGATGGGTCTATCTAGCGATCACGAGCTTCACTGGAAAAGTCTGCAAATGGGTCTTCTTTTAGCTAGGCACCCCTTCTTTTAGCCTAAAGAGAAACCCAATGGGTAATTACTTCCCTATGGCTCCATGTTGGGGTATAGGCGTCTGTGCCTTGCCCGGCCGCCCAGAGTCTGGGCACCCACTTACTTGTATACCTTATACATAGCATAAGTGTATAGGGGGCTGCTCACTCTTGGAGTCTCCCCACCCACATCGTATGTGTGTCTCCTTCTCTCTCTATCACTCTCCGTCTGTGGTGCTCCCCGATCCCCTTCAACTGGTATCAGAGCGTAGGTGCGGAGGGAGCGCGTGTGTGCACAGTCACGACGACAGCGGAGAGCCAGTTTCATTCCCGAAATCGCGTCCGCGCGCGCGCGCACTTTCAAGAGTGCAAACAGGGTTTCGACTTCGGCATCGGCAAATTCAGCTTTCCGAGAGCGTTTCCACCAAGTGTCTTGGCGTTTTACCCCCCTTTCGAAGCCATTCGAGCCATCAAAAACTTCATTCAAGCTACGGTTGAGGAGCTGCATTTTCAGCCCTCTTTTGGCAGTTTATGCGGCGTTTTTGGGTCGAAACGGAGGTTTTTGGCATTGCTTTCACACCCGGACTCGGATACATGTGATCCAGGATGCTATGAGCTAGGTAGCCGGATTCGAGCACTAATGGCTTGAGGTTTTTCAGCAGGTTTCAACTACAGGTTTACAAGTTTACAGGCAGGTTTGAGGGCTTATTTGGGTGCTGAATTTTCAGCCATTGTTTCCTCTTTGCAGGTGTCCATGTATGGCTCAGTTGTAGGCTGATCTGGGACACGTTTGTGACTTGTTTATGCAGCTGTTTAAGAGCTGAATTTTGGGGCTGTTTTACAACCATATTTGCAGACTTTTGTTGACGCGATTCGAGCCAGTTTAGGGCTGATTTGGTTGACATTTGCTACTCATTGTTGGTTGCTCTTTTGCGAGCATTATGGCTGATTTTTCATTTGACTTCCAGCGTTATGGTCTGACACAGTTTGATGGTGTAGATTTTGTTGCTTGGAAGGAACATATGCTTGTTGCATTGGCGGATTTGGGGCAGGATAAACCCTTGCGTGGTTTATTGGCGAAGCCCAAGTCTATGCGTGATGATGATTGGCAGGATCTTGATGAGTTAGCAATGTCTACGATTCGTTTGTATCTGGTTGAGTCTGTTGACTGGCAGGTCTCGAGGGAGACTACAACTCATGCTTTATGGCAGAGTTTACATGCTATGTACGCGGCATCCATGTCTACTGGGGAGTCTAGTCCCACTTCTATGTCCATGGGAGAGATTGGTCCCACACGCAAGTCTCGACGGCATAGAGACTTGACATGTTGGCATTGTGGACATAGAGGGCACATTAGGCGTCGATGTTTCAGGCGTTTGAGACAATGGAGGCGACAGATGCGTGATGCAGATTTGGGCATGACAGATGCTAGTGAGATCAGTACGGTGGTTACTGAGTATGATTGTGACGATGATGTCACATTTACATCTAGCTTGTCTTCAGACGATCTTATGTCTACGGATTGCATATCAGATTGCACATTGTCTTCACATTGGTTACTAGATTCAGATGCTACTTTCCATGTCATGTCGCATCGTGAGTGGTTTAGCACGTTTTCTAGTGGGAGACTTGGTTGTGTGCACATGGCTGATGGTGTTGTGTATGACATTGAGGGTGCAGGAGACATATGTTTGTCCTTGCCCATTGGTATGAGATTTACCCTGCGTCATGTGCGTTATGTGCCAGATCTGAGACGGGATTTGATCTCAGTCAGACAGTTACGAGATAGTGGATGTCGGGTATCACTGCTTGAGCTATCTTTTGCGTTGCATTTGGGTTCGCTAGTGATTGCGAGAGGTGCCAGGAGTGGTACAGGTTACCCATTGCATGTGGATCACGGGAGAGACGGTGTTGTCTCTGTGATCATGCAGCCAAGTAGAGAGCGAAAGAGCAGGCGAGTCTCTTTTGCTTGTGGGTTGCAGGATGCTTTGCATGGAGTGCAGAGTAGTGAGCTCGTTGTGCACACAGTTGGGGCACGACTTGAGCAGTCACACAGAGAGGTGACAGATTCAGACATGCATGCTTTGCTAGTGACTGAGCAAAGCAGAGAGTCAGTTGTGTGAGATACTTCTATGCAGGATAGACAGGTAGAGCGGTCTTGCTCTAGTGAGTCACGACAGGAGGACGTTGTGCAAGAGTCTATGCATACGGAGTTAGAGCATGAGAGCTCTAGTGAGTCACAACAGATTGAGTGGTCATGTTTGCAGTGGATGATTGCAGAGGAGACTGAGATGTCAGCGATTATGCATTCATTTCTTTCTATGTTCGACAGTGAGCATGGGGATATAGTTGTGCAGGATATGTCTTCCAGCAGACACCTAGAGCAGCTGGTTTGCTATGAGGTTGCACGACAGGTTGATGCGTCTTTTGAGGACAGTCAGGAGATGCATGTGGCTGACGCGCCTTGTCAGTCAGAGATGCCTATTTCCAGGGATATATATGTTGATGCATGCTCCGTAGAGCTAGCAGGGCCCGCTAGCATTGCATCGGCATTCGGTGGTCTCATGTATGAGATGCTGATCTTGAGACTAGATATCGCAACTGCAGTGGGAGCATTTGCAGTTGGGGTTGTCAGTCGTCTGTTGACTGATGATGGCATAGTGCACGAGGGAGATATGCAGGTATTGCGTACATACTTGTAGTACGTGTGCGGTACGTCTGGTGGTGTATGGACTTACACGGGAGCAGGACAACCGGATGCACACGATCACAGCCAGCCAGTGGGCATCGGTTGAGAGCGGTTTTCTCTCGCCTTTTGTAGTCTTTAGACTAGGTTCTCTTGCTTAAAGGCACAGTCGCCTTTAAGTGGGAGGTTGTTGGGGTATAGGCGTCTGTGCCTTGCCCGGTCGCCCAGAGTGTGGGCGCTCACTGACTTGTATACCTTATACATAGCATAAGTGTATAGGGGGCTGCTCACTCTTGGAGTCTCCCCACCCACATCGTATGTGTGTCTCCTTCTCTCTCTATCACTCTCCGTCTGTGGTGCTCCTCGATCCCCTTCACTCCAATCTTAATTTACCATGAGGTCATCACCTCCTCATGATTCAATGGCACTACCAATAAAGAAAAGATAAATACTATAAAGTATTAGCTACTAGTAAAAGTACTAATCCATCAAAAATTGTTGGATTCATAATTTTACCGATAGCTGATTCTTTGCACTTTTAACAATGGGTAAGTTATCATGATATTGGCTAGCATATGGATGGTGCTTTGTAGCATCTGTAGAGGTCAAGAAATGCCTCAAGGCTCAACATGAGCTTGACATTACTTTGTACATTCTTTCCTGGAGATTTTAACACATACATCCACTTACAATTGTGAGTTTGTCAAGTAAAAAATAAAATAAATTATTAATCCATCAATTTTGCAAGTAACTCGTAGTGTTCCAAACATCTAAAAATATGCTTCTTTTTAATTCAATGGGATTTTGACCAAGGTTCCCCATCTACCGAGCCAGTAGTCAATATGTTACGTAGTCATAAGGCAACCTTTAGCAAAAAGAAAGCCAATATTCATTGCCCTAACAAAAAGAAGGACTCGCTTATCACCCTAACCAAAAAAAGCTACAATTCAAAAGTAGTGGTGTAGTACAGTTAGCCAATACTCAACAAAGTGAGGTAATTAGTATCTTTCAATCTTTAAAGTCCATATTTTTTTAATACCAAAACAAGACCAACATATCAAGGAATCAAGCTCCTCTTTTCCAAGTCAAACCATTTCAAAAGCCATAAACTCCAAGGAAATTTGTGCATGCAACCTTAACCAATTTATGCTTACTAATGCTCAAAGTTGTAATCCACCCAATTTCCAAGGCCATTTACTTGGGAGTCTGAAAGCATCTTGGGCCAAAGATGTATGGCACAAACTAGGGTAGCACAATATCAATCCATTAGGTAGAATAGCAAACTAGCTATAACATAGACTACTTTTATATAAAAAGTGCATAGGGCCATATCTAGAAACACCCTAGGACAAGAATACTACAACGTTCAATCCCATTACCTAATAAAAAATTCATGCTTAGTAAGCATTAATGCATGCCAAGAAATACACTATCCTAAAACCGTCTTTCTTAAGAAACTTATAAATTTCTCTCTAATCAAGCAACTATCTAGTAAGGAACTCAACAACAATTAACCAAGAACCAACAACCCAATCCCTTTTTTTTCCAAACTCACAATAGTGAGTGGATATATAAATTAAGAAACCAAAAACATTACATTAGGATCCATGCTCCCCAAGCCATGGCATGATCTAGTCCCATACATAACACGTCTAGTACGTCAGCTGACAAAGGGTGCCACCCTATCACCGTACGTCCACAACAAAGAGTAAACCTAACTTGAATTGAGGTTGCCACCAAGGAAATAACTCTGCCACATCACACCCCTTGACCGCCAAGCCTACCCAATAGAGCATAACGTCGAAGAGAGAAGTAGCAAGAATAACTTTTTTTTCATTTTCTTTTGTAACAGATTGAGCATTTGGGTCGTAGCACCCAAGATCCTTACAATATGACTAACAAGGTCTAACTTTAGGTTCTCTATTCCACCTGTATTATTGTTGTCCTGGATTGGTTCATTCGTCGTCTGTGACCCCTTGATAGGACTGCCAAGCGATTCTGGGTTCTCTTGCAACTCATCAATTGGACACCCCGACTCTGGTTTCTTTGGTTTCTCCTCACCTTGGTTAATCTCTATGTAATAGGTTGCTTTTGTATGCTTGTCAAAACTCGCATTTGGCTTGGTATCCCTGCATACAAATGCCCAATTCTTCGACATTTATAGCAAGCGTTGGGAAAAAAGGCCAAATCTTGTTGAAAAGCACCAAAGTCTCCAATATGTAGATCAAGGTATTTAGGGATGGCCTTGCTCATATCCCATAGAATGCACACGTTTACATCCAAGCCCAAACTAACCCACTGCAGCTTTGAAATAAACAGTACCCGGCCCATCAATTTAGCAATAGAGTCCACATGTCCCCAGAGCCACAGAGGAAGGCTTTTGAGTGTGATCCACATAGGGCAGGATTTCATAAACTCTTCATTTGGACACAATTCACGTGTCGAGGGCATAGCGTAGGCAAAATAGAAATACCCTAGGACACCCCCTCTGATCACTAGATCATGTCCTGTGTGATTGGATAGTCACTCTACCACATAGAAACCTTTGCCAACAAAAGTGATAAGGAAAATCATAGTTCAACTATTCGTCACCGCTGCCGCCCAATCCCAAAGACCTTGGTTGGACAACCGCCAACCCATAAAGTACAACATGCTTTCAAGCTCTGAAGAGCTAACTCATGACTAAAGTCGGCATGCAGCATGTAATCATCCTCTACTTTGCTCTAACTAAACATGTTCACCCCGTGCATATGTTGGAATTAGGGTTGCAGAAAAACACACACAATGCTTGGAGAAGACAAAGGAAGCTCAAGGCACACAACAAAGAGTGTATTACTTAGTGTGCAATGGAAAGATAGATAGCCCTAGAGTGATGGGTATATATACAATGCACAGAGGAAAAAATTCCCCAGTAGTCCTAGTGTGTTCACACACTACCACATGTATATGGTAACAAATCCCCCCTGGGAGTGATATGAACAAGAGCTAGCACGAAGCGTAAAGGGAAGTGCCATGCCCTGAGGACAGGATCACTCCACAAAGGGGAGCAAGCCCAAAGCTTTGGGAAAAGCTTCGAACTTCTCACGAGACAATGCCTTTGTGAAAAGATCTGCAAGGTTGTCCTGTGTTGGCACATAAGCCAAGCCAATCTCTCTTGTTGAGTGCCTCTCCCTGACATAGTGAATGTGCTTTGTGCGAGCATGAAAAACTGGGTTCCTCGCAATTGCCAATTCCCTATGACTGTCAGTGTAGATGATGTTGGCAATGTCTTGTCCAACACCCAAATCAGCCATAAGGCGTTTGAGCCATACACACTCAACCGGAGCTGTGAAGACTGCCCTATACTCAGCCTCACAACTGGAAGCGGCCACAATAGGTTGCTTCTTGCTCAACTATGAAATACATGAATTGCCAAGCATGAAACAAAAATCACTTGTGGACACTCACGTGTCGTAACAACCTACCCAATCTGAGTTCAAAAAATCATGTAAATCTGGCGGCAATAATCCCCCCTTGGGATAAAACAAGCCAAGATGCAAAGTGCCACCACTCAAGTAGCGAAAAATCCTCTTGAGTGCCTACCAATGCTTATACCCTGGGCTATGCATAAATCTGCTGACCTGTGAGACTGCAAACTGAATATCTAACCTCGTGTTGCATACATAAATGAGACAGCCAACAACAACAGTTTGGTAAAGAGTGACATCAGCAGGATCACCAGCATCATGTAGACTCAACTTCAAACCTATTTCCATGGGAGTGGCAATAGGTTTGCAATCCTCAAGTCCAAACTTACATAGCAATGTTTCTATGTAACTTTTCTGACACAAGTCAATATCACCATCACACTACTTAAATTGTATACCCAAGTAATGATGCAACAGCCCCAAATCTTTCATCTTCAAAGTAGCATCCAAATCAGCCTTAAATTCAACAATATGTCTCTCATTGGGTCCAGTGATAAGCAAATCATCTACATGAAGAACCACAATGAGAAATACATCACCCTCACGCTTTACATACGATGTGCTTTCTGTTGGAATGTTATGAAAAGCCTCATTTGACCAAATGAGTGTCAACCTTTCTCATACCAAGCACGAGGAGATTGCTTCAACCCATACAAAGATTTGCTACATTTGCACACCTTATCCTCTTGTCCTTTCTTGACAAAACCGCGAGGCTGCGTTATATAAACTTCCTCAAATATGTCACCATTCTAGAAAGCAATAACAATGTCTGATTGATGTACATTCCAACCAAAATGAGTTGCCAATGCACATAGAAAATGCATAGTAGTCATATGACAAGTGGGAGCAAAAGTCTCTTCATAATCTATGCCTTTTTGATGTGCATAACCCTTCGCAACAAGTCGAGCCTTATAGCGATTAATCTCACCATTTGGCTTGCGTTTCAACTTGTAAACCCACTTTGTACCAATGGCCTTTTTGCCAGGAGGCAAATCACATAAATTCCATTTGTCATTTTCTATAAGTGCATCATATTTTGATTGCATGGTAGCCATCCAATTTTTTGAACTTGGTGTTAAGTATGGAGCCTGATTTACCCTTGTAATTTTCTGTGGAAAAAGCGCACGTTTGTAAGGCCCCCATTATGAGGAGAAGCCATCGTGCGTGAAGGAAAATCACTCACCGGAAACCAAAATTTTCACGGACAAGAATCGGGGGCAACTTTAAAGGCCTCGTGGGCGGAGCCCCCCGAGACTTTTTTTTTCGCCGGAATGTTCCTTTTCGCCAGAATATTATGGCCGGACGGCGGCCGAAAAGTGGTCGGAAAACAACCGGTCGGTTGGCCGGTGGCCGGTAGTCAATGGCCGATGGCCGGTGGTCGGAAGTCAATGGCCGGTGGCCGGTGGCCGAATTCAAAAGCGGACTTGTCTTCTCAAGGGCGGCCACACATGGGCGGATTGGAGGGTCCGATTTGGACTTATTCGCACAAGGGCGGCTACACATGGCTGTCTCTCATAAGAGAGGGCAGCCCTTTTGGCCTATAAAAGGAGGCCATTTCTACACACATTTCATAGTGTGAAGTTGATGCAACAAGGTGAGTGTGAGGTGGTGAGAGTGAAGCAAGGCGGGAGCTCCATTAAGGGTATAATCCCTTTGTAAATTACTTCTTGTTTTGAAGTACTAAAGCCATTGAGTGGCTGCTTTCCCGTGGACGTAGCCCACATTGGGTGAACCACGTATATCGTGTGTACTCTCTCTCTCTCTCTCTCTACTCTATAATCTCGTGTATGTAAATCTGTCTCTCTCCATTAAGTAATCTACTCAATTATCTATTTAGCTACGTCTTATTTCCTAACAACTAGTATCAGAGCAAGGTTTGCTCGTAGCTAAATTATCTCAAGGAAAGAATTCCTTGAATTGAGTGGGAGTTATGGCGGAGGAAGGGAAGCTCAAGATTGAGAAGTTCAACGGCAAAAACTACCAACATTGGAAGATGCAGATTGAAGACTATCTCTACCAGAAGGACCTCTATTTGCCACTAGGCGGTCTTGCGAAGAAGCCCGCAACAATGGCAGATGAAGCATGGATTGTCCTTGATCGAAAGGCACTGGGAACAATCCGGTTAAGCTTGGCGTCAACGGTGGCCTTCAATGTTTCGGAGATGAAGACCACGGAGGACTTGATGAAGTCACTTGACCACTTCTACGAGAAACCATCGGCATCCAATAAGGTATTTCTTATGAAGCGTTTGTTCAATCTAAAGATGGCAGAGAATGGTTCAGTTGCAGAACACCTAAATGACTTTAACACAAACATAAGTCAACTTCGATCAGTGAAAATCAATTTCGATGACGAAGTGCGAGCTCTCCTTATACTATCATCTCTACCGGATAGTTGGGACAGCCTTGTGATGGTTGTAAGTAATTCTATCTCCGGCACAAATACTCTTAAGTTTGATGATGTTGTGGGTGTTCTCCTAAGCGAGGAAATGTGAAGGAGAAGCACAGGAGAATCATCAAGTGCTACACTATCAGTGGAAACAAGAGGAAGGCCTAAGGAGAGGTTCAAAAACCAAAAGGGTCGTGATCGCTCAAGGCGGAGCAAGTCACGCACAAAGTCAGTTCTTGAATGTTGGAACTGCGGCAAGAAAGGCCACGTCAAGAAGGATTGCTAGTCCAAGAAGAAAAAGGAGACAGAGTCTCAAGACAACAAGCCAACATCGGAGGCCAATGTGGCAGGTAAAGTAGAGCAAGATGCTCTAATTCTCTCATTAGACAATGTGTCTAATTCCTAGATAGTAGATTACGGGGCTTCATTCCATGCGACACCACACAAGCAACATTTCCAAGACTACACCAAAGGTAATTTTGGGTATGTATACTTGGGAGATGATGAAGCTTGTGAGATTGTCGGCAAAGGTACAGTTTCTGTCAAAACTGCTAACGGAAAGGAATGGAAGCTTAAAGATGTTAGGCATGTTCCTTCTCTTCGCAAAAATTTGATCTCTATAGGACAATTGGACGATGAAGGTCACAACATTGCATTCGGAAACAAACGGTGGAAGATCTCAAAGGGATCTTTGGTGGTTGCCAAGGGTGAAAAAGTCGGTACACTTTACTTGTGTACTGTTAGCACGCAACCTTCAGCTTGTGCAGCAACTACAGAAGTTGACAGTGCGGTGTGGCACTACCGACTTGGGCATATGAGTGCCAAAGGAATGCAAATCCTTCAAACAAAGAAGCTTCTACCAGGTTTGAAAGAAGTGGACTTAGAGTTCTGTGAAGATTGTGTTTATGGTAAACAAAAGAGGGTAAAATTTCAAAAATCAGGAAATGAAAGAAAAAATAAAAAACTTGAGTTGGTTCATTCTGATGTTTGGGGTCTTGCAAGTACACCATCACTTGGTGGCTCATTGTACTATGTAACATTCATAGACGATGCGACTAGAAAAACATGGGTTTATGTCATGAAGAATAAATCTGATGTATTTTCCATATTTCAAAGGTGGAAAGCCTTTGTGGAGAATGAAACAGGTACCAAGGTTAAATGCCTCAGATCCGACAATGGAGGCGAATATTGCAGCCAAGCTTTTGAAAGCTTTTGTGCTAGCAATGGCATTCGGAGGCAAAGGACAACCCCAAGGACACCTCAACAAAATGGGATTTCAGAAAGGATAAACAGGACAATCATGGAACGAGCACGAAGCATGTGGCTACATGCAGGCCTACCGCTTGAGCTTTGGGCAGAAGCTGTAAGTACGTCTGTGTACTTAATCAATCGGTCACCCTCAACGGCATTGGATGGGGGAGTTCCAGAAGAGGCATGGACAGGTAAACCGGTGAATTATGCATTTCTCAAAGTGTTTGGGTGTGAGGCTTTCATGCACATAGATAGAAGCCTAAGATCAAAGTTAGATGCAAAGTCCAAAAAGTGTTTCTTCATTGGCTATGGAGAAGGAGACTTTGGGTATCGCCTATGGAATCCTGAAGATGGTAAAATCTTAAGGAGTAGGGATGTAATTTTTAACGAACAAAATATGTACAAAGATTACTTGGAAAGAAAACAAACAAAAGAAACAGGTGAGGAGTACATGGAGCTTGAGGACGGTGAAGACTCAAGGACTGCAAACGGTGACAATGTGCAACAACGTCAACCAAATGAGGAGCCTCAACCTATTCCCCGAAGATCTACAAGAGCAAGTAGACCTCGAGAAAGGTTTGTTCCTTCCTTCAACCATCTCTTGATCTCAGATTCTGGAGAGCCCGAATCATATGAAGAAGCTATGCAACATGAATCCAAAGAAGAATGGACGAAGAGCATGCAAGTGGAGATGGACTCACTACATCGCGACCAAACATGGGAGTTGGTTGAGTTGCCTAAAGGTAAGCGGGCACTTCAAAACAAATGGGTGTACAAGCTAAAGGAAGAAGAAGGTGGGAAGAAAAGGTACAAGTCTAGGCTTGTGGTAAAAGGTTTTTCTGAAAAGAAAGGTATTGACTTCAATGAAATATTTTCTCCTGTTGTAAAAATGAACTCAATTAGGCTTGTCTTAAGCCTTGTGGCTGCTCATGATCTAAATCTCGAGCAAATGGATGTAAATACGGCATTCCCTCACGGTGACTTAGAGGAGGAAATCTACATGCTTCAACCAAAGGGGTATGAAGTAAAAGGTAAGGAGAAAATGGTTTGCAAATTAAAGAAGAGCTTGTATGGTTTAAAGCAAGCATCAAGACAATGGTACTTGAAGTTTGATCGATGGATGTTGGATCATGGATTCACAAGATGCAACTCGGATCACTGCGTCTACATGAAGAATTTGGGAGATGGGAAATTCATCATCCTAATGTTGTATGTTGATGACATGTTGATTGCAAGTGCTAACATGCAGGACATCAAAGACCTAAAAGAGGAGCTGTCCAAATCTTTTTCAATGAAAGATTTAGGTGCTGCAAAGAGGATACTTGGTATGAAAATATCAAGGGACAGGACGAAGAAGACAATAAAGCTATCTCAAGAAGATTACATCAAGAAGGTACTAGAAAGGTTTGCAATGCAAAATGCAAAACCAGTTTCTACACCTTTGGCTGGTCATTTTAAACTAACGAAGGATATGTGTCCAAAGACACAAGAGGAGATAGCCTATATGTCTAAAGTTCCATATGCTGCAGCGGTAGGTTCTCTAATGTATGCTATGGTCTGGACAAGGCCAGACATTGCACATGCAGTGGGAGTTGTGAGTAGGTTCATGGACAACCCAGGTAAAGAGCATTGGCAAGCTGTGAAGTGGATACTTAGGTATCTAAAAGGGACAACAACAAATGCTTTGTAATTTGGAGGAACTGATATTTTTCTAGAAGGGTATGCTGATGCAGATATGGCAGGTGACAAAGATACTCGAAGGAGCACTACTGGCTATGTGTTCACGGTTGGAGGCACAGCAGTAAGCTGGGCTTCAAAGCTGCAGAAAGTGGTTTCACTTTCTACCACGGAAGTAGAGTATGTAGCAATGACGGAGGCAAGCAAAGAAATTCTGTGGCTTCACAGATTCTTAGAAGAGCTTGGATTCAAACAAGACAATTGTGTCTTGTACAGCGATAGCCAAAGCGCTATCCATCTTGCGAAGAACTCAGCCTTTCATTCAAGGACAAATCACATTGAGGTGAGATATCACTTCATACGCACTCTTTTGGAAAAGGGACAGCTAAAGCTAGGAAAGGTGCATACAAGTGAAAATCCTGTAGACATGTTTACAAAGGTGGTCAACAAGGAGAAGTTGAGCTTTTGCTCATCTTCAATCGGCATTCAAGGATAAGAAGCCAGAATGGAAAGCAGTCACAGGTTTGGTTTGGAGATCAGTCTCCAAGTGGGAGATTGTTAAGTATGGAGCCTGATTTACCCTTGTAATTTTCTGTGGAAAAAGCGCACATTTGTAAGGCCCCCATTATGAGGAGAAGCCATCGTGCGTGAAGGAAAATCACTCACCGGAAACCAAAATTTTCACGGACAAGAATCAGGGGCAACTTTAAAGGCCTCGGGGGTGGAGGCCCCCGAGACTTTTTTTTTCGCTGGAATATTATGGCCGGACGGCGGCCGAAAAGTGGTCGGAAAACAACCGGTCGGTTGGCCAGTGGCTGGTAGTCAATGGCCGATGGCCGGTGGTTGGAAGTCAATGGCCAGTGGCCGGTGGCCGAATTCAAAAGCGGACTTGTCTTCTCAAGGGCGGCCACACATGGGCGGATTGGAGGGTCCGATTTGGACTTATTCGCACAAGGGCGGCTACACATGGCTGTCTCTCATAAGAGAGGGCAGCCCTTTTGGCCTATAAAAGGAGGCCATTTCTACACACATTTCATAGTGTGAAGTTGATGCAACAAGGTGAGTGTGAGGTGGTGAGAGTGAAGCAAGGCGGGAGCTCCATTAAGGGTATAATCCCTTTGTAAATTACTTCTTGTTTTGAAGTACTAAAGCCATTGAGTGGCTGCTTTCCCGTGGACGTAGCCCACATTGGGTGAACCACGTATATCGTGTGTACTCTCTCTCTCTCTCTACTCTATAATCTCGTGTATGTAAATCTGTCTCTCTCCATTAAGTAATCTACTCAATTATCTATTTAGCTACGTTTTATTTCCTAACACTTGGTGCTTCATTAAAAGACAGAGGTTCCCCAACATCATGTAAGCTAGACACAATCAAAGCATAACAATCTGATGCATAAGATGCATGGTGAGAGCCTAAATGAGTATGACTAGACAAAGGTGCACCCAATTTACTGTCACGCAATGTATGTACCAGCCATTTTGGCATACCTCTAGCCTGCTCATTTTTAGCCCTTTCCTCATCAAGTACATCATGTACATCTACATCAGTAATAGGTTGATTTGTAACATTTTTAGAAACCCCCATAGGCTGTACATTTGCCACATTGGAATTTAAATTCGTACTTCCACCACTAAAAAGAGGCAACAAAGTGTCATAAATGTCCTATGAGTTTACTCTAGTACATGACGGCAAGGGCTGAACAGAACCCCACAAACACAAAATCCCGTGAAACCAGAATACACTTTGTTTGTGGTTGATACAACTTTAACCTTTGCTCTCGGCACTATAACCAACAAAAATACATTTGACAGCCTTATCATCCAATTTTCTGTGCTGTGTTTGTGGCACTAAAGCATATGCCAAACAACCAAAAACATGCATGTGCTATCATGCCATGCTTCATATGGAGTAATAGACTGCAAAGCTTTCATAGGACACATGTTTAGTACATAAGTGGCACACATGATGGCTGCAAGCCAAAAAGAATGCGGCAAAGCTTGACTTTTGACCATACATCGTGCCATTTTTGTAAGTGACCTGTTTTTCCTCTAAGCAACACCATTTTGCTGAGGCGTATAAGGCACTGTACATTGGTGTTTTATCCCATGACTAGCCAAAAATGCATTAAATCATGAGACATATATTCCCCCCTCGATAGAAATCGAGTGTGCCCATAGTATATTTCAAGACATTTTTAGCCATAGCCACAAATTGTTTGAAGCACATAAATACTTCGGACTTCGCTTTAAGCAGATATACCCATGCATGCTTGGAGTAATCATCAATGAAAGTCACGAAGTAAAGGTAATTGCCCAAGGATGGAGTTTGCATGGGCCCACAAACATCACTATGCACAAGCTGCAACCTGCATGTGGCCCCTAACTGAACCATCATTTAGAAACTTAGAATGCTGCATCTTATCCAAAATACAGCCTTCACAAACGTGTTTGACACGTGCTTCAAGAGGGGGCAAAGAAGCAACCATATCATATTTTTGCAAACACAACAAACTGACAGAATTCAGATAACCAAAACGTGCATGCCAAAGTTTTGCATCTGAAATAGCCTTTGAATCCAAAACTGCATTTGCAAAATTCTACCCAAACTTGTCATACAAAGTGAGCTTATAGAGCCCACATCATAAATGCCAGATGCAACAATTTCATCACAGAAACTAAGATCATGTATTGTACATCTGTCATCCACACCAAGTCTAGCAAGTGCAGATACAGAAAAAGATTCTTCTTGATCCTAGGTACATAAAGTGCATCAACAAGTGTGAAAGAACTACCATTTGTAGTAGTAAGCACAATCTTTCCAACTCCCTGAACCGGATAAGAGGCATTGTTGGCACAAGTAACTGAATTCCCATGAGGAACAGCCTCAAGAGAGGTGAACAAATCACGATGTGAGGTAATGTGCTTTGTAGCACCACTGTGAAAATACCACACATCTGAGTCTGCAGTAACTGACATGCATGCATCATGGACAACAGGATTATAGGTACACTCTGCACTAAAAACCCATTCTGCATCAACTCGAGCATCACAGTCTCCTTTCACAGAAGATTCAACAATAACTGCATTTGTAGTGGAACTAGCATTTGTAGTGGAACCACCCTCTTTCTTCTTAGACTCTTTGGCCTTCAACTTAGGACACTGCTTGACCAAGTAATCATTAGCTTTACAATAATGGCAACGCATCTTCTTTTTGCCCTTATCACCAAAATTTCCAAACGAACTTCTGCAAGAAGAAGCATTAGGAACATTGTTGTAACCACCCTTTCTTTGAGCAGCAATAAAAGCCTGTTCAATTGCATGCTGTCTAGTCTTGTTTTTTCAGGAAAGTGACTCTTGCAACACCAATGTGCATAATGCATCAAACTTGAAAATTTCAGGATTTCCTTGGGTCATAAGTCTCCAAGTACTAGCAAAAGTTTGGTAAGGCATCAAGAACAGTCTATACAAGGGAACTATCTGAAATGACTTCACCTGCAGAAATAAGTTGTTCATTGATATCCTTGACACCAACAACGAAAGTGTCCATACCATCTTCCTCATGCATAATCTTCGACTCCAGCTCTATATGCAGCAATGCAATTTTTGCCTTATTGCAGCTTACATAAAGATCAGCCAGAATATCCCAATCCTGTTTTGCAGATTTCGCTGAACAAATGTGAGGAGTAATGGTGCACTTCACAGAAAACACAATCAACGCATGAGCCTGCGCATCCTTTATATCCCAATGAGGTTGTTCTGTCATAGGCAAAACAACTCTAACAGCAACAATCCTTGCAGCAGCAAGACCTGCAACATCCTCTACATCGCTTACATTCTCATAACCAAGACGTACATCAATGCCCTGCACAATATTCCAGACGCACTTTGACACAAGAACATGTTGCATCATGTAAGCCCACATAGGATAATTATCCCCATCCAATTTGTCCTTAGCAGCAAACATCTTGAACACATTCTGTTGTCAGCCATGGTAAATGTTGCACCTGATGTGAAAACTACCCGAAAAGCGGAGAAACAAAGTGGGAACAACACGTGCTATATAGCACAAACCGTAGAGATTGTAAGGGACCTGTTATGCAAAAAATGGCACTGACAAAATTTTTTGCACGAAATGACGAAATAACCTATGCAGTACTGCCTGTAGTGGAAACGGAGGCCGAAATGAGCCCGAATCAGAAATCTAAGAAAGTGAGCAGGCGTGCGTTGGAGCTGCTAGTGAGAAGGCTGGGAGGATGTAACCTGCTCTGATACCAATTGTTGGAATTAGGGTTGCAGAAAAACACATACACCTTGGAGAAGACGAAGGAAGCTCAAGGCACACAAGGAAGAGTGTATTACTTAGTGTGCAATGGAAAAAAGGATATCCCTAGAGTGATGGGTGTATATACAATGCACGGGGAAAAAACCTCCTAAAGAGGAAAAAAATGCCCCGACGGTCCTAGTGTGTTCACACACATCACTACCATATGTATATGGTAACAATATAATCTCCAACATTAAGGTGCGAACGCCAAAGGAGGATGGCTTAAGGATCTTGTCCGGCCTACATGTGTTTTTAGCTGCCTCATTGGCTCTTTTCTTACCCTCCGTTGTAAATACAAAGTCCATGCCATCAGGTGAACCCTTGTCGAGGGGGTTAGGCTTTACCCCCTAAGGACCCGCCTTTGCCATTGATATTCATACCGTCAGATCCCTTCCCTAGAAGAAACTTGACATATAAACTTGCAATTGCCGCTGAAAATAAGCTCACTTTTATACAAAGCCTTCAAAGGAAAATAAGTGCAATTCTTTTGCTATCAATACATCATGCTTATGATTGGCAGCCAAGTGCGCTTAAGATCGGCAACAATGCATGCTAATCACTGACAACAATACTGCTTGACAATACTGCTCTAGGAGCGGAGCTAGCACTAAACCCTACCAGCACGTCTAGTGCGAGCACCAAAGGTTCGGACCCAACATGCGAGCTCAACGCTGCAATCTCTGGAAGCCGCAATAGGAACCGGGCCAAGCAAGCAACTTGTAGGTCACCCAAGAATCCCAGATACAACCCCTACACCTTCACAATTTTGAAAGGGCACCCTAACTCACAACCCATAAATATTATAATTTTGAAATATCACTCTATGCCATCACTCCCTTCACTCACAACCCTACGCCATCACTCTCTTCACTCACAACCCTACACCATCGCTCCCTTCACTCATTGCCCTATGCCATAACAACCCAATCCTTTTTTTTTGTAGAACTCACAATGGTGAGTATATATATATATATATATTGTTCATTATTTTCTTAAGAGTTAGCACAAAAGGCACGAACCAACAACCCAATCATAATAAAATAATGAACAATGTAATACGACAAGGACTCGTAATTAAAACAGCATCCCAACACAACAACCAAACCAAGACCTCAATATAATTCTTAGTGTTTACATCAAGAGAGTTTTCCTTTTTTGCATTTGATGGGGCACATGTTATCTAAAACAAAAATAATAAGTGTTTTAAGTAGGCATAGGGTCTTTATTAGAGTAGAATTTTGAGCCGCAAAAGACTTCATCAATAGATCAACTGCAAATATTGAGGATAAAATATGAAGGGTCCCTAGATTCTCATAGTGTATATGAGTAGGACCATAAAGCACAAATTGCAAACATGGATAGAGTACATAGAGCACATTGTAGATGCCATGTTTCAAGGGTAGAGTCCAAATAGGATTTTAGGAGGCATAGATGACCATAGGGGTGTGTAGCCCAACACACCATAATCATGGGCATGCTTATGGCATTGCTTCTATGTAGAAGAGATCATGCTAGAGAGCTCAACATGTGCAGTCGTTGTATCTACTGGAGCAAGATTGTGGAGCATAGATGGCAGACATGGATAGGGTCAGAGCACACCACAGGTGCCATGGTCTAGGGGTGGAATCCTTACGAGATCTAAAGAGGCCTAGAACAATGTATAGGGTGTTTAGTGTGGCACATCATAGACTTGGGAACGCTCTTAACATTGTCTCGAATGGCTAGGTCTATGTAAAGGGACTCCTACATTTGAATAGTGAGAATATCTAGTGCCTCTATATGCTAGGATGCTCCTTGGAGAGCTCTCCCATGTGGTTTAAGAAAGGGGTGTATGATGCTTATGTTTCATATAGCCCTATTGAAGATGACGCCAATCCCTCAAAATCGATGGACAATAAAAAAATGGAAAGCACCAGGAAGAACCAACATGTGATTGAGGTCAAATACATTTTGAAGGAAAATAATGATAGGGGAGGTACCAACTTATGTGGTTAGTGGGTTGTTCCATACGATCTACCAAGTGAATGTGTGTTGGAAAAAATAGTTCAATTTAAAAATCCAATGCATATGAAATATGGGAGGTCCCAAGATAAAAAGCCAAAAAGACAAAGAGAGATGGGTGGTTCCTTCTTGGATGGGTGGTCCCATCCAAAAGGGAAATAAGGTGTGTGTGTGTATGCATGCACGATCAAATGTATGTGTAAGTCAATGTGTGCTTGTAGGCTTGAGTGTATTTTGGTCTTCCCCTCTTCCTCTTGTTTTGTTTGTATGACTATGTATGTGTGGTCGGGTGTGTGTGGGTTTGGGTCAATGTGAGTGGGTTTCAATCCTTCCACTTCCCCTCGCGTCCCTTCTACCTCACGTCTACTAGTTGTGCCTGGATGTTGTTTGCTTGGGACCTCAGTTGTGTTTGCTTGTTTTCTTTACTTAGTGTATTTGGTTTCTTGTTGTTTGCTTGTGTGCATGTGTGTTTTTGTGGGTGGGGGTCCTCTCTTGTCTCTTTGCCAATTTCTCCTACAATGAGTTTACAATGGAGTTTTGTTTTTGTGCTTGTTCTTGCCTTTTTTAGTTGAGATGTACACAATCTTAAAGTTTTTGTAGCCCCCTTGAGCAAGTGGATAAGTTTTTGCAGCATCTAAGAATTCATTCAGGTTGTTCCAATTTTGAGACATGATGCTTTTCCCTTTTGAGGTTTGGTTTTGAGGTTCTTGGTGTTTCTTGTAGCCTCTTGACCCTCATCCTTGTCAGCAATGTCTCCTTCCTCAAATGGTTAGCCATTGACCAGTTTGTGGTATAGTTGGAGGCTATTAGCCTAGATTGTGAGTTGATGTTTAGTTGGGGTTATAATTACTAACGTCACCAATTTCCACTTCTTGTTGTCATTACTGCCCTGGAGATCATTGAGTAGGGTGTGTTGTTGGTTCAAGGTGCCTATATTTCATATGCTACTAAGGAGTGCTCTTTCCATTGTAGGTGATCACTACACTTTTTCACTCTTTAGGAGAGGTATTTTTCCCTAGCCATTTTACTTTTTAAATTTCCCTTGTGCCTTTGTTGTATCCACATTTATAGGTTTGAGCCTATGGCTTGCCTTTTGCATATAGTATGTGTACTTGCCTGTTTAGGATTATCACCATTTGGGTGTCTTGATGGGACCTTCCGGAAATAGAGTACAAAATCTTCTTTGTGCACACACACACACACACACACACACACACACACACACAGAGGATACTTGAAAGGATAAATTGGGGGGTGGGTGTCAAGACAAGGATCCTACCGGCTAAGAGCTAGGAGTGAAGAGCACATTCCTAAGGGCTACGACTAAGAGCTAGGGGCTTGGAGCTAAGGTGACTGCAATGGATAGGGGTCCCTATGTATTGTGTAAGCCCTTTGGGTTATTCATGCTAGCAGGCAATGAAAGACTGTTCATGTCTATGTGCAAAGTGCTCTCAAGTCCGTATGCTGATAGCATATCTCAAACTTGGGAAGCCACTATGCTAGATGCATAAAAATGAACCCTGCTTCACCTAAGAATTCACTAATGAACATAATAATAGTTCACTAATGAACCTGGGTCGAGTAAATGTGATAGCTACTTTTCGTGTAAGCTTGGCAAAATAGAAATAAGAATGACCTTGTCGAGCATAAAAAAAGAATCAACCTTGTCAAGTTATAATCTTAATGAAAGCATAAAAAGAACATGCAATTAATGAAAGTCATATGGCCTTGTTGCATTGACACAACAAACCTTAAATTGCCCAGTGTAGATAGCAGATGTAGAGAATATCTACTGTGGACCCTTGATGACATAAGGAATCTTGCCTGGCTACCCTTGGCTATTAGGCCATAATGTTCATGCTGAGTGGCAAGCCTTGGAAAAGTCAAATGAAGATTTTGGTAAACATTTTATACAAAGAGCCTGCTAAGTGTGGCAAATTTGTTCACAAAAAAGAGACCGAGTTAAATTGAACACGCTTGATAACTTCCAACCTGGCTTACCATTGGGGTTACTACCTTGGTTGGACATGCTTTGATAGCCTGGGTTACTAAGTCCTTTACCGACTTGCCCCCATCCTTTCCTTTGACAATAATGATCAATTAACTATCCCATGGAGAGTTGTGTCCCTTGGCCCCTTCCTACAAGATCTCGAAAGAGGAAATTGATCCTTTGAGGTTGAAAAAACCCATTTTCGCTCATCGAAGAATATCAACTTCCTTTACATGTTGTTTCAAATGTGCATGGCTTGTACGTCCATAAGCCTTGGCACCTTTGGCCAAAACCTTTCTCTCTTTCTAGTGTGACAACCATTGGGTTTGACTGGCATGACAAAATTAATGGCAAATTTTAAAAAATTCCACAAACTAACCTATATGAAATCGGTTGATGTTCTGTATCTTGGAGAAACTTTCTGAAGGTCCATTAGATAGGATGGCCCTTGAAGACCCATTTCATTCTTTGAAAGAGTGTGAGATAGAACCCTTTGATGAATAACTATCTTGTTTGGAGACGCAATTCCCTTCATAAATTGTGCCTCCATATGGTTTTTTGCAGGATCATTTTGTGATTGGCTCTACGAGTAATCATCACTGTTTCCCATGTTCTTTGAAACCTTTGCCTTTGGCATGGGGCACACATGATAACTAGGTGGTCGCCAACTGGATCGTCAAGTCTCTCGCATGGCTCTAGAATGGGCTTGCATGCTAGCTGGGTGGCTGAGGCCAATTGGATGGTCGAGTCTCTTGCATGATCATAGGGCCAACCCCTTAGTAGGAGAGGGTGCCCAAAAATAGGTTTCCCACTAAAGAAAAAGTGAATTCAAGCTTAAGCATGGAAATGGCAGCAGCGAGCACCGCACGAAGATAGAGAGAGACTTGTAGCTTGTGCTATAGGCAACCAATGGACTTGCTCATGAAACGCTTTTGACCCAGCAGTGCATGGCGATTCCATTTGGAGCCATAGCCACAGACTTTCTAGCAGCTCTTTTCGTCTCCTTTTGTGTGCCTTTTCACGCACACTGCTTATTGCTTCCAACCCCCCATGTTAAAGATCGTGAGAGAGAAAGGGTGCCTCCATGCACATGCAACTTTATGCATAAAACTCCACAACCTCACTTTTCCGAGAGTCTCTCACTTTGCTCTGATACCAATGAAAGAAGTTGGGGAACAATGCCATGAATCTCCACCCAACCACTCCATATATAGGCTAGAGGCTTGCCCTAGTACCCCATTAATAGGAACCCCTATCCATAGCATTAACCTTTGCTCCAGGCCCCTAGATCTTAGCCGTAGACCTTAGGACTGGGCTCTTAGATCCTTAGCCGGTAGGATCCTTCTGTGAGGAAGCAATGTAGCGAAAGCGTAAAAACTGCTTAGGTGAACACACCTTGCATACAACTGCAAAAACAAATGGATAAGACCTTATCTACAATGATGGTCTCAATTGATTTTAGCCACTACTCTTAAGTGCCTTGCACTTTCTAAAACTTACATGGATATAACTCAATTCAAACATGTCATATAGAAGATAGGAAGTTGTATCACCATGACGCCAAACACCCTAGCCCTTGGTGCCTTGTCGTTGATCCCAACTCAACGAATAGGGCTTTTGCATGGGAAAGAAGCCCTGCTTCATCTCAAAGCACCTCATGATGCAAGTTATGCTTTTCCAAAAATAAGGTCAAACTTTAAAAAAAAAAAAAATCTTGAAATTTTTCAACCTTGTTGCTCGTCACAAAATCAAGAAGAAAATGCTTATTTGAGAGTGAATCTCCATTTGATTTGGCAGTCCTTGATGGAATCCAGCTCATAGCCATGGATTCTGATATATTTAAAGCGGTCCTATATACCATGTAAGCCCGACGCAAGAAACTTTATCAAGGACATTGTCTCCACCAAATAGTCGGTTATTTTCTTGATAATTGCCAAGAGGATTAAAAAAGCGATATTTGCATGCATGAAATTACTTCAAATGCATCGGTAGACACTATACATATCATTTCTTCTATGCACAAGGTGCATGCAATACCGAAGCTACTTTTCTTCTATAGCTGAAAGGCATGGCTTCGCTATCAAGCAATGATTTCATGTGATAACATGAATCTTCTGAGAGCCTCAAGGCAGGCAATCTCTTGTTTCCACGCAGTGTTGTGGACTATCATCCACACATTTAGGGTTGAGTTATGCTCATTAGATATATCTCTTAAATCTATGAAAGGCATATCTTTAAAGAAAAAAAACCAAAGAATATCTCGTATGAATACTTTCTTTAGAGTTTTGCCAATCTTTATCTCAATGGGGAGATACGATTGTTTAAATGATCTAGTTGTGAATATTCCAACTTGAGAGGATCTCTTGTTTAGTCTATACTATCGATTGTGTCTATTTAAGTGGTATTTTTAGGGGTATGACCCAGCTATTGACAAATGACTCCATACGAGTCAATGGTCACTTAAGTGACCCTTCACAATTGTGTTTTCAAGGAATGAACTTTCAAATTCCAGGGGGTAGTAGATACGATCACTCTCCCAATCTGCTTACAATCACTATAAGGATCATAGTAACTTGTGATGGTACCCATCTACCTGGTAGTTTTAGAAGTATCCTTTGGAATCTAACCTAGGATTTTGGGTTTCCAAAATAAGACCAAGGGTTCTTGGATAAGATAAAACCAAAGGTTTCTTTAAGATTTTGTGTTGCACACCTTTTCTTGATACAAGTGATATAGTCATGCATGGCTACAAGGTAGTAGATACGAAAAAGGAGAAGAGGTTAGTGTATCGGGTACCTCCTTTGCTAAATTTTTCTTATCCATGTTTAATTCTCATATGATAGAATTGAGGATCCACTTTTTAGTAGTCACCTCTATTAAAATGGTTATAGAGCTACATGATGCAATGGATCATTTTTGGCATTTGTTGTCCTTCACAAGGTGTCCAACATGGTCTAGGAACTTATAGAGTTCGGTTTAGCCAGTGTGGAGCAAATGTTATGAGGGTCCCTCTCACTCCTATCGCTCAATGTTTTGAATTATCTCCACACACAAGTACTTCTCATACTTGATGGGTGTTATTTTTCATGACATCATTATATGAGACATATTCATCATGTGGAGAATATGAGTCTTTGAGACTAACACTGGTGCATTTTTATTAATTATATGTCACGACAAAGTCCAGATGTATTGTTCAAATTTGTTTAGTAGACCACTTCAAGCATGCCGTATCGAGAACAATTTTAGTGGCCGAAAATTGTGGAATACTTAGTAAGACATATTACTATAATAAGTACTATTAAACAACATTAACGGATGGTTGTTTTACCTTTTTAGGCTGCAAAATTACACACCTATTCTATCCATAGCATTCTTTATACCTAGATGTGGTTTATGATCACATTTGATTATGGTTTAAGTGTTTTAGTATTGCCATCTAGTACTTGTTTCGTATAGCCTACTGTGAATAACATCTCTTCAAGGAGGGAAGTATCTAGTTCTTTTTACAAGATCTATTTACACATCTACTTCCTCAAGTTTCATGTATAACCATTTCAATCATGAACATGCACATTCAAATAAGTTTCACTAATGTATGCACTAGGTGTTATGGACCCTAGTGTTTAGTAATGACTTATCTGTAATGGCATGCAAATTCATGCATTTGATAGCTTATGAAGTTTTTCAGTCATAGAAAGTACAATATCTCTATGAAGTTATTGTGGGTCTATCAACCACCGTAGTACGAGGTCATGACTCAATATGTGTGATTGTAGATAGGTTGACTACATTCTGCAAGTTTATTCCAACCAACTCCACTCCAAAGATAGCCACGTCGTTTGTGACAATTTTATAGATTATACGAACTGTCTAACAATATTGAGTGATCGTGCTCCAACATTTAATAGTCACTTCGGGAGGGATGTGTTTAAACAATGGGGAACACAACTCAATATCAGTCATGTGGATCATTTTGGGGCACACTGAACATGTTAATCCACTGATAAAGGATGTGCTAAGCGCATACCTCACCAAGAAACAATCCGATTAGGAAAGTTGTCTCCCTATTTTGGAGTTTGCTATTATTGTGCAACATGTTATGATGAGGTTTAGTCCCTTCATGCTTATGTACAATTTTCAACCTTCACCAATTGCGGTGGGGTGGGCTATTGGGAAAATGTAGCAAGTTAAGGACTTTATCCAAGCCATATGGACATGCAGAAACTTGCTCGAAGAAGCAAGAAGTATGCTGATGAGAAAAGTTACTTCCAAGGAAAATCTTGAAGAGGTACTCTTACGTGTTCCAAAAACTTTAGAAAGTTTGAAAAATTGGTCATCCATCTAGTTTTCTATACAATATTATGCCATCTTCAAAATACTCAAGCGAATTATTGATATGGTATGCACATTCTCGTAATCATCCGATTTTTCATGTAGACTGTTTATGTAAACATTTACAAAGGGACAACGATGTAATCTATCAATAAGTTCTTGTTGATTCATTGAATCCCCCACTCAACCGCATGAACCTACACATAGTCTTGCCTATCCAAATATAGGTCAAGCTACACATTAGTTTTCTTAAGAAGAAATAGCCAATCCACTTAAATATATGATGGTTATGTTACATGTGCTTTTAATTCAAAAGGTCATTACAGTTGGAAGGACTAGTTTAGGAAATGAGCTATCTCTTATTGAATTTCAACAAACTTGAGAGGTCACTCAAGTAGATATCAAGTCTCACCTAGCATTAACGAGCCAAAGAGGCAACGTACGCCTAGTTCTCCCCCTTAGCTCACCCCCATCAACGAGATTGGATGGCCTAGATTCTCCTCACCTCACGCTGGGTGATGGGAGCCATAGATCTCCCACAGGTGGAACCTCGTGTTCATATAGCAACGAGGGTAGCATACCATTAGGCTATGGTACAATCATATTTTCTGTTATGTTATCCGGACTGATAAATTTCCGCTCTTCAGCAGTTAAAATGCCATTAGATTAATAAGTCAGCTGAAGTAGCAGCGATGGCGGGCGCGAGCTTGCACGAGAGCTTCAAGCACGCGAGCTCCTGCAGCTGGAACCCGCTCTCTACTCGGATTCTTTCTCTAACACCACCCAGAGCTGAAATCATCAGAAACTGCTTCTGCAAAGCCTTGTCTGCCACAAGAACAAAGGACCCATTTCTCCTTAATGTTCAACATACAAAGAACCCATTTCTCTCCAGTACTCAGGTAGAAGGAAGGACAAGAAGAGTACCTCTCTTTCACACGTGTGCCACATCCTCGCAAGCCACAACCCTCTCTGATCCCGTGGTCCCCATCGCCCCTCAGGCAAGGACTCCCCCATTCCATGTCCTTATCACAGGCTCCACTAAAGGTAGGAATTCTCTTGGGCAAGGAGACATTATGCTAAGGATGAATCAACAAAAAGATGAGTATGTGTGCTGAGAATGAGCTGTTAATCCCTTTTGGTCTTGCGCTGCTTCAAATCGCTGCCAGTCACAAGAATACAATTCTTCCCCGCAGGTATTGGCTATGCACTTGCGAGGAAATTTCTACAAGAGGGTGACAAAGTTATCATTTGCTCACGGTCAGGTGAACCATTTACCTTACCTTGTTTTTTGAACTTGGGGGACTTTGTTCCTGCAAATGCAGTGAGCTAATAAGTTTCTCGCTTTATTTTAAAGCATCGAGCATCTTCGCTGGTCAACAAGATTTTTTTGTCATTGCCATTCCAGCACTTAACATGAATTTTTTTGTTTTGTTTGATACACTGACACAATTTAAGATGGAGACATAATGAGCCCTATCATCATTTTAGGACCTGTGAATGGTGTCGGTTTTTGGTGTGTAGCTCTTGTTGGGACTAATTGAGCAGCTTCTAGTGTCCATTAAGTGGCTTCCCCTTAATGAAAAAAATGTAAAAAGTACACAATTTTTGAAGTAGCTCAGATACAGATGTAATGCTGGGATTTACTGGTGCTGGAAGGTAGCCTAAGCCTTTTGTCATCATGTAGTACCTGAAGTAAAACGACCCATTGCAGAATTCTACTTTGGAGTGGAACTGGTGGTGGTTTATAGAGTTGTTGTCGAACTGTGTACATTAGAAATTTACCACGAGTTTAGGTGATATTGCAGCATCACATTTGTCATCTGTATGCAGGTGAAAATGTGGACAAAGCAGTGGAAAACTTGACTCAGGAGTTTGGTGAGCAGCGAGCATATGTATGTTGTGGGCTTCAGATCGATTTTAAGTTTCAAGTTGCTAATGTCGGCACTTGATCTACAAGGAGCTTGATTTTTTTCCAGGGAATACCTGCTGATGTTAGAAATGGAGAGAGTGTCCAAAAACTGATAAGTTTTGCGAAAGAAAAGCTTGGTTACATTGACGTATGGGTACGGATACATCTTTTATGTTAGATTCAAATGTGCCAATTTTTCATGGATATTTTGTGAATGCTCATGTTTAAAGTCAATATCAATTACTATCTTGCTGTACCGTGAACATAGAAAGCAAGTTCAAGTAGGTGCTTTTTTGGTCATTTTAGTGAGTTTATATAAATAAGCGAAAATGCATTAGGTGTTTGGTTTGGTTGTCTGCTCTGTATTCGGTCGTTGAGGAACCTGCTTTTACAAATCGGGTTTCTAAGTGGATATACACAGAGAAAAAGAACTGCCCTTTAATTGTATCTGTACTCTTATTTGGTTTTGTTGTCTGCTCTGTGAGTACTTGAGCACATTGGGTCGTTGAGGAACCTGCTTTTACAAATCGGGTTTCTAAGTGGATATACACAGAGAAAAAGAACTGCCCTTTAAGTGTATCTGTACACTTATTTGTTTTCCTGAGAAGGCTTTCATGTTCTCTCTTTTTTCCATGCCAGGGTTCTAATTAATTGTACAACAGCTGTTGTTCTCTTTTCGCCTTTGAACCAGCAAGCCTCCCAGCTTACAACACCGTGGATCCATGGCTAGCAGGCTCAGGGAGGTTTTATATTAAAGCCCTCACTTATGACAGAATAGAGGCTCAGAAGGTCTGACTTTATCTAGTTAATGGAGCATGCAAACAAAGGTATGGATGATGTAGACGTGTCACCTGGTCGCTGCCATGGAATTGGTGGGTAGAGAGAGACTATGGGGCAGATACAAGAGCTGGGGAGACATGGAACCAAACAATATTGATCAGACCTCTGAAACCATGCAGTCAGATGCTTTAATCCATCTTTTGCTGCTACTCGACACCTTTACCTGGCCATCTTCGAGTATGAAGACATCTTTGCTCCTGACCTGTCAAGAGGCATGAAAAATCAAGACCTTGTTCTTCCTAAGGTCTACAGTCAGGCCCTCTGCATGAAAAACTCTTCTAAAGCCTGAAGGTGCCGCTGGCAAGTTGGCAACCGGCTTGCAACTTAGAGACCAGTCACCAGAATAATATCATCTATATAAAAGCATAACATGGAAGGACATATGCTACTACTTCATCAATGTAAAGCCCAAGTATTGTCGGAGTCTTTGGTGCTAGCAATGCATTGTCCTCGTCTGCGAGGGCATGGTGCTTGTCCAATCAGTTGCATATCATAGAGGCCTGGTGTCATTTAAATGAAATGCCTAGGGTATGAAGACACTGGACGAGTCTCCATGGGACTGTGTTAAAAGCGTTGCGGAAACTCTTGAAGCAGCAGTGCAACCTCCTCTTTTGCGGCTTGCCTTGGTCAGTTAGGCAACTTAGTGTGAAAATGTGAACGGTGGAGAAAGCTTGCCTGAAGCCAGCTTGCTTAAGAGCATGTTGGTCCTCTTGCTAATCACATTGCCAAGCTCTGCTTTAAATTGCGCGGTCTATTTATGGCCTATCATGATGGTCCAGTGGTTTTTTTGCGGCTATAGATACGGACACTTGTAGCTTGTCAAGGATATTACTGACAGGAGTGATTAAAAAGCGATTCTTGATTGTGATATTGTCCAAAGATCCATAATCTATGCACGTACACTATCTTTCTGCTGAACAAGTAACATAGGTGAGCGATAAGAGGAACTACTCGGCCGTATCGAACTCTTCTCCAGAAGCTCATTTACTTGCTTGAGAACTCAGAACCTTTTCTTGCTAACTCAAGCTAACCCAATAAGCGGGGAGAACTTCCTGGTTCCAAATGAATCCTACGAGGTTCCGGGCTTTCTGGGGGTAAATCATCAGGGAGTGAATCAGTGTGACAAATCTTTAGTAGTTCTCAATAAGCTCAGTTTGACTCTTATCAGGACTGGAGAGTTAACTATTTTTGGACATATCCCCCTCGTGCAAAGATCAAGTAAGCAGAAACATAGTTTTCTCATTTCTTTTTTAACTAAAATATGGTAATAGGGATTTGTCAATCATTGGCATCAGCATATACCAAGTATTGCTTGCCCTCAACTTAAAAGTGAGGGTGTTTCCTACAAAGTTAGGAAGGTGGTGGATTCTATAGTGCCAAGGCATGCCCACGATGACGTCACATCCTTCCATGGGAGCCATAAAAAATGATTCCTTATCTTCGTAGTCGTCAATCGGGAGATTGAATTGTCTTTGTACCATAGTCGGGCTGGTAGTCAACCTTACAAAAGCAGAGCCCAAAGTAGTTGAATGCTCAACTTGTCTGGCATAAGGTGCAGATGCTCTAAGAGAGATACAGTTTTCCGTGAAGGTGGGACCATGGAGGATGAGAAAACTCTGCTTGTCAAACATTTCCGACATTAGAAAAGTTGTCTCTTCTTTTTCTCCTGTTTGTTCCCTTGAATTTGAGGAATAGGAGCTGGAGCTCGGGGGAGCTGTAAAGGTCTGAAAGGGCTTTGAGATTCCTATCTGTCACAAGAATTATCCCAGTCTTGATTCAGTCTCTTCATTTCAGATCAGGTAGCAAGAGATGAGAATGATAAAGAGCATGTGTCAAGGTAGTCAATGAAGGGCCATGTTTGTTGGATTGCTCCGAAATTTGTAAGTTTATTCAAACTAGTGTGTGGGAGGTCACTTTAAGCTATTTGGAAAACTTATAGATAAAAGATATCAAAACTTTTCTGCCATTTTTTACTTATAGCTGATTATTTGGATAATATAATATGAAAAAGGAAGTTATCGTGTGGAGTCTGAATTCTAGGAGTAAGTCTCTGTGATGTCTTATACTTGTTTGTTTAATCGAGTCCTTGTTTCAAAGTTTCAGTCAAGTAAGCTTCTATAACTTATTTTGTGAATGCATTTTCTAAAAGAATTTTTGACTGAATAATGGTTTGTCTTTATATATTATTGTTTCAAAACAAATTAAATGTTTTAGTTTTTTCCCTGTCCTTTTTCTTGTATCCCTTGCTTTTGTCTTTTTGTGAGCATTTAAGCCTCTCTTAGAATCAGTAAGTTCAAACTTTTCTGACCTTATGAAGGTATATATTTTAATAAAAGGAATACTTTTTATTATGGAGAATTGAAATTGTGCCGTTGATAGCTGGATTGTTAGAAAAGCTTGCAATTTTGGAACAGATAAATAATGCTGGATCTAATGCTTACACATACAAGCCATTGGTGGAGACAAATGATGAGATGATTATGTAAGTGCTTACTCAAATCATGTATTTTGTAGTCTGGGAATAGACAAAACAAAATGGTGAACAGTTTTAAGTAAAGGTGAGTGCTGTATTCAGAATCTGTAAAATTTCAACTGCTTAGTGTTTCAGTTGTTTCTATGCAGGGAAATAGTGGAAACAAATACGATTGGAGTGATGATATGCTGCAGGGAGGTAACTGCGAGTTTCAAGTGCATTGTTGGTTAGTGGTTAGGCTGTAAAACTGAAAAGAAATGCATCATTGCAGTACCAATGAAAATTTTCAGGCCATTAAAATGATGATGAGCCAAGACCGAGGTGGCCACATTTTTAATATGGACGGTGCTGGAGCAGATGGGAGACCGACTCCTAGGTGAAGAATGCCACTTTTTCTGTTTTTTTTGTAAAACCAGCCTTTTTAGTTGCTGCAGTGTCAACTGCCTGGTTTAAGTTACATTGTAAAGCTATTTGAAAGTACTGCATGCATTGCATCTAAGCTTGGTTCTGAGGGATTGCAGATTTGCTGCATATGGAGCGACAAAAAGAAGTTTACTACAATTAACAAAGTCTTTGCAGGTAACTTAGTAGTAGAGTTCAATGTTCCAGATTCTTGAAGGCAAGTTTATTTTATGTGGTCTGACTGTGATTTTGTCTTCAAAATGCAGGCAGAGCTGAAAATGCAACGAATTAAAAGTGTGGTTATTCATATGCTTTCGGTACTGCTTTAGGCCCATTGTTGATTGTGCATTTCTTTTTTTTCATCATCTTTGCGGCGGTCTTGTGATATGTGTGTCGTTTCAACACTGATAGGGTCACCGATTTCTATAAATAGGATCTTTATGGTGGGTAACTTCTCTTTTGGTTCATCTGTTTTGGTGTAAACTTCTAGATTTCCACCTTCTTGCATCTAGCTACTAAACGTCCCACTGTTTGGTGATATATGTGCCATTTCAAAATTCATCTTTTTTGACAAATAGGATTGCTGTTGTGGATAAGCAACGTCCCACTGACTTATGTCTGTAGGTTTTCCATCTTATCCTTCTTAGTGTGGTAGTTATTTCTTCCTCTGTTACACAGAACAAAGTCTTCGGTCGCTAAGCTTCCCCAGCAACCAGGTGAATTTATGGTGAAGAAATGGGTAGAGAAGGCTCTTCCTAAGTCTTCTCAACAAAAACTCAGAGAAAGTCTCCGACCTAAAGCCACTCTTGAGGAGTTTGTTGCTGCTGCTACTAGGATAGATGGAGCAAGAAGGCTGTTCAGCGACTCTCCTCAGAGAGAGTCTGCCTCTGTACTCTTGGAAAGTCCATCTGACCTTTAACTTCCTTACGCAAGGAACTAGAAGCCCTAAAGCTACAACGGGCTCTTCAAGAAGAGAGGTCCTTCTCGCTTAGACAGGAGAAGCCTCCATATCACGAGGCGTTGGAATAGATCAAGCGCGAGCTAGACGAGCTCAGGTCTCAACAGGAGGGTAAAGCTCTGGTTTGGTGTAGCTCATGCCGCTCTCCGGGCACCCTGCACCTGAATGTCCCCTTCGAGCTTATTGCCATTTCTGTGAAAATGCGGGACATGAGGATAAGGATTGCTACTACCTCAAAGGATTGCGACAAATACAACGAAGTCTTGGTCCTACTCTTCAACAAGGGCTAGCACCTACATCCAACATGCTCTCTCCCTATGGTCATCCAAACCACATGCCACCATTGTTAAATACCCCTCCTATGCAAGGTTTGACAAGAACTTTAGTCTTTTTCCCCTCACAGTTTGTATCATGCCAATGCTCCCTCAGCTCCTCAAAGCTTCTACACCTCAGCCACCTCGTCCCCCATTTCATCTATCAAATCGGCCCATTTTATGCTACAGATGCGGAGAATATGGGCATTATCAAAGTAAGTTCCCTTTACCCGAAGTGTCCCCTCCTTGCCGTCACTGCCCTGAGGCAAAGGATCACTCCAGCAAGGATTGTCCCAAGCGAAGCGCATCCACATCTTCAGGCCCAAGTCAGAACCAACAAGAGTTTACATTTCCAAATCTCAACATGATAGCAATAAGCGCTATCCCTCAGCCGTCCCCGGCTACTCATGTGGTTACTCCCAAGGATAGGCTACAGCAAGTGGAGGAGCCTGCTAGCGTCCTCACTCGGGCACAAAGAGCAGCTCTTGGTCTCAACCTTCCAAAAGATCCACTTCGTCCATCTTCACTTTTCCCTTCCTAGTACAACTGACCCAACTGATGGGCAATTCACTAGTGCTAAAGGTTGCCCGCCATCCATGCAAACTGATATGGATGGGGCCTTTTTGCAAGTAGTGGCTGATTTGCAACAGATCAAAATTCCAGAGGAAGCTTAGACCAGGCCAACAACAGAAGCCATCTTGAAGAACACCTTTCAGCAAGTGTCACTTTATGCTTCGATGCAAATCTAAGAAGTGACACGCTTACAGTCATTCAATCTTTGTACCCAGGTACACATCCTAGTGGCGGGCACCTCCCTCTTCAACCCTCAGAGTCTTACATGATTTCCTACCCTCCGCTCCCCTCACCGATTACAAGAGTGCTCGTCTCGCTGTATCTATTCATGGGCGTCAATTCTCCAGTGTCATTGTCGATGGTGGATCTGGCATCAATCTGATGCCAGAGTTCACTATGCTGGCGTTAGGACTGCAGTGTACCCGCCCTGCCCCCTTCACAGTTACATTGGCTGACCAGAGGACAGTCTACCCAGTGGGCATAGTAGACAAGGTGCCTATGCAAGTATAAGACTTCACTGTCGACTTGGATTTTGTTGTGGTCTTCTTCCCCAGGTTGAGGTTTTCCCTTGCTCATCGGTAGACCTTGGTTGCGGCACACAAAGGCACTTCATGATTGGGGAAACGACGCCATGTGGATTTATGCTCTTGGCTCCCCAAAGCAACCAATTCGACTTGAAGGAGGTATGGATCCGGTAGCTCATCATAGTTCTTTGTGAATGGAGTCCAAGTCCGATATGGAGCAGCCTACCACACCAGATGGGTCCGACGAAGATCTTTTGCAGTGGTTTGAGGCTACCACATCGCTGCCAGGCTATGTGGTCTCTACTCAACCCTTGCTTGACGATCCACCCTCTTTCCCTGCTCCTCTAGATGCGATCAGTGAGCCACACCCTACAGATGCAAATGAAACAGTCACTCAGGACCATACTTCTGCGGGCACCTCACTGGAAGCCATCAGTCTTGGTGAACCTATAACACATTATAGAAGGGGAAAGAAATCTCCTTTGCAGGAGTTCACCACCGCCTCACATCTTCCCCTATCCTCCTCTATACCCGATTCTTCAACCGTGCCAAGGTCCCCTGTTGTGTTTGAGGATTTACCCTTCGAGGAGCTTCCCCAAGGCTGGTTACAGGAAGAGTATGCTGATTCACTAAGATCAGACCCCGGCCCATGATGTTTCAAAGCTGCAAGAAGCGGCTCAGTCTTCATCCTCTGATGCACCCTCACCAGCGACACCTCCGAACCCGGTCAGAAGAAGTCAACCTGGGCGATCCTCAGCACATCCTCCTAGCCTCTTGGTTATGGGATCATCCCGCGCTACTCGATTAGGTAGTCTAATTTATGCACTCCTTTAGAGATGTTTTTGCATGGTCTTACAAGGATTTGGAAGGAATCCCACCAGAACTGGGTGTCCATACTATCCCTCTGGTTGAAGGGGCCAAGCCAGTCAGAGGCCGGGATTACAATCTCAACCCTAAGTATGCCAAAGCTTTCAAGAAAGAGTTAGAAAAGATGCAAGAAGCAAGGATCATTGTGCCAGTGGAGCACTCTGAGTAGCTATCACCCATGGTCATCGCACCTAAAAAGCAATCGAATAAAATCCGTGTGTGCGTCGACTACCGCGCGCTGAACAAGGTAACTATCCGATGGTTTCCCCACCCCCTTCATTGAGCATGTGCTTGAAGATGTGACAGGGCACGTACTATACAGTTTCATGGATGGCTTCAGTGGTTATAATCAGTTAGGCATCCATCCGGGTGATCAGATCGAAACGGCTTTTGTGACTCCATGGGGCATTTTCATTTACACCAGAATGTTGTTTGGGCTAAAAAATGCTCTGCCCTCTTTCAATCGCACAATATACCTCATCTTTTGTCCTTTGCTTATGGATCATCTTCGCATCTTCATGGACGATTTTTCAACCTTCTCGGGTGCTCAATGTTCGACAATAGTGGAGAATCTAGCGGAACACCTCACCCAACTCTCAGCCGTCTTCCTCAGGTACAGGAAGGCACGATTGAAGCTCAATCCGAACAAATGTCATTTTTTGGTCATTGAAGGTACATTGTTGGGCGATGTGGTATGTGCTAAAGGGTTAGCACCAGACCCAGAGAAGATATAGCTATATTGAGGTTGCCTCCTCCCATCAATCCTAAAGGTGTTCAAAGCTTTGTAGGCCATACAGGGTATCATCACCGTTCATTAGGATGGATGCCGATGTTGCCCAACCCCTGACCCATCTGACCAGTGCTGCTGTACCATTTCAGTGGTCCATAGCTGAAGCTCAAGCCTTTGCTTACTTGAAAAAGTGCCTGATTGAAGCTCCGATTTTGGTAGCTCCTGATTGGTCTCTTAACTTTCCATGTACATGCTGATGCTAGTCAGACAACTGTGGGAGCTGTCCTCACTCAGCCTAGCAAGGAATTTAATCTCGGTCGTCGCGTTCATTATGCAAGCAGGTTGCTCACGGAAGCTAAGCGCAATTACAACACTACCAAAAGGGAAGGTTTGGCCATTGTTTATGCTCTTCAAAAAAATTTTCACTAGTTATTAGGGGTTCGCTTCACAGTTATTACTGATCAGCATGCTCTTCGTTACTTGCTCAATAAGCCACAAGTTGCAGGCCGGGTTTGGCGATGGCTCCTTCTGTTCCAAGAGTTTGATTTCGAAGTGGTACTTTGTCAAGGCAAACGCCATGTCATGGCAGACCATCTCTCTCGCGTCCAATCAGGTGAGTGAAAGCTACAGGTATTGAGAATGACTTTCCAAATAGCAGTTTATTTCAGATCGATAAACTCCAGAGTGGTACGGCAATGTTCTATACTTGTTATCCATTGGTAGGTTCCCAGAGAATGCTTCTCCATTGTAGATACGCAGGTTACTGTTCAAATCTCGACCATTCACTTTGAAAGATGGGGTTTGGACTTTGTGGGTCCAATTTCTCCGCCTGCCCAACCAGGTAATCGGAAGTATTTGCTTGTGGCTACAGATTATGCCACTAAATGGGCAGAGGTTCTAGCTATGACTGATTGCACTAGCTCTACAATAGCAAAGTTCTTGTACGAGAATATATTTTGCAGGTTTGGGTATCCCTTAGAGATTATTAGTGACAGGGGTAGCCATTTTGTCAATGATCAAATCACCACACTACTAGACAACTATAAAATCTTCCATCACAAGTCGTGCTCTTACTATCCGAGAGCAAATGGATAGACAGAGAGCATCAACACAGTTCTCATTGCTCTACTTCGCAAAGCTTGTCATCTGCAGCCAGCTTCTTGGGCTCAAGCAATCCTCGCCACTATTTGGGCGTATCGCACTTCCTACAAAGCGACTACGAACTGCACTCCTTTTCAACTGGCTTTTGGTTTAGAAGCAATCGCCCCTTTTGAATTCAACTCCGGCTCCGCTAGGGTGGGCCGTCTCCGTGCACAACAAATATTGCCTCTGCCAATCTGTCTCGTCTCTCCCTGTTGGATGAAAGCCGTAGGTTAGCTTCGTCCGTGCTGCAAGGAGAGCATCTTCGTAGTAAAGCATAGCATGATCGCCATCTTCGTAAGCCAAAAATAATGACAGGATCACGGGTGCTACTGTACCAAGCTAGATATAAAAAAAAGCAAAGAAGTTGGTCCCAGCTTGGCAAGGACCATTCATAGTACAAGAGATTCTACCACAGGGGGCATTACAGTTAGTGACTCTCGAAGGTGTTTTGCTGTTGGTAAATGGCTCCTGGCTTAAATGCTACTACCCTTCACCATAAGCCCTAAGTCATTGTCTCTTCTATTAAGTACTTTAGCATGCAAGGCAGGGTTCCTTCATGTTGTGTCCCCGACCAAGTTGTGTGCCCTACCAACCTGCTACCTATTCAGCTCACTTATATAACTTGCCTTCTCACAGTCCTTCCTCACCTTAAATACTATTCTTTCCGGTCTATGTCTATCTTCTGTTCCCTAGTTTTTTCAATGGATTACTCACCTTAAACACTGTTCTTTCTACCCTATGTCTATCTTCCGTTCCCTATTTTTTTGCAATCGATTACTGCTATATCTAATTCACGAAGGGTATTCTTTCATTAAGCATTCTCCTATTGGGTTAATTGAATTAGTCTCTTGGTGATATGCAGCCTTTCCTTTCCCTCTGATTATTGAATTCTCTTCACAATCGTTCTCCTAGTTTGTAGTGTGTGAGTGTATCGTTCTCCTAGTTTACAGTGTGTAAATGTGTAATCTTTACAGCTATTGGAGCTTATAATTTTTTTGATGGCGCATAGTCTCAACATCCATGCTTTGCAGATCTCTTCCCTGCCAAAGTGCCCCAACACAATTTCCCTACCTTCTACCTTCCCTCTCTCGCAACCAATCCGCTTTGCCCCTACATACCCCCTCTTGCCCCTTAAAATCTCCCTCGCCCCTCCCTACCCCCAAAAGCACCTAATCGCCCCTTCCCCTTCCCAATTCGCTCTCCTCCCCAACTCGCCCCTCCCCCTTCCCAATTCGCCCCTCTCCCCAACTCGCCCCTCCTTCCCAGATTCGCCCCAGAATCCCAACCTCGCCCCTTTCCCTTCCCAATTTGCCCCCCTCCCCAACTCGCCCCTCCCCCTTCCCAGATTCGCCCATGAATCCCAACCTCGCCCCTCCCCCTTCCCTTATTCGCCCCTGCCTTCCCCTCGCCCCTACTTTACCCAATTTGCCCCTACCATAAATAATTCGCCCCCCCTCCCAAAGTCGCCCTAACTAAAAGCATCTCGCTCCTACTCTACCCAATTCGCGTCGACCCTCACCAACTCGCCATGCCCTTCACAACTCGCCTTCCCTCCCAAACTCGATCCACCCTCCCTTAATCGCCCCTTCCCCTTCCCAGATTCTCCCCCCTCCCCAATCCGCCTACCTTTCCAAACTCGCTTCTACCCAATCCCCTCACCCCTCCCTTCCCCTCTCAAATTTGCCCTACCCAAATCAGTTCGCACCTTCACTCGCCCCCACCACCTCTTCTTCTGCTCTGGCATACAATTTCCTTCGGATATTGTGGCTACGCAGACGAACTCATGTCCTCCTTGATTATCAGCCTTCGACTTCTTCGGCTTTGCAGAGCCACACAACAGTTATCTATAGAGAGAAATTGCGGAGTTGCCAATATGTATGCAATTGTGGATTTGTAATTTACAGACATGTATGCAGTTGAGGGGCTACCTTCTTCTCAACAATTTTGAGTTTCTCTGTGCATTGAATTTGGGAACAACCTCTGTGTGGCTTCATAGACATCAGTTGCATGTGGCAGAAGTTTTACATTTCCCATGGCGGGTAGCAGCAAACATTCCAGAAAGGCAGGATTAATAACGAGTTCCGCTGAGGAGGATGACTGAGAAACTAGTTGCCGTGACCTGGATGACATCATTTCCAGTGACCCCAGCAACGAAAGTTACAAAGCCTCGCCAAACTCAGAGTCATATTATGAAGCTACCTCTGAATCGGACGCTTCTAGAGGGACAAATATGAAAGCAAGTAAAAAGAAGAGCAATCATCAAATCATCACTCATGAGATCAGTAGGTCGACAACATCTAAAAATCGCACACAATTCTCTTTGGCTTTTTATCTACAGCCGCCTCGAACATATCTGAGCGAAATCCTCTCGAGTGCCCAGGTATAGACTCTTGGTCTCACAGCATTGGCTGATGGCGATCTACCAACTACTATTCCTGTTGAGATGATACATGATCTTTTAAAAAAAATATTTCCAAGGTAAGGGGCCACAAACTCACTGCTACACGGCTAGGCCATGCTATGGGTACGACCAACTTTCCATATGTAAAGCCTGCTACACGAACCTTCTCTTAGCTTTCCAAGGATGTAACAATTCAGGCATGTTAGGAGATGCCCAGTACGAATCACCAGATTACGAAAGAAACAAACATCTCTTGGCAATCTGTAGGTACTACTTTCTGGCTAGAGATGCCAAAGAAGATAAGGGAAAATGTGAATTGCCCACTACATTTCGACATTGGGACGGCCTTTACGGCGTGATCCAAACCCTACCCTCTGGATTCCACCAGATTCTTTTTTCATCATAACAATCTAGGGCCAAAAGGTTTTGGGCCTAGGTGCAGTCTGTGCAGTTCAGCTTCAAATGTTTCGCAACAACTCTCTTGGCGTGGGTCATAAATATACATGTTACCCCTGACGAAGTGGACGAGGATACACGAAGTGTGCAAGGGAAAAGGAAATCTCTAAGCATTGAGGCTGATCCTAAAATCACTAAGGAAAAGAAGATCAAAGCAAAGGTGGCGAAAGACACAACAGAGTCTCTACTCTCTTTGCCAATGTCTGAGAGCCAGCAGACTAAGGGGACACATCTTCCGCGGCGCTCTCTGTCTGCTTCCACCCCTCGCTCTACTGGGCCAGTGTCTATTTCCATCCCTCGCTCTACTGGCTAGTGTCTACTTCCACTCTTATGAAAAGTCGGCGGCTTCTCCCTCGGAGATTCCTCTCCCTTCTTCTCCAAAATTGACCCATACTAATGCCAATATATCACTGACTCCATCTGCAAAAACCATCTCAGCTCACACTCCACCTGTTGTACCTACTCCTAGCGCCCCAATTGTGCCACTTGAGCATCCTCTAATATTATCTTCAGGGGTAGCCGACTCTACTTCTCTGTTACACCTTTCTGAGAAAATATTACAAGACTCTAGGAATGCTATTGCCACATAGAGCTCAGAGCGGAACAGTTAGGTGCCACGCACCAACACCACTCTGCCACATACGCAGCTATGGAGGGATCTCTGAAGGTCGTCGAGAGTGCCATCTCAGATCAGGATGTTACGATTTTCGCATTGCAACAAGCTTTGGAGATAAAGTTAGACATCATTGAAGACCTTAAATCACAGGTACAAGGATTTTGAGAAATGCTTCTCTCGTAGGCGTGGGGTATGGATGGAGTGGATCAGGGACACCAATGCAGACTGTAGCAACAGGTCCTTAGCAACAATTTATGGGACTCTACACACGTCCTCTAGTTCAGTACTACTGTCAACAGTATCCTCAGGGGTTTCAATCGTCGCCATTGCCCCACATGCAGGGCGTTCCTTGCTGCGACGGTGTTGCTGGTGCATACCGCCATGGCTGTGTTACTCGACGTCCTCAGTACACTACCAGACAAGTGCTACCCTCTGCCCTGCAGTAGGTGGCTGCTCCTTTCACATGCGGCCAGGTTATGGACAGCAGAGTCCAGCAGCCTCTAGTCGAGCAACGGGGTTCCACCATTGATTGGATGGCTCCACCTCCAGAGACTGATACTTCGGGTGCGGTTGTTGTGACTACTCTTTCTTTGGGATGACTGCATGACAGTCTTTTCACCATGGCAGTACAGTAGTAATTTATTTTTGCAGTCTTACGGTCTTTTAGCAGTTTTAGTTGTTCTCTCACCGAGACGGTGAGTGGTCTTGTGGCGGGCAACCTGTAGCAGGACTACAGTGTCACAGGCACAAGACATGCAGTTAGTCACAATTGGCCCGTGTTTCACACTGGACAGACTTTTTTGCCGGGTCGGTGACATGTGGCAGGGATACAGGTGGTGGTCCAGTCGACACCGTGGCCAGTGCACCACCTCCACAGTTCAGAGATAGGCTTAGCTGGAGTGGATATTTTGCAGCCGTTGGTGGCTCTTCATGTTTGTATATATCCTTAGTTTTTTGGGGTTTGATTATCCACTTTGTATGGTTTAGCATTTAGTCTCGAGTCTCGAGTCTAGAGTTCTCCTTTCCACTGGCACTCTCCTTGCACATTGGAGCCTCGACATCCCCATTGTACCTTGAGTCCTGAGCTTGGAGCTGTGTGTGATGCCAGCCAGAGTTGTATGGTTCTTTGAGTTTGTCGAGTTCCTTTGAGTCGAGTCTGCAGTTGTGTTTTTAGTCGTATCGTGTCTTGAGTCATGTTCCACTTCTGTGTTTGAGTCATGTTCGTGTGTGATGTTTCTTTTGTTGGAGTGAGGTTTCATGCATACTGCACTGAGGAGCACCCACTCTAGAGAGCATGACACCTTTTCCTCGCTACAGTCAGCGCCGGAAGGGATGGGAGGGATAGTGAGTGATGTGATGAGATGTGCTGCCTCCCTGGATCCGAGAATGTAGTCCACTGTGCTACCTCCCTTTGAGATTGATGTTGGGATACATGTGAGACCTGAATCTGGCCACTAGGCCATCCTGCTATAAATAATGAGAGGGTGCTGTGATCTCAATCTGAATAGGTGTCGTCCATAGGCTGTGGGTATCGTTGTGTGTGCTGAGGTCCCCTCAATTCCAGTGTCATCAAAAGGGTGTAGCAGTGTAGACTCCTCCAAATTGTACGTCTCATTGTCTGCTTTGTGTCCATTCATTGAAGTCTCCCATGATGAGGAAGACCTATCCGAGCCTAGAATACTCCATGATCCCCTCTACAAGGCATGAATATGGTGAGAGGGTGTCAGTAATCAGGGGTCCTTCTCACTTTGATGGGAGTGCAGACGTTAGCTCTACACAAGGTCCTTCTCCCTTCCTCCTGCTCCATTGAATCCAGTCCCTGTGCATCCTCTCCCACTATCACCAACTTCGACCCTGATGGGCCGAAGTAGCAGAGACCAATGTATAGAAGCTCTCCTTATTAAGCTGGAGTCTAATCCGCATGAAGTGGGCCTCTGGTCTTGTGCCATGGTCTATATCGTCCCTTGTAGCTCTCGACTATATAAGACTGCTACTACTCCTAAGCCCCTATAAGTATTGTGTCGCATACACTTCCGATGTGTAGACTTCCAAACATAGCCTTGTACTCTTGGTAAACGGTAAACCCCCTTTCGGGACTCTCATGTGTCTCTGAAGTAGGATGATGTCTCTATCCTCCATCACCTCCTCAAGACGCCTCCATAGGGAATCACATGCATACCTCTGTATATAGTTTCTCATAGGCCGCGAGTCCCTGTTCGATGGTCTTGCCATCAATGATGACTCAACCATCACGGTATATACTTCTCTTGCCCTTTTTGCGGGCCTGTTGGACTCGTGGCATACATGACTGTTTGTTCTCTTCTACATCCGTATAAGCTCGTCATCAAGAAAGATGAGATGTCGGCTAAAGTTTATAAAACAATCCTCTTCCACATGAAAGCTTTCTTCTCTATCTCACTTCGAAATTGTAGGATGAGAGCTCTCTTTTTGGTTGTGTCTTTGCTGGCTCTCATGCTGTGCTAAAGGGAAGGGACTCCTCTTCTTTAAAACCAAGCTTCTTCCATAGGGTCTTTCCAGCTTCTTCAAGAGTTGACTCAAGTCTTTTTGGTGATGTCAGTGATGCGGATGTTGAGGCGGGGGGCTTGCAAGTTGCCTCATCTTCTCTTCCTCCAAGGTAGTGTGCACAATTTGCAATTTCTCTTTTTCTGATTCTTCTTGTGCCTCTTTGCAGAGGTTTTTCTTCACCACCTCTACCCATCCATCCTTCTCGGCTTCGATCTTCTCTTCAATGCTTGCGGTGATGACCTTAGTTCTTCTTTGATGGTAAGCGTGTCGACTTTGGTAATTCTCCCTTCCTCTGTTGGTGGTCGGTCACTTAAGGATGCGACCTCTCCCTTGAGAAGGTCAATCTTGCATGGCAGCCCTTCCTTCTTCCATGCCTTGGCCTCGGCGTCAAGCTTGGGGATGCAGGCAATCAGCTCTTGGCTAGTGGTATCGAGATTACTTTTGGCAATTTTCTTGGATTGGGTGATCATCTTCATGAGCTTCTTCTCTAGATTGTCGAGCTTGGGGGGAGGGCAGAGAGAGAAATGAAATGAAATGTTATATTAACATCTTCAAAAGGCCAAAGTGACCTATGAGACCAGAAAGTTACAATGTGGTGGATCTGATACAAGTCAGAGTCAGAGTAACAAGATGACAACAATGACAAAAATGAAATGACAAATGTCACAATAAAATACTATGGAATCCTAAACTACTAGGTGTGAACTAAGCAGCTAGTCAGCCTATGAGACAAATCAAGTATACATGTGTGTATGTCTTCTATCTATCGAAAAAGACAACACAATCCAAACTGGTACAAAATAAAGAGAGAATCTTGGTGTATGATGGGATCTTGGGAGGGGGGGGGGGGGGGGGGGGGAGCTCTAGTACTAGGGATGTATGCATGTCTATCTGTCATGTGTGCATCACACTTGAGCCACGTGGACAAGCTTTTGCTACAATCTAGTGTCAGTCTTACTTTAGCTTAATATTTAGCTTGGCACTTTGTGAGCCTCTAGTAGGACGTGCATGTTCAGGCAGGTCATAGTTGCATACCCTCTCGTGCACACTACAGTCAATTCGGCATATAGGCAAAGGAATAGTCTCTTTAGTCACATAGGAACAATCTCTTAAGTCACTTAATAATAAGTGACATTTTAGCATCATTTATCAAATCGTGGGGCTCGATAAAGGACTGCTCAACCCAACATGGAGATCAGTATATAAGTGACCTGGGGTCTCACTTCCCAAGAAAAGAAGCAGAAGAACCAGAAGTTAAAGTATCCGCAGCACTAGTACCCCCAGCAGACCAGAGTTTTTCAGCCCTACAAAGACCAGCGTCTTTCAGCCCTACAAGACCAGAATTTTCAGTCTCTACCATCATCGAATTCAGCCCGTAGCATCAGCAACTTCAGCGTTTTCAGCAGTAGCAGTTTCGGCCATTATGGCCATCAATTTGGAGATCCCAGTCAGAGAAACAGTAGCGTTGTCCAACATTCAACCTTAGCCTCGTAGTACTAAGTATCTACAGCAAGTACCCATTAGCATCTCAACATCTAGGATCATTGTAACAACATTGTGCAAGTCAATAAAGCAAGTACTTGCTATGGCAATAGAGCTAAGGGGCCCTTGAGGGTGGTTGGGACCCGATATACCGTGTTGTCTCTCTTCTCTCTCTCCTTCATTGTTTTCAATTGAGTTTCTCTTTTCAAGTGAAGTAAAGTAACCTTGTGTTTGTGCGGAGTACTAGATCCGAGCTAAATCCTTAAATTAATAATAAATTCTTCCACTGGACCTGATATTGGTAGCAGAGCTCTCTCCATGCTTCGTCTTCGCGAACTCAAGGGAAGTACCAAGAACCCCAAATACCCAAGCTAAACCAAGAACACAAAGGACCTCTCTCAGTTTTTTTCTCTCAAAGAAGCTTCGCGTCCCTGCCCCGGACTTAATAGCCACTCCCACCCTAGTCAATCGCGCATCGGGTGCGCTTCCGTCTTCATCGCTATGTCTTTGAACAAAGATCGACATCGGATACACGAAAAATTGAGATCTTGAATATCAAGATCTGCTTGCCTCGTATGCGGATATAGAACGAGTTGGTGCAAGGATCCCTACCCCTCTTCTGTATTCGCATTCGCCATGTAGTGTGCATCCACTTCCATCGACAAGCAACCCTTGGAAACACCTTTGAGCACCCTTACCTTTTATCTTCACCCGCAATGTTTTTACGACAGGACAATTTGAGTGGTAGTACTTGCTTGCAAGGCAGAATCAGCAGCAAGGCTGGTATTCTGCGACAGTAGTAAGGCTACCTAGTAACTCGTATGGTCCATATTTATAACGTAGCAGTACCTACCGCTGCAGTATCCTCAAGTTTGGAGGAGTTTTCATTGACTCATGCATCCACAAGCATCAGAAGCATTCAACATCAGAAGTACAAAAAGCATCCAAAGGAAGTTCTCCAGTTGTGTCACACCTTTAATAGGGGGATGTCACGTGCACAGTACACATGAGCCACGTGGACAAGCTTCTGCTACAGTCTAGCATCGGTCTTAGTTTAGCTTAGGATCTAGCCACCTGGGGGTCTCACCTTCTAAGAAAAGGAGGAGGAGAACGAGAAGTTAGTACCCGCAACACGAGTACCCCTAGTAGACCAAGGTTTTTCAGCCCTACAAACACCAGCGTTTTCAGTCTCTGCCATCATCGAATTCAGCCTGTAGCATCAGTGTTTTCAGCAGTAGCAGTTTCAGCCATTATCGCCATCAGTTTGCAGATCCCAGTCAAAGAACCATTAGGGTTTCTAAGCCTCGCAATACCAAGTATCTACAACAAGTACCCATCAGTATCTAGGATCATTGTAACAGCATTTTGCAAGTCAATAAAGCAAGTACTTGCTCTGGCAACAGAGCAAGGGGGCCCTTGAGGGTGGTTGGGACCCGATATACCGTGTTGTCTCTCTTCTCTCTCTCTCCTTCATTGTGCTCAATTCAGTTTCTCTCTTCAAGTGAAGTATAGTAACCTTGTGTTTGTGCAGAGTACTAGATCCGAGCTAAATCCTTTTACTCTTCTGCTGCACCTCACACTATTGTTAGACTTGCACCACTCTGCTGCTTCACAGGTCTAGGGCATGCATGTGCGGCTAGTGTGCCTCCGGGCTGGCCACCCTTTGCATATGCATTTAGACTGCATTGTCCGCCCGCCCACTTCTAGGCCGGCCGTCCACCTTGTCTGGGTGCCCTCTATATTTCTTTTTCTTGTTGGTTGTGTGGGGTTTTCTCAAGCATTGTCCTACCTCTCCTTTGGGCACCTATATATGGGGCCAAGGGGGGCATCCACAGACAGTCTGGCAGACATTGTATTGGTCTCTTGCTTTGGTAGTCAGTGGGGCTGATCGCCCCCTTTCCCCATCTGTGGCTCTCTCTCTCTCTCTCTCTCTCTCTCTCTCTCATGCCTCCACGCATGCGCACTCTCACATGGTATCAGAGCTTCAGCCAGCAGCCTTCAGGCCCTCCATGGTGTGCGCACCTTTTGCATCATGTTCTTCTTCCAAAGGATCAGACCAGCCAGCGTTTTCTTCGACAGCTATTGTTTCTGCAAATGGAGCAAAAATCTGCGAGCGTTTTGCAAAAGCCAGGCAAGCTATGAAATCTGGAGAGTTCTCATCGCGGAGATTCACCTTCTCAACCTGCGTTTTCTGTTATCAATATGGCGATCGCCAGATCTGCAGCCAGCTTTTCGTCGCTGGAAAACCCCTCTGCTCCATCTGCGTTTTTGGACAGCAAGGCAGCGTTTGCTGCACATAGGGGGAGCACTTGGCTTCCAACCCCGGATCTTGCCTTCCTACATGGCTCGCCATCCGGTGCCTTGCCGGAGAGATTCCTCTTTATCTGCTACAGATTTCAGCCATCTACACCTGCTCTTCTCTCTATTTTCAACCCATCAGGGGCAGTGATAGTGATTCACCACCCTTCCCACACCCTCTACAATGCTTGGGAGCATACGAGCACGCTGAAAATCGCTGGACAGCAGCGTTTTCATCACCTCACAGTTGTGTTTTTGGGTGGACAGCAACCTCTTGGCTTGTGTTTTTCACCAAGGATGAAGTTACTTCCTACCAGGACACCATCCATGCGGTCTCTCAGTGACTGCTGCAGTACATGGTATCTTCGACATTGGCTTGATCATACACGGACGTACGATCCTTGGGAGATCCATTCATTCCAGCCTTCATTCGGTGGTTGCGCACTCCAGAGGGGGTGGTGACTTGTGGTTTGCTATGGACACACATATGTACACATCAGAGGAGTTCACACGAGATATGGCCATGCTCATGGCATATGGGATTCCGACATTCCCAGAAGAGACACCACCATCTTGGGTGGACAAACACTTACCACTTGACCTCGACACGTCAGATCACTTGCTTACAGAGGAGCATCTAGATGGACTTAGGGAGAGGATCTTGAATCTCTTCTTGGACAGGTTCATTGCTTGGATCTACAGACTGGAGTGGGACTTCAGTGCTTTGGACTCTCTTAAGGAGCTTACCCGCAAGATGTGGGAGATCATGCATCATTACGCAACTACATCTGGAGTCACCTGGAGCTTGGCTTGGATGGTAGTGCAATTGCTCTTCTACACTCCTGATCATTTGGATTGCTACCTTCAGAGTCGCCTACACTCACCCTTGGTAACCTTACAGTGATTTATCCCCCAACCTGGGCAGTAGGCCACTCCTAGCTCATTTACATTGAGAGCCACATCGAGTTGCGGTTTGGTGGCGTTGTTGGTGCGAATTCTGTTTTGGTGGACATTGGAGGATTGGAGGCAGGAGATACAGGCATACGGCATAGACATTGGTCTAGCCTTTTCTCTTCTCAGAGGTTCTTCACAGCGCAGATTGTTGACTCTGGCTTCCCTTCTTCATATAGGATGATCACGGTGCAGACAACTTTGTCTAACCACACCTCTTCTCAGAGGCCCTTCACAGCACAGACTGTTGAGTCTGGCTTTCCCCTCATCTTGGATTACCCTACCTACTGACAGGACACCATCTGGTGGTGGTCTGTGCGGTCTACCGGTGATTGCTGCAGCTTACGATAGCTTCTACAGTGCAGATAGTTTAGTCTGGCTTTCCTTGTTTCGGAGGACGTTTACGGCGCAGATTGCTACATCTGGCCTTCCTGGAGTTTTACACAGCTTAGCCATCTGGCCACACTGGGTTACAAGTTCATGCATTAAGGCTTCCGGTCATCCTCTTGGCGGTTCTTGGGCTTCTCTATTTTCTCCAGACGGTTTGATTGCAAACACCATGGATCCTATTAGGCAGGACACTTGCAGGTCTAATGGCACTCCTTTCACGACAAGGAATTGTTTTTACACCGAGTTCGGGACCTTCATGCAGTATCTTCACCCTGTATTGACGGAGTACAGCAGGTTGCTACTCTGCTTGTGACGAAACTTTTTTTTTTTCCCGAGAAAAAGATCCTTCTAGTAGTTAATGAAAATTGCCCATAGGGCTACATCCACCTCTACAAGAGAGGGCTACAACAAGCATGATGGGGAGACTCTCCCAATGACAAAACAACATATATACAATGAGGCTAAATCAAGAGATGGGAGGAGGGAAGAGCCACACAGGTGGACAGTAGTGCCATCTGAGAACCCCCTGGACTATGGTGTAGAAAGGCCCAGGGCTCCAGAGTCGAAGGAAAGCCTCGCGGCGCTCCCGCATGCGGTCGGAGCTACCCTGTAGTCCCTCAAGCTGTCCTCTGAGAGTATGGATCAGCTCTAGCTAAAAGTCACGAACAGTCTCTGCTGGTGGCACAGGGCGAGCCTCAAAGATGCGGAAACAACGGGCCCACCAGATGAACCAAAGTGTCAGGCCACTGATGAGCTCCCAACACTCCTCTCTCTCACTGCACCACTCCTGTGGAGTAAGCTCTGTAGTAGCAGGCTGGAGTGTAGGTCGCCCCCCTTGCATCACTATCATCCTGCTGGTGGAAGATAGCTCAAACTGAAGTTCCGGGCCCGTGAGGGTGGACCAAGCCGCTGTCCCCCAAGTGTACTGTCGAGCCGTGGAGAGGGCAGGCATCAGCCGAAGAACTCGTAGCCACACCTGCTGGGCCGAGGGACAGTCCCAAAGACAATGACGCTGACTCTCAACCAACTGGTCACAGGCTGCACATGCGGCCGAGAGACCACCATCCACAAGCCAGCTCCCTACTGCTGTGGCTCCTGAAGGGGATCGGGGAGCACCACAGACGGAGAGTGAGAGAGAGAAGGAGACACACGACACACAAATATGGGTGGGGAGACTCAAAGAGTGAGCAGCCCCCTATACACTTATGCTATGTATAAGGTATACAAGTCAGTGGGCGCCCAGACTCTGGGCGGCCGGGCAAGGCACAGGCGCTTATACCCCAACAACCTCCCACTTAAAGGCGACTGTGCCTTTAAGCAAGAGAACCTAGTCTAAAGACTACAAAAGGCGAGAGAAAACCGCTCTCAACCGATGCCCACTGGCTGGCTGTGATCGTGTGGATCCGGCTGTCCTGCTCCCGTGTAAGTCCATACACCACCAGACGTACCGCACACGTACTGCAAGTATGTACGCAATACCTGCATATCTCCCTCGTGCACTATGCCATCATCAGTCAATAAACGACTGACAACCCCAACTGCAAATGCTCCCACTGCAGCTGCGATATCCGGTCTCAAGATCAACATCTCATACATGAGACCACCGAATGCCGATGCAATGCTAGCGGGCCCTGCTAGCTCTACGGAGCATGCATCAACATATATATCCCTGGCAATAGGCATCTCTGACTGACAAGGCGTGTCAACCACGCGCATCTGTGAGAGGTCACAATCTGATCGATCACTTGTCTCTGCCATGAGCACAATGTAGCAAACTAGAAAGCAAAACCACCACACCGTCTCTCGTGTGATCCACATGCAATGGGTAACCTGTACCACTCCTGGCACCTCTCGCAATCACCAGCGAACCCAAATGCATCACAAAATCTCGCTCTCGTAGCGAAATCTGACATCCACAATCTCTAAGCTGACCAATCGAGATCAAACTCACTGTCAAATCTGGTACATAGCGCACATGTCGTAACAAGTAAGATGCACCACTCGGTAATGACAGTCTCACATCTCCTGCACCTGCTATCGCATGCACCGATCCATCGGTCAAACGTACACCGCCAAGCATCCCGCTAGAATAGCTACAAAACCATGCACGATGCGGCGTGACATGAAACATAGCATCTGCGTCTAGCAACCACTGCGAAGGGAGTGCACTATCCATATGTATAGCATCTCGTGCATAGGTCGAGATAAAAGTGACATCCCCGTCACTAGTATACTCCGACACTACATCTGCCTCAACTGTTAAAGCAACTGAGTCCATGGCATCACTACATACATCTCTGAGACTGCCATGTCTCCTACGATGTCGCATACGATGAAAACAGCGCCGTCTAACGTGTCCAGAATGACCACAATACCAACATGGCACATGTCGGCGTGCTCGTGAATGTACATGTCTCACACGAGTCTGTGATGACTCAGATCTATCATACATATCATGTAATCTGCGCCAAAGTGCTCTCGAAGTAGTCTCATACATAACAAGAGCATATACAGATTCCGCAAGGTGCAAAGAGAGCGTAGATAGTGCCATCTCCTCTAGCTCCTGCCACTGATCGTCAGACATGTTTGAAGGTCTACCTACATCACCACTCAATGGTCGATGCAACCCTCGCTGTGTCAATGCATCAAGCATACACTCTCTCCATGCCGCAAAGTCTGACCCATCAAACACGCGCATCTGTGAGAGGTCACAATCTGATCGATCACCTGTCTCTGCCATGAGCACAATGTAGCAAACTAGAAAGCAAAACCACCTCACCAACAACACCTGGAAACTGTCTACCAATATGGCCAAAAACACAATGTAAAACCTGTGAGACACACTCCAAAATAGAGCTCCCGCAATGTCAATACAAGCCTCGCATGCTCTAGTATCACACTGCAATCTGTGAGCTAATCACCAAGCCCACATTGTGCGGTATCGATGCATACACACGCACAAATCTCCCACCTGCAGAGAACACCGCACGCAAATGCTGAGTGCAACCTGCAATCTCTACCTAGATCGCATAAATGATACGCATAAAACTCCTGGGAAAATTTCGCCAGAGTTTCGACGCACAATGGCTATCAACACAAAATAACCATTGTCTTGCAAGCTCAATACAATGAGCAATCAATGCGCATCAAACTACACTCAATATACATGCATAAGCTCTGCAAACCTGTGTCCAACAAATGCTCACAAAGAGTACCACAAGTGATCATACATGTCATCCATAACCAACCTCTGCACTTGCTCACAAGATCTACTGCTCACCACATAAGCATACATAGAGCATTACCCGCTCAAACACCATGTATGCAAGCCACAACACTGCAGAAGAACCACTCAACTGCAACTGGCAACACCTGTGGGAGTACTAGACTCAACCTGTACCTGGGAGTCAAACCCGATCTTGTAACACCTCATATGTGCCTGCTACCTGCAGTGTACACAGGTAAGCTGTCTGCAGCAAAGAAAACAATAGAGCCCAAAACTGTCATGAAAAACAGTCTCTGTGTTTTTAATTTCAGACCCATCTGCACTCCGAATCAGAAAACGATTCCTTCTACAAAGTCGTAGAGCTCAAAGCCAGCTCCGTTTTGAACCAAAAAGTTTTGGAATCGGAGCTCTGTAGCTCAAGTTATGAGCAAAACAGTAGACTGCTGTCAAACTGCCAAAAACTGAACGACTTTCTTCTGTGCTTCTTTGAGCTCATAGAAAGGCTCAAACTCACTTCCCACCTCGATGCGTGAGCTGAATGCATCAATCTCACAATGCTTCCATGTCTATGGAAGCTCCAAGCTCCAACCTGTCGCCGATGTAGCCGTTGCAAAGCTTGCCCGAAGAGGGAAAATGATGTACAGTGTGGGCTGATCTGTAGAGGAACTCTGATCTGTGAGCACTAGGAAGCTCCTGAGAGCTCTCCTGCAAGCCTCCGTATGGCTGTCCACAAACCTCCTCTATTTCTTTGCTTAGATCTGTGACCTCTCCGCCATAGCTGACGAGTTCATCGCGAAGCCGTCCATCTACGCTCTCACACCCGTCGCTCTGATACCAATCGAAGGGGATCGGGGAGCACCACAGACGGAGAGTGAGAGAGAGAAGGAGACACACGACACACAGATATGGGTGGGGAGACTCAAAGAGTGAGCAACCCCCTATACACTTATGCTATGTATAAGGTATACAAGTCAGTGGGCGCCCAGACTCTGGGCGGCCGGGCAAGGCACAGGCGCCTATACCCCAACAGCTCCGTGTGCAACCAGCCACTGAAACAAAGTGACGCGCCTCGGTTGTCTGGAGTCCCACAGCCTCTGCCAAAAGGCTGCCAAGAACTCGACTGTGAGGCCCTCCTCCTGCCAATGACGTGCTGCAGCGGGGCGGGCCTCTCTCTGTGCTACAAGTATATGACGTCCAAGCCGAACAGTGTACTGAAAGAAGGGGACTCCTGGGCGGTCTGCAGAAGAGAAGGGTCCCTCCATAGCCACTCACCAGGATCCCACTGTACTCGTGGCAGTGGACAACACTCCCAAGCCCATAGCCTCCAGTGTCCAGTCTCAAGAGCTGCTGGGTCAGGGTCTATGACGCAAGTCCTCCCACAAATGCCCACAACTCAGATCCTCTGGAAACAACACTCTGCTACCTGCGGGGCCTCTACTGCAACTCGCTGTAATCGTCCCCCACCCTGAAGCTCGAAGAACAGGGCTGGGACAGTCTCTGAGCAGGCCCTGACTGAAATGAGAACCTCCAGTCGTGTGAAGGCTCCCATCCACCGGGGTGCTACTGGCTCGAGAGGCGTGAGCCACTCAGCTGGAATTGACTGTGAGATGTTTTGACACATGCTCTGCACCCCTCTCATGCCCTGTAGTTGGAAACCCTGCACCTCCTCTGACAAACCTGTGAACTCTAGCCAGTCACCTAGAGAGCGCGCTGGACCTGCTGCCATGGGACCCCAAGAAACATGAGGCCGACTCCCAACCAAGTGGCCTCTCTGAGTGTAACCATGGGGTTCCAGACGAGCTGCTACCGTAGGCTCTCCTCCGTGCACGTCGGCTGTCTCTGCTCTAGGCCATGCCGTAAGAGCTCCCAAGATCGAAGCAAACTCACAGCGAAGTGGTCCTCCAGTCTCCTGCTCAAACCAACTCGGCGCAACTCTGTAAAGATCCATCTGGTCGAAGGTTGCCAAGGGCCTCCTGACTGAGGCACCCTGGCACGAAGCCTCTGCAACAAGAACTCCTTCCAGGGCTCCTCGCCTGGAAGAAGTCCTCTGACGACGAACTTCCCAAGAAGGGCTCTGCTCTGCTGTGCTGGATCAATGATCCCAAGCCCTCCCTGAGAACAAGGAAGTGTGATGACCGACCAAGCCACCTTGGCTCGGGCAATCTGAATGTCACGACCTGACCAAAGGAAGTTCCTGATCAGCCTCTCTACCTGGCTGATACAAGAACTCGAGAAGATCCAGCAAGAAGTGATATACCACATAGTTGCCAACAACACCTGGTTGGCAACTACTACTCTACCAGCCAGCGAAAGTCGTGCTGAGCTCCAATGTAACAGCTTTCTCCTAATGGACAGGAGAAGAGGAGCAATCTGCTGCTCGGGGGACAAGTCCAAACCAATCTGACAACCCAAGTACCGAACTGCAGTCCCTGGGGGAATCCACCTGAAACCCTCTCCTGGCATCCAATCTGGCACAGGAGCACTGCCAACCGAGAAAGCCACTATCTTTCTCCAGTTGATCAGTGCGCCCGATGCACAGCAGAAGGTCTCCTAAGCCTGCTCACATCTGTGTAGATTGGCCTCTTGGCCCTCTAAGTACAAGGCTGAGTCGTCGGCAAACTCAGCGTCCAGAAGCTCATCTCCTCGTATAGGGAGTGCTAAGCCCCTCATACCAACCTGCTGTGACACCAAAAATCTGCTCATCGCCTCCGCATAGAACAGAAAAGGAAAGAGGGCAAGAGGACAACCCTGTCTGACCGATCATGTGAGCATGAAGCGCTCACCTCTACCTCCTGCCAAAAGCACCTGACTCTGAGCCTGTTTGTACAAAGCTGACACCCCTCTGATCCAAGCATCTGAGAAGCCCATCCTGCGTAGAGTGCCCTCTAGAAAGTCCCAGTCAACTCTGTCGTATGCCTTCTCAAAATCGAGAAGAAGAATCACAAGGTCCTCCCCATGGAGCCATGCCAGGGCAGAAGCCTCCCAGAAAGTGAAGATGTTGTCAAGGATACTCGTTCCTTGACAAAACCTGTCTGAGTCCCATGTATAAGGCTCTCCAAAAGTGGCTGAATCCTCAAACTCAGAGCCTTGGCAAGAATTTTGTAGGCTACGTTGAGGATGGTGATGGGACGCCACTGTCAAATCTCATCCAAGGAGCCACCCTCCTTTGGAATGAGGTAAATCAGGCCCTCACTCATGCTATCTGGCATCACTCCTGTGTGCAGAATGTACTGAAAGGCACTACAAAGATCTGGGCCAAGCAGGTCCCAATACTCCAAGAAGAAGCTGGGAGTTAGCCCATCCTCACCTGGATAGCTACCACGAGGGAGGGCCCTAAGAGCCGTGTGCAGCTCCTCAAGCTGAAGAGGCATCTCTAGCCTCTGGCGCATCTCCTCAGTCACAAGACAAGGCATCTGTGCCCAAACTTGCTCCGTGCATGCATCCTGCCGCTCTGACTGGGGCTCAGCCGACAGTAACTCATGGTAAAAGTCAGTAGCAACTGCACGCATATCCTCGGGCTCACAAACAACTGACCCATCGGGTCTCCTCAACTGATTGACCTTGGCATGCGAGTGCCGAGGTCCCACTATCTCAAAAAAAGCATCAGTCACTCTGTCACCCACCTGAGTCCACTGAGATGCCTGTCGGTGAAAGGCAAACTCATGACGCCTCTCCTCTGTGCAAGCAAGCTCCTGTCGAGCCTGCTGTAACTGCTCCTCGAACCATAGACTGTCTGGATGTTGCTCCTGCATCCTCTGTAGTGAAGCAATGCCTCGTCTGAGACGCTGCTGCTCCTCTCTCGCTGCAACCCGTCGAGCCAGAGACTCTTGGAGAAAAAAGTGGCTAAGCTGAGCTAGGCCTAAGGCCACTCTGTCTGCAGGTAGAGCTTGGCTGTCCATGGCCTCTGTCCAGAGAGCCTCTACCCTCTCTCTGAGTGCTGAGTCCAACAAGACCCGCTCTGGGATGCGAAGCATCGTGCTCCCACTCCTCTGCCTGTCTGCCACTGTGAGGATCACTGGTGCATGGTCCGAGAAGGATGTCCCTGCCAGGATGCCCACCGATCCCCCCAAGTCACTGAAGTGGTCACTGGTGTAGAAGCGATCTATCCGCGATAGATTCACTCCTCCCACTCTGCGGTCCGATCTAGAGAAGGCAAGACTCTCTGGAGGCCTCACAAAGCCAGAGTGCTGCCATGTATCCGAGACCCTCAAAGTCATACACAACCTCTCCCAAGCTGCTAACTCGACTCCATGCATAGTAGCATGGCTGCCTCCAATCCTGTCAGAAGGGTCCTCCAACATGTTGAAGTCCCCTCCTACACACCAATGGTCAGCCTGTGGCAAAGACTCAACAATCTGTGACCAAAACTCTGCACGAGCACTCGCCACATTGGGCGCATAGATGTTCAGGAAGCCCACAAGGCCACCCTGAGCCTGCATAGTAATCCACTAAGCCCTGCTTGGCACAATAATCCCTCTGCCCACAATGGCCTGCTGCAATGAGTCCGCAATAGTCATACATACCCCACCCTGGATGCCTCCAGGTCCAAAAGCAGCTGACCAAAAGGTATCATATCGTCCACGCAAAATCTGACCACATCGCCGAATGCGGCTCTCAGACAGATGGTGCTCCTGAAGCATAAGGAGATCAATCTCTTCTCCCACAAGGCAACGATGAAACTCGTGACGCAATCACCCCGTTGTTGCTGAAACTGGGGCCCACCTAGTCCCTGCACGTTCCACGAGACGATCCTCATGGGGAGCGAGAGAGAACAGATGCTGCCGCAGCAGCAAGACGGGCTATCTTCGAGGTTGGCTTGGATGGGGAATAATCCGCATCCGAGCGTCCTCTAGATAGGCGAGACTACAGTGAGTGCCTAGCCCAAGCCCAAGCAGAGCGAGCCGTGCATAAAGCAACCTCCTCTGTCCAGGAGTCCTCATGAATGTATATATAGCAAGGCAAACACTGCGTATCAGCAAAAAAGTACACCACAATGTGCCTACATCCTGCTGAGTCTGGGGGTGTCACCGCAAACTTGGCCAGTGGCCACAAAGTCTGCAGCAAATCTGTAACTCCAAGTTCTCCCATGTGGTGAGAGAACTCGAGAACCTGTGTATGCAACCATCTCACCACTGAGTCGAGGGACCACTCTGTCTCGGTCCTACCACAGAGGGGGAAGGAGAAACCAACTGTTGAGTCCAAGGCCTCTGTCCCCCTAGCGGCGAGGAACAAAGCATGGACCCTGAAGCAGGCTGCCTCGTGGCCTGCTGCGGAATCGTCGAGAAAGCGAGTGAACCCGTAGTCGAAGAAATCCCAGCAGCGTCGGAGGTCAATGCTCGTCAGACCACGAGGGATAGTTGCAAGGGAAGATGTCTGAATCTGCAAAGGGGGCCGCAAGAAGGGCTTACCCTCTCTCGCTAGGCGACTCGTGGCAAAGGCGCTGCCAAGAGATCTCCTAGCCGCCAGCGAGGGACCAGTCTCCTGAGTCGACTGTGGAATTGGAGCAGGAGGGGGGGGGGGCGGAGGGGAGGAAAAGCTGGGTGGGGCGACAGAGGTAGAGGGGCGAGGTGGGGAGTGGACGGGAGCAGAGAGCGGGGGGGAGGATGAGGAGGAGGAGGGGAACTCTGAAGGGGGGGCGGCTGGCGAGGGTGAAGCGGAGGTGGAGGCTGGCGTAGGGGGCTCCTCCTGCTCAAGAGGACCAAAGCGGTTCCCCGTGGGAACCCACTGTTGCTGAGTAGGCACCTGAGGGCCACTCTGAGTGCTAGGCTGTCTCTGTGGCCCCTGGCGTCGACGGCCACGGGCCTGCTGCCACCCCTCCTCCGTTGGAGCCCCAGGCTCGGAGGGTGGCTCTGAATCTGTGCGCTGTGCCGCTGGCTGTGGGTACGGCCCAGCCTTGGCAGGCTGGGGCTGAGGCTGAGGCTGAGGTGTAGGTCGTGGCCTCCTCCGTGGACAGGCCTTCGCTAGGTGGCCCATTTGTCTGCAAATGAAGCACTGGTTCGGGAGACGCGAGTACTCCACACTCTGTCTAAACCAACCCCCACTCACCTGAGGCAGAAGGATGACCTTCGGGAGCGTGTGGGTATCTCTGACCAAAACTCAAACTGAGGGGATGCCAGCCACTTGGCAGCTACTGATGCTGCCGTACGAGGTGACTCTAGGACAGTCCCGATGGCGGAGCCAATCCTGGAGAGAAGTGGTAGGTACTCCCTCCGTAAACCCGGAAAGTAGACTGAGATGGGGATGTCTGCCTCCTCTACTAGCACATCCGAAGTCGGGTCAAAACCATGTCGCCACTGTCGAAAGTGGGTGCGTGATGCTCGGATGGCCAATGGACTCATAGCTATGACCTTGGAAGCCATCTTGGAGGTCTCGAACTCGATCTGGTAGTACCCCCGTCCGAGAATCTGGACATCCAAGATCTTGCCCACCTCTGCGAGAAGGCGGGCCTGGAGAAGGTCTCGCAGCTCTCCTCTGCTAGGAGGGGTGCCGAGAATTTTGCAGATGACCGAAGTCGCTTGCAAACACTCAACCTCAGCGGCTAGGCTCGCTTGCTCTGTCGGTGATAGAGCAAGTCGAATGGTGGGCTCAGCGGGGTCGGGCTTCGGGGGCTTCGGATGAGTCCCTCTGTGGCGGAGCTGGAGCCTCCATCTGTGTCTACGGCTGTGGCGAAGAAGCGGACGGTGAAGAGACTCTGCAACCGAGCACGCCAAGCACTGTCCGAAGAAACAGTGTTGCAGAGCCAAGTGCAGGAACCTTCGGGAATGACGAAGACGGGGGGGGGAGAAAGGATAAGGCAATGAGCGAGAATTCAAGGGGCAGTGGGCGGGGGGGGGGGGGATGGCGGCACGAGAAGGGGACAGCGGACGGGCTGGGGGGCAGCGCGAGGTGAGGGCAGCGGGCAGCTGCGCGCAAGGGCAGGCGGGGCGGGCTGGGCTGGGCAGATGCGCGCAAGGGCAGGCGGGGGACGGGAGGCAGCAAAGGGGGGGGGAGCAGCAGGAGCGAGCGCTCTTCACAATCGATCAAAAACGTTTCTATTCTTTTGTGACGGAACTTTACCATGGAGATCTCTCAGAGGTTGGGACACCCCAGACTGCTGCAGACATTGTAGCAGACATCTTCATCCTTTGCCTCACATCTTTCGGCTTCATGCGGTTTGTTCAACATCCGGTGCTGAGAGGAGGGGGTGTTAACCTTATACTACTCTAATGCTTCACAGGTCTAGGGCATGCATGTACGGCTAGTGTGCCTCTGTGTTGGCCACCGTTTGCATATGCATTTAGATTGCATTGTCCGGCCGCCCACCTGGCGCCCTGTATATTTCTTTTTCTTGTTGGGTCGTGTGGGCTTTTCTTAGGTATTGCCCTGCCTCCCCTTTGGGCACCTATATATGGGGCCAAGGGGGGCACCCATAGACACGGTCTGACAGACATTGTACTGTCTCTTGCTCTGGTAGTGAGTGGGGGGGGCTGATCGCCCCTTTTCCCCATCTCCCTGGAGCATTTCCCAAAATAGTTGGTATGATGAGGAGTGCAGAAAGATGAGAGCCTAGCTTCAGAGGGATCTTCTTTTAGGAGTCATCACTTACAATCTCGGATTGCTTCCCGATGCCTTCTGCGATGGAAGAAACGAGCTTACTTGGCCCAGATGGAGCGAGACTTGTATCAGCTGTTCTAGGCATGGCGATTCTTTCATGAGTACTCCCCTCCCCCAGTGATTACTTCTCCTGATGTGTAGGGCCAGTATGCCTCATCGTTATATAGGGTTTCTGGACAAGAACCCCTTCTAGATACTACAGAACCATGCCCACCTACCAGCAACTTCTTTACCACTGAGATGGTAAAGAGAGCCATTGACAAGATGAGGACCAGCAGGGCATATGATCGTGATGGTCTAGTAGCAGAGCACTTTACACATGCTAGAGATATGTTGTAGAGGTTCTTGCAGTGTTGTTCACTCGTGCTATGTGTGAGGGGTTACCTGAGACTTGGAGGTTGTCTACTATTGTGCCTATCTTCAAATCAGGTGATCCTACAGAGCCTGGGAATTACCGTACTATTGTGGTTGGGCACAAATTGGCACGGTTGTATGCATCCATTCTTGAGCAGCAGTTGAGTAACTGGGCAGAGGGTGAAGGTGTACGAGCAAAGGGCCAGGCCGGTTTCAGGAGGGGTTTGAAGTTTCTCCACTCTTGATCGTATTCTGACACTCAGAGCCATCATTGAGGAGGGCAGGTCACATGGGAGACGGATTTTTTGTAGCTTTGTGGATTTCCGCAAAGCATTTGACATGGTACGGAGAGCTCGATTGATGCACAAATTGCAAGAGATGGGGGTGCCCATAGTGTTGATTTGGGGGATTATGGCTCTATACAGATTAGTGATGGGACATGTACGCACTCCGGAGGGGATATCTGATTTAGTTCACTCCACCATGGGGTGAAACAGGGTTGCCCATTGTCTCCTACTCTATTTGGTATGTATGTTGATGAGGTGTCTGATTACATTGACAGAGAGGGTGATAGAGGTGCCTAGCTGGCAGGGACGTGGATCCCATTGTTGTTATATGCTGATGACTCACCAGAGGGTATGCAACGACAGTTGGATGCATTACACAAATTTGCAGAGGATAGTGGATTGTTTGTAAACCTTGGTAAAACCAAGGTTATGGTGTTTAACTTTACGCCACAGTGGATCAGGAGATCAACACCGACTTTCACATATGGTCAAGAGATTGTAGAGTATACAGATGCATATACTTACCTCGGGGTTGTCTTCACTGGGCCAGGTTTTCTTTGGGGAGAGCAACAGAGACTAGACTGACTAGAGCTTTTGCGGCCTTGGGAGGCTTGGAGAGGATGTGTTCGTAGGTTCAGTTCTAGGAACCTCGGACAAAGTTATGGCTCTTTGATACCTTAGTAGCCTCAGCTATGTTGTATGGGGTGCAAACATGGGGACCTTCTGTAAGCAAGGATGGTTGGAGACGTTTGGAGAGGCCCTTGGTATCTATGATCTCTCGACTGATCAGAGCCAAGGCCTCCGTACCCCAGCTATCATTCGAGCAGAGCTAGCTGCCCCTCCTATGGAGATTGAGGCGCTTACCAGATCAGTCTCCTTTGTGCACAGCTTGTGGGATACTACTAGAGACAGATATGCTAGACTGGCCCTTGAGTCTTCCAGACAGTTAGCTCTTAAGGGGGACACTTCATGCTGGTATGCACAGATGACATCATGGTTTCAGACTCATGGTTTCACCATGGACAGGCTGCCCCCTTTCCAGTACTTTCTTTAGGCACCCTCGATGTCTCTTACACGGGTGGAGATTACTAGACTCATTCGTCAAGACCTGATCCAGCTGGATACTAGGAGGACATAGATAGAGCCGCCATAGGAGTTGGGCACGAAGATGGATTTCTATAGAGAGCATCTTCTCCACCTCACAGGAGATGGGTTTGTGATTCGACCCAGCTACATGGACACACATATGTCTCATGGTTTGCAGTGTGTCATTGGTCAGATATGCACATCCTCACATCAGCTGGAGATTGAGATTGGTAGATTTAGAGGGATACTAGCAGACAACAGGATACGCCACTTATGCCAGTTGGAGCCAGAGACAGAGCTACATTACATTTGTCATTGCATAGTGTACTATGAGATATGGGGCCGTTTCCACTGCTTATTTAGAGAGGGTTTCGGTCCTTTCTCTAGGGTCATGAGTCATGAGGATCAAAGATGTCTTTGGGCTATATCTATTTGAGTTACACAGATATAGAGACACTTTACTAGGGAGAGATAGAGAGAGACAGTCCAGAGACAGATTACAGATTTCTTTTCACTAGATATGGGACAGCTAGAGGAGCAGTCATCATTGCAGAGCTCGGCCCACACTCATTCGACCACTACCGGCATTCTCATCGATCGAGCACTAGAGCTACGGAGATCTAGACCGGCCACGATTGAGGAGAGGGGCTACACAACATCGACGGAGACTACAACAAAGGATTCTAGCCATACTCTCTCGATATCCAGAGTGCAAATGAGGATGGATTCTAGTAGTAGTTTCTAGTTCTTTTGTACTCGGACATGGTATTAGATTCACCATTTTGTAACAGATTGGTCTCATAGGTCAGTTTGGCCTTTTGAAGACGTTAATATAACATTTCATCTCTCTCTCTCTCTCTCTCTCTCTCTCTCTCTCACGCTTTCGCACACATGCACTCTCACAACTATATGCTCAGGCCCCAGGGTAGTACAACCATGCAGATGCACCAAGCTAGCTAGCTCCATCCTATGCTAATAGGGGGATGTAGAATGTGGTACATGGGAGGATAGGGAGCAAGGGCTGCTCGGATTACACAGCTGGGTGAGCCATCATCTGAACCATCATCTGGGCTCGTCTCTCCTCAGCAGCTTGATGCTCTTGGGTCTGGATCTCTTACTTGTCTGTGGTAGAGTCGTGAGGCCCGACACCCGGTAACACGTCGACGTCGTCTGGCCGGCTCATCTCAGCCTGCTGGAGAGTCACTCCCCTCAATGGATCTGGGAGTGGAGGAGATGCGGTCCTCTGGAAAAAAGATGTGACTGTCTCCCCCCCACCTCTGTCTCTGCATGTGGCTGTAGAAGTGTATCTCTATGTCTCTATCTCTCTAGCAGGTAGCACCCCAACTGTCTCTGATCTCAAGAGTGCATGATCTCGCGGAGGGTAGGCTGCCCTCTGAATAATGACTCGTATCCGCCTCTAATATCATCATAAGCTCTGCATCTGCAAACAAAATGCTCCTCACTCTCCACCTCCTTTGTGCATACTCCACAGATTCTCTCCTCCCTAGGAATGTCATGAGCTCTTCCCACCTCTATCTCTAGTTTGTGTGATGATACTCTGAGCTAACCAATCGCCACATGTGAGTTGTGTGGCATGTAGATGTCCATAAAGTGTGGTCATTGTATGAACCTATCCTCGAGTATGGTAAGGAAATGATCTTTGTAGTGTGACATCTTCCGCTGAAGGGGAGATGCGATCCAAGTTTGTATGATATATAGCTACCAGAGATCCTGTTGATTCACTATGTTTCTCTCACTACGTGAGAGATGAACCTAGGGTGAGTTGGGGTCGTACTGAAACGGTGGCAAGCTCTCAAGATCAAGGCCATGTGCTCCGAATCATGCTTTGACGTGGGTGTACCAAGCTCTAACATATCCAGACTTTGCTATTTGTATGGTTGACTCAAGAGCTCTCTCTTTGGATAAAGCAGACTGTGTGAAAGAGTGCCTCCACTACCATGGGGGGGTAACAAGCTCTGCCCTAATGATGTCCTATGGCATTGTGTGCTTGCCTCGAAACAAGCGGGAGATTGTATATACATGTGGTCTCTCGATGCGTGCCCACTGGCTATCTGTCAGCTCGGGTGCCCACATTGCTGTTGCGTACATCAAGGCTGGGGTGACTAATGTATCAAATAGCCACCCCTTCTTGCGGGGCTCCTGATAGTGTGCTTGATGACATCTCTGCTCTAACATGGCCAAAGCTGCATATCCACGGGTGAGTCTATCAGTGGCAGCCCAGTGGCAGCCCGAGCCATGGAGAAGGGGCCCTGTCTGCTAGTGAAGGTGACTCCCAAATAGACATAGGAGGTGACCACCTCGATTGTACCTCCTGTTGCTGTAAATGTGGCTGCTCGCCGAACTGACTTGGAGGTGTGGAAGATCATGACCTTGGTCTTCCCAAGGTTCACCTCTGTGTGTACAAAACTCATCCAAGGCGCTCAAATGGCTCTGTAAACCCTCTGGTGACTCTGATATCAAAACAATGTCATCAGCATGTAGCATAATGTGGAGTGGAGTACTTGCTAGGTCAGGTCTTGCCCCTCCCGCTCGTAAGATGTAGTTGGAGATCTCGTCGATGTAGAATCCAAAGAGGGTTGGGGAGAGGGGGCATCCTTGCTTAACACCAATAGTGCTAGCAATGGACTTTGATTGACCGACTTGACAACGAACTCTCCCAGTCACTCTCTCATAGAGCACATAGATGGCACATAACATCTCCAATGGTATCTCCAGACTTTGAAGTCGTCGAAAGAGCCTCTTCTATGGGACCGTGTCAAAAGCTTTGGGAAAGTCCACAAAGCAGTAATAAAGATTCTTCTTCCGCACCTTTGCCCCATCAATGAGGCAGCGCAAAATGAAGATGTGGTCGATGGTGAAGGTCCGCCTAAATCGTACGTGACCTGGAGCTCGTAGGCCCTCGGTTTCTCCATATGAACTACGCTCAGCCTCAAGTACTGCCCCATACAGTTCGGCCATTGTATGATAATCCTGTAATTCCCTGGGTCCAAGGTGTCCCCACATTTGTGGATTGGCACAATGGTGTGCCGAGTCCATTCCTCTAGGAAGCCCTCCCGATTGAATACATGTGCAATCAACGGGGCTATAGTGACGGCTACTTAAATGAGGTGCTCACTCTGTAATCTTGTATGATTTGAAGACCGCCGGTGCTTTAGGTGGTGGATGGCCTTCTTGACCATCTCTGTTGTGTGAAGAAAGAAGAGCTTGTGGGTAGAGGTCCGGGTAGCTGTGGAATCGGAGGCTAGTTTGTTACTTCATAGAGTCTCTTTGCACAATCGTGCCATACCTATGGGTCCTCAATAGGAGTAGTTGGGCGTGGCTCTCACCATGCTGTGGCACTGTCCATGCTCATGAATAAGCGGTATAGCTCTAGCTCCTATGCCTCCTCGAAAGCTCGCTACTTTCGGTGTGTGAGTATCTTCATCTGGCATCTCGCTTCTCGATCAGTGATCTCCCCAAGGGTCCACTACGCACGCAACCGGCGATAAAGGTCTCTGCACTCATCACCATACCAGCTGTTATGTGGCATAGTCTCTTGGGGGGGAGTGTGGCTTGTGTGTGGGAAAGAGCTAATGGCCGAAGTCTGAAGGACAAATCTAATGTGGAGGTGAGCATAAGTAGTGGCGTAGAGGGGTGGAGTAAAAGGAGTCCCTTCTCGACCTCTGCCAAGTATAAGGGGGCTAGTTCATGTGTGAAATGGATCGTGGTGTGTGGGGGGCGTGTCGTGTATGTGGAGGGTGTGGCGTCTCCAATGAGGGAGAGTGCAAGATAGGTGTGGTCGGCTCCAATAGGTATGGGCGGGATGGTGGCAGAGCTAAGCAGGTGGGTGGCCTCTCTGGATCCCATGATGTAATCCACGGTACCCCACCCCCCCCGGCGGGGCTGTAACTCCATGCGACGTGCATGTCAGCCCTCTTGAAGTGGGCCATTGGGCCATCCCGTTATTAATAATGAGATGGTGTTGAGAGCCTAATCTGAGCAAAGGATGGCCGTACTCTATGATGCGTCTGTTGAATCTCTCATGGTAGCCTCCTCTTGTGTGGTGTGTAGTGACATCGGGTCCTCTTTGTCGTACGTCTCACATTGGTCACAACATGTCCTGGCATTCAAGTCTTTCATGAGGAAGACTTTCTCCAGTGTAGATTACTCCATAATCTCATCTAACAAGCATGTGTATGGGGATGGTTTCTCTTCCCCATCCCTCTCGGTCTTTGTAGTAGCAAACTTGGATTCTGAGGGGGGGAAGTAGCAGAGGGCAATGTAGATGATCCTGTTCGTGATAGCTCAAGGCGAATCCAAAGGTAACAGGCCTACTGGTCGCGTGCAACAATCTGTATCCTACTCTGGAATCCCTGTCTAAGGAGTATAGCCACCCCTCCCGATCCTCATGTAGTGTGTTGGCGAGTACTCCCTCGATGTGAGGACTCCCACTGAAAGCCATGAATCCTCGATAGACTCTGCTCTGGGCTCTCATGTGTCCCTGTCAGGAGAATGAGGTCCCATGCTCTCATCACCTCCTCAAGCCTCTGAATGTGTCCATAGATCCCCATTGTAGTTCTAAACAGCAATGTGGATCTCCTCATGTGTCTCATAGGCCGCGAGTCCCTATGCGATGGTCTTGTCATGAATGATGACCCTACCATCTCGGTATACTACCTTCTTCCCTTATTTGCGAGATTTTTTGACTCTAGGCATGCATGCACGGCGGTGCTTTTGTTGCATCTTTGTGAGGTTGTCGTCAAGGTAAATAGGAGGGCCCTTTAGCCCTCTCAAGATGGCCCTCTTTCGGATGGATGAGGTTCGAGACTCCTCAAATAGAATTGGAGGACGAGGGCTCTTTTCTGTAAGTCTTTGGCGGCTCTCCAAGCTTTAGAGAGGGGTAGCTTCTCTTCTTTCTTGTACCCGAGTTTCATGCATAGGGCTTTCCCATCGCTCTCGGGTGTGGATCCCTCCTCTTCTTTGATGCCAGTCACTCGTACATTGAGATGGCGGGCTTGTTGCATCTTCTCTTCCTCAATGGTTGTGTATAATGAGCGCTTCATCTCTTTGGGCTTCTGCTCTTGCCTCTTTTTTTTTATATTCTTCTCGACTACTTCGACCCATCCTTCCTTGGTGGCCTCCAATTTGTTGTCGATGCTTGCTGTGATAGCTTTGGTGATCTCCTCCTTGAGGGCTTCCTTGGCTTCCACTCTAATCTCTCCTTCTTCGGGGGTGAGGGATGCCATAGAAGCACAAAGGAGTTCGACCTTTTTCTTTCTTCCATTCCTCTTTCTCCTTCTCTCTCTCCTCCTCCCACTTCTCCTTCTCCTTTTCCCATGCTTCCTTTGCCTTGGTCAACGCTTCGACCTTTTCTCAAGCTTGGATAGCCGGTTGATGTTATGACGTTGAGGGTGTCTGTAATGTAGGGCGCCGCCTCCTCCTTTGCGTCATTCTTCGGCCTTTTTTTTGGGGGGGGGGGGGGGGGGGGGGGGGGGGGGGGGGGGACAGGAAAAGAAGAGAAGAAAAGGAAAAGTGTTGTGTACTTTTGTTGTGCAGGAATTCGTTTGTGAACAGGTGATGAAGGAAGAAAAATGAAAATATAGTGAAAAAGAAAATGGAAATGCTAATGTGCAGGTGACGCAGGCAGACAGGGAAGATGCGGGGCACGGGGCTATGGAATCAGCAAGGTCATGGCAGGTTGTTCCAGCAGCAGCCATGTGACCATGAGGCCCCAGCCATGGTGAGCAGCAGCAGTAGAGAGAGAGCAGCTCATCAAAGTGACGCGTGAGCAGCAAAAGGCCATGGCGCGAGCAGGGGGTGGTGACGCGAGCTGCAGGCTGAGGGCTGCCTGCACGAGACCCAACTTCTGCAGCGAATTAAGTCGCTGCTGCAACCTGAGAGAGAAAGAAAGAAAGAAAGAAAGCTTTATTAACGTCTTCTAGAGGCCGAACTCGGCCTATGAGACAAAACCATGTACATGTGTGTATCCTCTGGGTATCCAAAAAAGTATAAAAGTGCTGAAAAAGAACTGAACTAAAGTGATACAAGACTAGAGGTGAGGTGGCACAGTGCTGTAGTAATCAGATAAGAGGTGGGGTAATACATGTGCCAGTATACTGAGGGGATGGAGCTCTATCTCTAGTAGATGTGAAACTAAATGCTCAGGGGGTACAATGATGAGATGCAATCTAGCTCCATCCGGTAGAAAACCGAGGGTCTAGGATATCATGCATAGGAGGGTATGGTGTGAAGAGCCCCTGTAGTATGGCAGCCAGGTCAGAGAAGGATCGTTGTATCTCTCTCTGTTTGGCCTGCTCATGCTGTGTCCGAATCTGGTAGATCTCCCTCTGGTGTGCTCGACGTGGTGTGCTCGTCGAGCACGATATCCCTCTGCTCTGGGTCGTCTCCTGGCTCGGATCACATCTGCCTACTGGAGAGTGACCCCTCTCTGTGTAGTTGTAGCAAGTGGTGCTCTAGTCGCTCGATGAAAGAAATCTGTAAGCTGGGACTATCTACTCCCATTGGATGACTGTAGTATCAGGTCTCTATGTCTTTGAATCTCAAGGAGAAAGCACCCAAGTTGTCTCTGGTCTCTGGACTCCATAAGCTCTCTGAGTGTAGGTTGCCCTGAAAACAAGGCAGGGTAGCGGCTGTGGATATCTTGGTAAGCTCGGCATCTACAAACATAATGCTCCTTGCTCTCCGCCTCTGCTGTACATACCCTACATATCCTCTGGTCTTTGGGAGTATGTGATGCTCGGTCTGTCTCAATCTCCAATCTGTGTGATGAAACTCTAAGCTGTCCAATGGCTACTCTGGCACTGTGAGACATGTAAGCATCCATGATTCTAGGCCTCTGGATGAAGCCATCCTCTAAAGTAGTCAAGAACTGATCCCTGTAGTAGTACATCTTCGGTGGAAGAGGCTGTCTCGGTGTGATCCATGTCTCTTTTATATATAGCTGCCAGAGATCCTGTTTGAGGACCCGATTTCTCTCCGCATGAGAGAGGTGAATGAATGGTGAGACGGGGTCGTATTGAAATGGTGGTAGTTGCTCGATATCCAAGCCATGTGTGCTAAACCACTGTGTCATCTGTGCTTACCATGATCCACTCTCTTCAGTCGCGCAGCTAGCTAGCGGGATGCCTCAAGTGCTCTGTATGATAATCTGTCCGATGGAAGCTGTCGCACTCTCTGGATGAAGCATACTATCTGGAAAAGGGCCTCTACCAGCGTATGTGGTGCAGCTAGCTCTGCTCCGATGATGTCATGGGGCACTGAGGATTTCCCGCGTATCAGACGGGATAGCAAGAAAATCTGTGGCCTCTCGACCTGTGTCATAGTGGTCTCGTACGGTCCCGTACGTTTTGTACACGTACGATGGTGTGCGGTACTAAACGAACTAAAAAATATTAAGATGTACGATGACGTTACGTACGTTCAAAATAAAAAAACAAAGAATTCTTACGTCTAAGGCTCAGGCCCTTGGGTTTAAACTTTACACTTAAAGAAACTTGACATTATGAGATCTTCAATGGGAGCTTGAGAGGGAGAGACCCAATGGAGAGAAGATGGAGAGGCAAGACTCTAGTCTCTAGAGCTTGTCACTTGAGAGCTAGAACATGGGAGCATTGAGCAGTGAGAGCATTGAGAGCTTGAGGGCAATGAGCATTGAGAGCTTGGAAGTGTTGGAGAACAAGATGGAGAGGCATTGCTTAAATAGGAAGAGGCTAGAGCATGAGAGAGAGAGAGTTGGGCTGCTCAATGTAATCCATTCACAATTGTGAATTTTGCCCCCCCCCCCCCCCCCCAAAAAAAAAAAAAAAAAAAAAAACGTACAAAACGTACGAAACGTACGGGACGGTACGTGACCCGCAGTACGGAACGAGACGTTCCGTACGTCGTACGAAAATTACCCTGACCTGTGTCCACCAAGAACCTGTAAGGCTCGGCGCCCAAACTGATGCTGCATACATGAGAGTTGGGGTGACTAATGTGTCGAAAAGCCACCCCTTGGTGCGGGGCTCTTGGAAAAAAGCCTGGTGGCATCGGCGCTCTAGCATCACTAATGCCGCATATCCTCATGTGATCCTATCTGTGGCTGCACATGCCATGGAGAACCATCCTGTAGCAGTTGTAAAAGTGATCCCCAAGTATACATATGAGTCAGTGACCTCAACTCGCCCTCCTGCTAGTGTGAAAGTGGCTTTGCTCGTGACGTGTATGGAAGATAAGAACCTTGGTTTTACCAAGGTTCACAGTAAGACCTCTCTGTGTGCAAAAGTCATCCAGAATCTGAAGATGTCGCTGTAGTCCCTCCTGTGACTCAGATACCAATACAATATCATCAGCATATAACATGATGTGAATAGTTGTACGTGCTAAATCCACGCCCTCGCCCCCATCTCGAAGAATATGCTCTGACAACTCGTCAATGTATAGCCCAAACAGTGTCGGTGAGAGAGGGCAGCCTTGCTTCACACCAATGGTGCTAGCAAGAGATGGTGAAGTGCCTCCTGAAGAGCGTCCTCTGGCTGAGATGCTCTCATAGAGAGCGAAAATCCCCCAAATCATCTCTTGAGGAACTCCTAGTATTTGAAGGCGCTGGAAGAGTCTATCGCGGGGGACTGTCAAAAACTTTGCGGAAATCCACAAAGCAGTAGTATAGTCGTCTCTTCGGTGCCTTTGCCTGATCAATCAGACAACGCATGGTGAAGATGTGGTCAATGGTGGAGAAAGCTCGTCTGAAGCTAGCCTGGCCTGGTGCACGTAAACACTCGCGCTCAGCGTATGAGCTCAGCTCTGCCTCCAATACTACTTCATACAGCTTGGCTAACGTGTGGCCAATCATGATAGTCCTGTAGTTGCCTGGGTCAAGTGGATCCCCGGACTTGTGGATAGGCAGGATAGTGTGCGTAGTCCACTCTGAAGGCAATCCCTCTGCTAATGCCCTATTGAAGAGCATTGCGATGAAAGGGGCAAGTGTATCTGTAGCATATATGATGTGCTCACTCTGCATACCGGTGTGGTCCATGGAGCGCCCATGCTGTAGGCGGCGTAGGGCTCTCTCCACCATACCTGCTGTAAAGAAAGTAGATGTGATTGGGTGTGTTCCTGGGGGCTCTGGTATAGGTGGCTGCCCTGGAATCTCATAAAACCTCTAAGCATAATCAAACCATTCTGGTGGTCCTGAATCGGGGTGGATGGGCGGGGTTCCCGTAATCGGCGCCAGGCTAGTGCTGAATCCCGGCTCATGAGTAGGTGGTAAAGATCTAGCTCCTGTGCCTCCTCGAACTCCCGCTTCTTACGGCGGGTGAGGGTCCTCATCTGTCTGCAAGCCTCCCTATCTGTGATCTTGCCTGTGGCCTGTTGTGTGCCTAGGCTTCTGTATAGCTCTCTGCACTCGTCATCATACCATCTGTTATGGGGCATGGTCCCAGATCGAGTGGTGCTACTAGTGTGTGTGTGATGTGGGAAGCTGATGAGTGCTGAGTCATGTAGAACAGACGACAGTTGTGCAGTAATTTTGTCTAGGGGTGCAGATGGATCAAGCTGATATATGCCACTATGAACGTGCTGAGTATATGTGAGAGAGAGATCATGTGTGAAGTAGATAGTGGTGTGAGGTGTGTGGGTGGCTAGTGTGTGTGGTGGGGGTGTGCTATCCAATGAGAGTCAGATGTAAGTGTGGTCCGCCCCAATGGGTATGGGTGGGATGGTAAGGGATGTGATCAAGTGTGGCCTCTCTAGATTCAATGACATTGTCCACTGTACTCCCTCCCTATGGTGCTGATGAGGGGATGTATGTGAGGCCTCCTGAGTTCGGCCACTGGGTCATCCCGTTGTAAATAACGAGACGATGATGTGAGCCTAGTATGAGTAGATGTCTCCCATTTATATATATATATATATATATATATATATATATATAAAGAGAGAGAGAGAGAGAGAGAGAGAGAGAGAGAGAGAGAGAGAGAGAGAGAGAGAGAGAGAGAGAGAGAGAGAGAGAGAGAGAGAGAGAGAGAGAGAGAGAGAAAGAAAGAAAGAAAGAAAGATTTTTAACGTCTATGTCAGGCCGAAATCGGCCTATGAGACAAATCAAATGTACATGGTGTGTATGTCATCCGTCTATCGGAAAGACAAATGAAACAAAACTGATATAAAACTGAACTGAATGTAGGTAGTGGAGTATCTGAGGAGGGATGGAGCTCTATCTCTAGGGGTATATGCATGTTTATATGCTCAATGTAGTACAATCATGAGAATGCATCAAGCTATCTAGCTCCATCCTGTACTAATGGGGGGATGTAAGATGTGGTACATGGGCGGGTCTGGTGCCAAGGCTACCCGGATGAAAGCTGTCGGGTCGGCCCTCATCTGAGCCACTCGCTCCTCAGTGGCACGGCGCTCCCGGGCTCGGATCTCCTCGATCTGTCGGTGGTGGGAGCTCGCGCCCCTGTAGCCTGTGACTCGTGGTCGTCGTCTAGCTCGGCTCACCTCTGCATGTGGGAGTGTCACTCCCCTCTGAGTGTCTGGTGAGGGAGGGGCGGCAATCCTCTGAAAGAAGTCTGTGAGCTGCGACTGTCTCCCCTCTGTCTGTGTAGCTGTGTGTGGCTGTAGTAGTGTGTCCCGATGGCTCTGTATCTCTAGTAAGAAACGTCCGAGCTGTCTCTGATCTCGAGAGTCCATGATCTCTCGGAGAGTGGGCTGTCCTCTGAAGAAGGCCTCATACCTGCCTTTGATCTCAGTGTATGCTCTGCATCTACATACAAAGTGCTCCTCACTCTCCACCTCCTCTATGCAGGCTCTGCAGACTCGCTCCTCCCTGGGAGAGAGAAAATGAAATGAAATGAAATGTTATATTAACGTCTTCAAAAAGGCCAGAATGACCTATGAGACCAAACTGATACAAAAGTGTTGAATCTGTTACAAAGTCTGGGTACCTTAGTACTAAAGTACTAAGTGTGAAAAGTGAGAGAGAGAGAGAGAGATGAAATGAAATGATATATTAACGTCTTCAAAAGGCCAAAATGACCTAAGAGACCATCAGATACAAAGTGGTGAATCTAATACAATGTCTGAAGTACAAGTACCAAAAGTACTGAATGTAAAATGTGAAAAATGAAAAATGAAGTGTGAAATGTAGAATAGGCCCTCAATGACACTCTGGGTGTTGTGCTAGAATGCCTCTGATCCTCTGCTGGAGTCTCCGTCAATGGAGCACAAGTCTCCGTCAATGGAGTGTGCTCCTGTGTCTCGGTCGTGGTCGTCTCGATCTCCCGAGCTCAGTCGCCCTGTCAATGAGGGTGCCTCTGGTATGAATGTGGGTACAACTCTGTGCTGGTGGTTGGTCTCCTGGCTCCCTCGATCCAAAGAAACCTGTGATCTGTCTCTGTGACTGTCGTAGTGTAACAGACTTGGACACTCCAAGTCAAGAATCAACCGCGACAGCACCAAATAACCACTTCAAAACAATTCACAGATCACAATAGATTTGCACTGGCCCGGCGGAGTTCCGTGCCCAGAGATATTGGCCCCAAAGACTGGCGCCCCTTTCGGTATTTCTTTTTATATTAATCAATCATCAAAGTACAAGAGAGCGGTTAGGGTTTCACTCTCAGACTCTGCGTCCAGATGCCCTGAGAAGTGAGGCCCTCACCACTAATTTAAAGGTTACAAGGGATGCCCAAAAGCAGAGCCCCAAAAGCTTTTAAAATCAAAAGCATCAGTTCTCTCTCTCTCTTAGAGAGTCTTTTCTCTTTTTTTTATAAAAAAAAGCAAAAGCAAAATTCGCGTCGCTCATCATTTTCCAAAAAAGATTTTTAAAAAAAATAATAATCCGCCTCCGCGATTTCCGGAATTTAGGGTTTTTGGCAAAAATTAGGGTTTGCAGGAATTTTAGGGTTTTTGGCAGAAATTAGGGTTTCTGCTGTCCGCCACGTCATCACTTTGTGACACGTAGAGAATTTTAATGTTGTAGGAAACTATCCCAAGAGACCTTAAATATCTATCCGACATGGAGTGTTGAACTCGAGGCCTGTTATTGAGAGAGAGAGAGAGAGAGAGAGAGAGAGAGAGAGAGAGAGAGAGAGAGAGAGAGAGAGAGTGAAATGTTATATTAACGTCTTCAAAAGGCCAAAGTGACCTATGAGACCAGAAAGTTACAATGTGGTGAATCTGATACAAAGTCAGAGTAACAAGATGACAAAATGACAATACTATGGAATCCTAAACTAAACTGCTAGGTGTGAAATAAGCAGCTAGCTGGGATAGCTAGATCTCTTGGCCGATCTCATCAATCTCCTCCATGGTCAGTAGTCTGACCGGGCGTCGTGCATGTCGGGCCAAAGTGATCCGAATCCTCTGATGCAGCCTCCATCGATGCTGTGTAGTCCTCCGCAGTCGCGGGTGTTTGGATCTCCCCAGCTCAGTCGCTCGGTCGATCAGTGTGCCTCTAGTGTGAGGCGACGAGCTCTGCTGTGGTAGTAACTCCTCCGGGTGTCCAGTGGCAGCTCTAAAGAAGTCTGTGATCTGTCTCTGAGATTGACTAGCCTCTCCTCTCATCAGGCTCTCTCTGTGTCTGCGCAGCTCGAGCAAAAACAAGCACAGGCATCTCTGATCCTCGTACCGCATGACTCTGGAGAGTGGTCCTCTGAACAATCAATGGAAGCGGCCTCGTATCTCGTAGTAGACGGGGCAGTGGCATGTGTAGTGGGATCTCTGTGAGAATGAAATGAAATGTTATATTAATGTCTTCAAAAGGCCAAAATGACACATGAGACCAAACTGATATAAAATTGTGAATCTGATACCATATCTGGGTACAAAAAGACTATATATATATATAATATATATATATATATATATATATATATATATATATATATATATATATATATATATATATATATATAGAGAGAGAGAGAGAGAGAGAGAGAGAGAGAGAGAGAGAGAGAGAGAGAGAGAGAGAGAGAGAGAGAGAGAGAGAGAGAGAGAGAGAGAGAGAGAGAGAGAAAATAGTTAGTCTTACTTTGAAACAGCCTGGGATGGTGACCACAGATTTGTTGATGTCTGGCAGTGATACTCCACAGGTATGCTTCGATCTTCTCCATCATTGACGTTCATATTTCTGGTCAATCTTAAGTACAGTTAGCAGACTTTCTTTTAAGTTTTGCAGGCTAAATTCTTTATAAACGTGCTAGCTGAGCCAGCTGACATGGTACTTGCTGTCTTTTGCTATTCAAACTTCATTGTTTTCTTTCTGCGCTAATGATGGGTGATTTTTGGGTAGCCTTTGAAAGTTTTTATTGTTTATGTGAGGTTGCCGAGTTCTTGGTTCCTCGTGTTCGCGCGTTGTTAGAGAATGGAATGACAAAGCCTACGTACATTCGCTTCTTGACAGGATTCAAAGCGTATTCTCAAATATTATCTGTAAGTACATCAAGAGCATTGCACCCTATGGTATTTGCTCTTTTTTTCAATTTGAAGGTCTTTACATCGTTTCTTTAGCTACCAAGCTCTAAGGAGTTTGGGAAATGTAGTTTATTGACATTGAACAGAGGTTTCCTTTCCCAGAAAGTAGAAATGCTTAGTTGCCAGTACCTGTTTCATAATGTTGTGTTTACATGAAACAGAGGTTGCTTTTCAATGCCAGAAAGAACCGATACCTGCAGGAGGAGTGATGTATATGTCTTGAAGAAGAGCTAAAAGGCACTTTGGAAGCCCGAAGGGAACAGCAAAGTGGTGCTTCATCTTCAACTACTTTGCTGAAGCGGGTACTTTGAAGTTCGTCTATGCATCAAAATGTATCTAAGCCATTTTTCTCCTCTGTAAGCTACGTCATGGAATCAAGCTTTCAATGCAAAAAACTCAGATAGCTTTCCACCTTCTGTTCTGCAGGCTAGTACATAGAATTGAACTGCCAGATCAAAAAGCATTCAATTATAACACGAATTTTTGGCATTATGCTAACTCAAAATAAACCTGTTGCATTATTATCTACATCCTTGCATGCTCAGAAGAGGATGCATAGTCCCTTAATGATGATTATTTCTGTTTGGATAGTGATAAAGCTTCAAAAAAGGAGTCCCAAGTCATTTTTTGTAAAATCTTGACCTTGAGGCAAAGTACGAAGTTGAAGAAAAGTATGTGTGAGGTACCTAATAACTGGGGAAGGAAATCAATAATGGGGTCTAAGCTCTTGAAGAACACTAAGGATATTACTTGGTTTTAGTCCTAGCAGACTCCCTTGTCCTCTATGGAAACCTGCTTTTAGACATTGGGTCATAGTCACAAGGGAATAGAAACGTTATGAGGAAGGGACAACCCTTTGGAATGGAATAGTAATAGGGAACGGCATTAGGAACCGCTCTCAATACTTGTCATAGCATTTATGTGTTTGTCTTATATAAATCTCGTTCACAAGTATTGCTTACACAATATTGCTCTTTCGGCATTTTGGAAGGCGGTTCTCTTGTGACTATGTATCGGATGGCCCCCAAAATAAATCGTGGAGCTCTGGTCACTTCCTTTTTCTGATCATCTTTGCAACACTTTCAAGTATCACCCCATGGGGTAACACTTCGCTTGCAAGCTTTGGCACTTTGCATTAATGATTTTTGACATCTAAAAGTGAACCGAAAGCTCTGAAAGGCTTGCAATCCATACACTAGAAGACTTGATTTCATGAGCTTGAGCCCAGCCTGAACATGGAGCAAATCATAGGATGGAGACAAAGATCGGTGCCAATAATATATTCTTGGCTGAAATGCCAACAGGCTATATTGCAAAGATCTCCATCAGATATTAATGCATTTTTTTTAATTTCTTCAATGCCTCCTTCAAATTTAATGAATTTGTATCTTGACGCATCGGATGAGGATGAAACAAGCTAATTGACTTTCATTGATGTAATATAGATCAACATAAAAGCATGTCTTTGATGGATGCTGACAAAGATAGTGTGTAGTAAAGACTCAACAAGGCTTTGCTCTCAAGATGTAAGATGAAAGACTAACATGGAATGAAAAGGAACATATATCACTTTTTGGGCCATTTTTAAAATGAAAAAAAAAAAAAAAGAGAAATGGGAAATGTTCTGAGCATCCGTTACCGTAGCCCTCCCCTCATTGGTTGCAATGATAATTTGGTTTTCCTTATGAAAGCATATTTTTGAATAGCTCAGGCATCAATATTGCATTCCATTTCATGCATGTGCTGAAGATCAAGTAATGCCCCCCCAAATTGCTAGAGGTTGTTGCTTCTCCCAAGCTTTGATAAAGCATGCTATCATTGTGAGACACAAGAGAAGCGAAGCAAACTTTAATGGAGTGGATGCTTTAAGGAGGAGTGACAGCAGTTGGCCAAGTATTGAAGTGTTTGGTAGCATCGGCCATAAAGTCCATTCTTGGAATACTCCTATAAGGAAAAGTCTGGAGGCGTATCACACATCAATGTCATGGTTCTTGGATCGCACACTATGTGGGCTATTGCTTTGTCTTTCTATCTCATTAAGGCATATTTGGTATGTGTATATGACACCTTTCTATCGCCCAAGTATGGTAGACTGTTACCCTAGTTCCCTCTTGAGTGACAAGTCTTGAGTTCAAATCTCGTCGGATAGATCTTCGAGGTCTCTTGGGATTGTTCCTATGAAATTAAAAGTTCCTTCTTTTTTCTTCTTCTCATATTGCCACCTTGAATGACTTGAAAAAGACACCCCTTGTTAATGTTGCATCGTGACACACAAAGTTCTTGATGGTGGGATCCGAGTTTCTTGAATAGTCATGCATGTCATGATCAACTTAGTGAGTGACATATGGACACACACACACACACACACACACACACACACACACACACACACACACACACACAATGGGTTCTTCCATTCTTGTGAAGGGTAAGGGGGATGAAATTTGCATTATAGGATAATGTGGTCGAATGCTGCTCATGTATGCCATCACATTAAGCCATTACTTCCACGAGATCATCACATTTATGTTCCCTAGAGGTACCATGACTTCAAAGTACAATGCTTTTGTAAGTATTACCTTGTTACAAAGAGTTCAATCAATCTACAAACCTCGAAACACCATCATGTTGACCTCAAAGGGAAATGAAAGAGATACCCAAAGAGCGTAGCTTAGTTGGTTGAGCCTTTGTGATGTAACCGCACGCTAGAGCGTTTGAGGCTCACGGCTTGCCTTCAAAAGGGGGTGACTCCTTGTCCATTTATCTGATTGAGGCATACTTGGTATGTGTATAGCACATGTCTCACTCATGTGGTTGAAAATTCTTCAACGAAATAAAGAAGCACCACCCGGGGTGCTTGTTGGAGGGGCCAATGCTTCTGAGAGTGGAACTTGGTAGCTGAGAGAGGTAGGACTCCAAGTGGGGAAGGGTATACAATCGCTTCAGACTACAGAGATTCCGTAAGTATTACATGGTTACAAGAGCTAAATCGATTTACAACCGTGGCAATATCACCATGTTAACCTTCACGTGACAAGATCCATCTCAGAGAGGAAAGGAACGCATAGATCTTTGGAGTGATCTCTTTCTATTACCTCAGCAATGTATCAATATAAGATTATTTTGTATTTTAATAAGTATGTATCTACAGTCTGTCCAGGCAGGGGATGTAGCTCAAATGGTAGAGCGATCGCTTTGCATGCGATAGGTAGCGGGATCGATGCCCGTCATCTCCAATTTTAGTGCCTGGCGTCGAAGACGTCTTTGCATTTCGCCTTGAACGACCTTCAAACGTTTGAAGATTCCTAATCGTGGGCATCTATCTGGCCTACCTTAGTTCTTGTTTCTTCAAACGTTTGAACATTCCAAAATCGTCTACTCATACTACCTGGCAGGCTCTCTCTCCCCTTTATTTGTTTAATACTTAGATTCCTCCACGGAATCTTTGATCCCAAGTTAGTCAATCCTTTAGCTTCCTTTTCAATTCACGGCTGGCTTAGGCTGGGTTCACAAAGGCCGGTTGAAGAACATACAAAAGGGGCGTCTAGTCTGTGTGGCAATAGCTGGTTGGCGTGCGAAAAGTGAGCTATCTTCCGGGCCCAACAGAGAATAGGCGAGCCCCCCCCCCTCGGACATAAAATACTTCCACCCTGAAGAAGGAATATATTGGGCCACGTAGGCGCTTGCACCCGAGCATGTCCAATTAGAAATTTTGAAAAGCCAGTGACTTGGCCTGACACGATCCTCTCTTGTCGCATCGTGTGAATGTGGCACCCGACGGAAGCTGTAGCACTTCGTCTTCTTCCACCGCAGCTTGTGAACCCAACCTCAGACTAACTCACCTCCACACAATCCGTGATTCTAGCCTCATTGTTAACATTAAAAAAAAGTTCATTGCTCGTCTATTGTAGACCCCCCCTCCTACGCTCCCACTTGGTCACCGTCTTCGCCCCTTGCTTCGCGTTTGGCACCACCTCCGCTTCCTTCTACGGTTGTATTCCCCCCCCCCCCCCCCCCCCCCCCCCCCCCCCCCCAACCACACACACACTTACTTCTCCATTCCATTTTTCGTGCTTCGGTGGCGATGCAGTATCATATTTTATTCGCCTCTGTATTTTTTTTTCCAAAATTGGGTACCCCTTACTCGTGGGCATCTACCTTTTTTCTTTCTAATAATCATCTCTTTTTGGCCTGCCCAAAGGGCTCACTAAGGCCATAGTGTTGTGTTCCCTTTTTGTTAGTGAAAAATGACATATATATTTTGCATTTTACAATTTTTGGATTGGTGGAAAAGTTAGTAAGACACTCAATGTGGGAGGAAGGCTCTCGAACAAAAAAGTGATGAAGCCACAAATAGGGTGTCCACAATCTGCCTTGGAAAGCTGAAGCGCTTGCATGTTGCCGTACTGTCGCACGTTTCTTTCCCCTGCTTCCTCCCCAGCTCCATCACGCTGCACCTGCCTGGTACACACTCTGCCCCCGAGAGGGGGTTGAAGCATGGCTCCGCATGACGCCCTGTTAAACGGGCTCACGTCCCATCTCCCCTCAAACCTCATGGATCTTACCAGCCCTTCCTCCCCTGTTCGCCTCAATCGCCCCCTTTCAAACACTCAGAGGGTCGGAAGCCCAAAGGGCCAACCCCAGTTCACTCAGCTAGGAGCTACCCCTGGTGGAATGCTAGGTAGCTTCCATCCCATAGCTGGTACAAGCAACCTTCAACCTATACAAAGGACTCCTGTTCAAGCGCTAACAAGGTCTCTTGTTCAAAGTTAGTAAGACACTCATGTGGGAGGAAGGCTCTCGAACAAAAAAGTGATGAAGCCACAAATAGGGTGTCCACAATCTGCCTTGGAAAGCTGAAGCGCTTGCATGTTGCCGTACTGTCGCACGTTTCTTTCCCCTGCTTCCCTTACCTTCTTCCTCCCCAGCTCCATCGTGCTGCACCTGCCTGGTACACACTCTGCCCCCGAGAGGGGGTTGAAGCATGGCTCCGCATGACGCCCTGTTAAACGGGCTCACGTCCCATCTCCCCTCAAACCTCATGGATCTTACCAGCCCTTCCTCCCCTGTTCGCCTCAATCGCCCCCTTTCAAACACTCAGAGGGTCGGAAGCCCAAAGGGCCAACCCCAGTTCACTCAGCTAGGAGCTACCCCTGGTGGAATGCTAGGTAGCTTCCATCCCACAGCTGGTACAAGCAACCTTCAACCTATACAAAGGACTCCTGTTCAAGCGCTAACAAGGTCTCTTGTTCAAACGTATGCTGAGGCTATCAGAGGACAGCAAGACAGAACATTTACAAACGTGCTTCAACATGGGATAGCAGGTATGTTACCTAACCCGTCTAAGTTCCATAGCCCTACCTGGAATATTCATGAAGGTTTCCCTATGGATGACATTGATTCTCTCAATGCACATAATATCCCCTTTGCTCCTCTATTACCACATGGGCTTCAGTGGCAGGGCCAAACCAAAGGAACGGACTCAGAAGGTGTTAATTTAGACACTCAAAACATAAACGCCCCTCCTGCTAGTCCTCAAAGAAACACAGAAGCAGGTACCTCCTCTGAACCAGTTGAGGGCATTGTTATCAAACAACAAGACCTTCAAGCGTGGTTCTCCCAACTGTCTGATAGAGTAGTTATAGGGCTCTGCCATGGGCCAAGACCTTCTTTGGATACTCTGAAATCATGGGTAGCCTCCAACTGGGAAAGCAGAAACCTCTACCCTCAGCACATTCAGTATCTACCGAACAACTATTATCTCTTCTTTTTTGAAGATGCTAACAACGCCCTACAAGTAATCTCTGAAGGGCAGTGGCTTATCAGAAACACCCCTATCTCCTTCTACAAATGGTACAAGGGCTTCAACCCTAAAGGAGAGAAGCCAACCAAGGTACCTGTCTGGGTCGATTTCCCGGATCTGCCAGTGGAATACTATCCTAGGCTAAGAAATTCGGGTAATTCTATTGGAAAGGTTTTGGGGCAAAAGGCTAGAGGTGGAATAAACCCTAAATGGGATCTGCAGCTTCTTATTGAAGTGGACATTAGTAAAACCCCTCAATACAAAATCCCAATCAAGGACTGTATTGGGGCTCTGTTGCATGAGTAGAAAATTTTGTACCGCAACCTACCTAATTCGTGCTTCCATTGCTTTCAACAAGGGCATCTCATAAGGGAATGCCCTTCCTTGCTCAAAGAAAAAGCTGCTCATCAATCGGATAAAGACCCTAAAGTCCAACAGCCCAAGGTCAACCAACAAGCTTTCAAAAAAACTGTACCTAGAATGGCAAAGAAAAAAGCCCTATCTACTGCTAACAACAATTATTTTGACGTCCTCCTGGAGGAGGTATTTGAACCATTTGCTGGTCCCTTAGTCCATCCTCGGGCTGAACCTTCAAATGAGACTAATGGGGAACCTAAGTTTCCCCTAGACCCTGACAGTCAATTCCCCACTGGCCCAGCTAATGAGAAGCAAATTCCCCTCTCGAGCCCGCATACCAACTCAGGTGGCTCATCCGAAGCAGAAAGTGAAAGTGAGTATGTCCAGAGTACTCAAGGCATACAACAAGATGCCACAACAGAAATGCTCAAATTTGCTAGGGAACTTGACTTAGAAGATTAAAAAAAAAAGATGGAACTAGACAGCTCCCCCATTCCTTCTGTAGACATCTTGATGTCCCAGGCAGAGGAAGAGAGTTTACCTAACATCAAGGGTCCTAAACACAAGAGAAAAGTCGAGAAGTCTACTGACCCTAATAGGGCTTCTGTATCATTGATTAAACCAAACAAAAACTCTAAAAAATGAAAAGCCCTAACCTCAAAGGCCTTACCCTGAATTGCAAAGGGCTTACGGATGCTGCCAAGCCAATGGTAATCAAAAAGTGGCTAGCTGATCTGTCTATGCAACCTGACTTTTTATGCTTGCAGGAACTCAAAATAGTAGGAAAGAATCTGGAAATGAATCTTAATTGAATCAACTCAGGGTATAATTGGTTTTTCACTAATCACAGTGGTGGAAAAGGAGGCTGTGCAGTTGGAATTGCTTCCAAATGGTCCAAGGTTATTACTAGTTCCCAGTCGTCCACTAGAGGCACTTGGACTGCAGTCACGCTTTTCTGATCCAACAACTACACTATAGTAAGTGTCTATGCCCCCAATGCTATTTTTGAAAGGTCTCTATGCTGGAAAGAATTGGCTGGGCTGCCCAAAAACATCTTGATTGCAGGTGATTTCAATATGGTAGAGCATATCTCTGATAGGTCAAGGTCACTTGGGCAAACTCTAGTAGGGACAGAAAAAGTATGCTGGTTAGACTTGTTGGATGCCTTGAATATTATTGATGTGTCAGAGGACTGTGGATTTACTTGGAGCAACAACCAAGTTGGTGAATGCTTCATGGCTGCTAGATTGGACAGAGTCTATATGTCGGTTAATGTGCTGCAGGATCACTGGTTGGTTAAGTGTAAATATGATGCTTCTTTGACCTTATCTGACCATAAGCCCGTCTTCATTGATTTGTTGAGGTCTGATACTGCTTATAAGGCTGGTTGGCCTCACTTAGATCAATCTTTGCTTGGTTTGAACTCCATAAAAGAAAAGATTAAAAGAATTTTGCATTGTGCATTCTGTTCTAACAATTCCCCCTGTAAAGCTTGGGAAGTAGCCCTGCATCATATACAGCATACTCCGACTTTATATAAAAAAATGGCCAAAGACCTTAGAGCAAAAAGAAGAGTGATGATACATGGGGAGCTCTCCAAGCTGGAGAAAAGCTAAGCTAGTTCTGACCACCCCTCTAAGAGACTCATTGAGCTTAGAAATGAACTCAGGCTGGAAGAGATCCTTGAAGCCAACAGTGCCCTTGATTTCACTAGGGAATACTGGGCTGGCAAAATTGACAGGCCTACCAAAAATATGTTTCAACTTCTTAAAAAGAAAAAGGCGAAGGAGTTCATAACCCCTCTTAGGGGTCAGGGAGGTCTCTTGGCCCAGACCCAAAAGAAGAATTTAACCATTGCTTATGAACACTTTACCAAAGTATTCTCTGAAGCTCCCATAAGAGAAGCCAAAAGACTCAAGAAGCAAGGGCAAAAATTACCTTGCTTAGAGGGAAGACTTTGCCTAGTTCAATGGCCAGCCCCCTGGAAGCACCTATCTCTGAAGGGGAGCTCAGAGAATGCATTGATAAATTGAAAGCTGGTAAATCTCCAGGGCTGGATGGAGTACCAAATGATTATTTTAAAATGTACAAAGACTTTGTGACCCCTTACCTAATTCTGGTGTGGCAAGAAGCTGTTAAAAAAGGATCTCTTCCAGCCTGTATAAATACTGGGGTGGTCAAACTCCTTCATAAAAAAGGTTGCAAGGAGGAGTTGAATAACTGGAGACCCATCACCTGTCTGACTTCTATCTACAAAATTTTTGCTCTAGCCCTGGCCAGAAGACTTAGCCCCTTGATGGACACAATCATCCTCAAAGAGCAAAAAGGGTTCATTAAAGGAAGATTCATTTTGGATGCAATTATTTCTCTTTGGGAGGGCATGGAATATGCCTATGAAACTGATCAAAACTTTCTGTTCTTCAAAGTTGATTTTGATAAAGCCTATGATAGAATTGAGTGGGACTTCATTCTGCAAGCTTTGCATGATATTGGTTTTGGTAAAAGGTTTATAAAGTTTGTGCATGTTCTTCTTGGAAATGCTTATGCTAAAGTAGCCATAAATGGAGAATTAACTGACCTCATTACTCTCAAAAGATCCATAAGGCAAGGGTGTCCCATAGCACCTCTGCTTTTTGCTATAGTTTCAGATGCTTTGGGATGGTTGGTAAAGGATCATATGCATAAAGGTTTGCTCAAGGGTATTCAAATTGCTGGCACAGATGTTGATTTATGCCTACAGATGTTTGCAGATGACACTAATGCTCTGTGTAAACTTGATCAGGGGTCTGCTGATGCATTTCTGAACTGTTTAAACACTTTCTGTATAGCCAGTGGCTCCCAGATTAACCATCAGAAAACAGGAGTTAAAGCTTCAAAAGGTTCAATCCCACAATCAGTGATTGATGCTGGTTGCCAGATTCTTCCTGATGGCCACATTTTTAGATTACTTGGCATACCAATGGGCTTTAAGGTGACAATGGCCCACAGGTGGGACTGGGTCATGGACAGATTCAGGAAGAAGGCTTTGATGTGGCAAAACATGCAGCCTAATCTGGCTGCCAGATCCTTTGTGCTCAATCACTATATCTTGCCATCCATAATTTACTACCTATCTTGCTGGAAACCCACCAAACAACAGCTGAACCAGGTCATAACCCTTGCAAGCAGATTTCTGTGGGGGGGCACAGATGATATACATAAGGTTGCAAAAGTTTCTTGGAACACTTGTTGTATGCCCAAAATAAGAGGTGGTCTGGGCATTTTGAATCTAGAAAAGCTAGCCCACAAGATGGCAGGTAAGTGGATAGCTAGATCTGTGTCTTCTGACGATTTCTGGGCTTGTCTTATCAAAAGAAATATTAGCAAATTCTCTATACAGTCTTATAAAGCTTGGAAAAATCTCTCCTTGTGGGATACTATCACTTCCTCTGTCAAGCTGACACCTGCAGGCAGCACCCTAACTGTTGCTCTTTGGAAATCTTGGTTTGAGATTAGAAAAAGCATGCATATCTCCTTGGAAAAGGCCTTGTCTGATGACTTTCTGATGCAGGACTCTATATGGATTGGTCTCATCCCTCAGAAAACAGGAAGAAAGCTTAATATCAAGGCTCATAAATGCTTCAAAGCAGGCTTCCACAAATGGGCAGACCTGTATAGAAATAGTGAATGGGTCTCAGCTGAAATGCTTTCTAACACTAATCTCTCTCCTGGCTGTTGTTTTGAACTCTTGAACAAGATTACTGAGTTAAAAGGTTTGCTCCAAACTGAAGAGACAGTGAGGACTAAGCATGGAAATATCAAAGAATGGGCCTGGAAAGCCATTTCCAGCTACAGCATGGTTCCAAATTTTGATGAAGCACTAAGGAAGAATCTGAATAAGAAATGGAACTTGCAATGGAACTCAAGACAATGGAGCTACAGATTTAAGTGTATTTGGAGTTTTGCTTACCCCATTAAGCATAGCTATCTTGCCTGGTCCACTATGCATCAAGGTGTATGGACTGGAGCCAGAGCACTTAAAGCAAAAATTGGAGATGGAAAATGCAAAAGATGTCAGGCTGAAGAAGACTTATCACACATCTTTTTTGGCTGCAAAGCTAACAAGAGAAAGCTGCAGATAATTCATTACTATTGTTCGAGCCTTCACCCTCAACCTTTTACTATTAATGAAATCCTCCTTGGAGAATGTAATAGACTTGACATCCCCCTGTGGAATCTATGGAGAATGGAGTATTTATGGGCCTGCTAGACCCAAAGGAATGAAGCAATCTTCCAATCTCATTTCAAAGACAACTCTTGTGTTTTCTCCATGGAGCTTAAAAGAATAGTTGTTAAATCCTCCAAGCAGATGATAGAAGTGTACAGTCAGCCTCTTGACTCTATTCAAAAGTGCCTAAGGTGGCAGTGCTGGCGTGATGCCATGCTCTCATTTTATTCCTTAGATAGACTTAGGATGATTTGTTTGGGCTTATCTTTGTAAAGATGTCGGGATGCCTCTCTTCCCTCCTGTGAGGCACTGTTGTAAAGCTCCACCCTTTTTTTAATCCAATTTCATGTTTTCTCAAAAAAAAAAAGAGAGTGATGAAGCCTTGTTTGACATCTTGTTATTTGTTAAATTGGTTAATTTGTGATAGGTGCGTGGAGTTAGTGGCCATTTATTTCAGGGAATGGAAATGATGAAATAGACGTTGTAAAAAATGATGCGTTTTCTCTTGTTTCAGATGATGATGTCTCGCTCTTTCTTCCTCGTGGGCCTATTTGCTTGATGATGATTCTCTCTCTCTCTCTCTCTCTCTCTCTCTCTCTCTCTCTCTCTCTCTCTCTCTCTCTCTCGTGCGCCGCTTGTTGCCAGAACGCCCCCATCACATGCGGCCTCGGGTGCTATCTTGCATACCCTCCCTCACCTGCAACCCTCTCGGTAGATTGGAAGGCCCCTCGCGGGTTGATTCAAGGCAGTAGGTGGTGCACTCGGCATGGCCATTTTCATGCAATAGTAGCCAATGAGCATCTAGTGTAGACGAATTTCATGAGATGCACCCCACGGGCCGTCGTTTGGTCTATGTCTGCTACATCTATCAGTTGTGCTCTTCGAGGATGGGCTGCAGCCAAGGAACGTAGTAAATTCTCACTGTGCAGAGAGAGGAGGTTCACACAACTCGCAACCAATTTCAAGGTCCACCAAAGCAACCTGTGGTAGTTGGGATGCAATGTGCAAGGCTTCTTCTAGCTCGAGCTCCAATGTAGATGCTTCATCAATCTAGGCCCTTCTCTACTGACACTGAAGCATTATTAGTCACCTCAGCAGCAAAGCTCTATTTACCGCAAGCATCAATTTAGAAAAGAAGAGGACTTTTAATGTGGAATCTATCCAAGACATTCCAACGATCTATTCGATGACTCACAAGAGAGACTCTGTGAGAGAGAGAGATCCAAATTGATCCATCAATCGTCAATTGTCCTTTCAATCTACGCTCTCTCGAAGGGTCTCCAAATTGATCCATCGGCTGTCAATTGTCGTTTACTCTATCCCTCTCTCTCTCTCTCTCTCTCTCTCTCTCTCTCTCCACACACACACACACACACACACACACACACACACACACATAGTGGCTGCCACACACACAAAGCTTTCATAGACGTGTACACATATATTGCAATGGACCCACTGTTTTAAAAACTCTAGCTTCTAGCAGTAAGTGAGCAACCCACTATATGTGTAAGCATCTTCGGCCGATGCTTTGAGCCCTAGTATAACAACTCTCTCTCTCTCTCTCTCTCTCTCTCTCTGTGCGTGCGTGCGCGTGCGTGCGTGCAGGTATGCAACACAAGACTCCAGAGTGCTGTCCCGGCGTGTGACTGAGGATATCTTGGATCAAAGCATGGAGTCTTCCCTCTACGTGTATTATAGGATAGCTTCTTTACTGGCATTCTTGCATGGAGTGTAGGTGACTAACACTTCAATGTTGGCAGGTTATGTTGCATGAGCTCTCCCTTGGTTATTTTGTATGAGCCTCGCAAGGAATTTTACATGGGCGATGTTGCAAATCTAGCTCAAGACTGAAAAGGCGCTCCCTTCCATTTTTTGTTTCCACAGTATTGGCCCCTCTACCTTATAAGCTACAAAAGTTATGTGCTTTAGGAAGAGCAGTAGGGTGGGAGGTTAGCTAGAATTTGGGAGGATCTGGCGTGTCAGCATGATCTTCAAAGTTCTCATAGTAGTCTACTAGTCTCCTCTTTCTGCTGTGAAATTATTGTCACATGGACACGCATCATTCTCAAAGCTTCCTCTTGAGGAAAGATAGTCCACTAACGGTGTTAGGACACTTGGTGTAACTAAACTCTATGAAAAGAATACACATTGGTGAAAAAAATGGACCATGGTAGTTATGAAGCAAGTGAATCAAAGGAATTACACAATAAAAATATTTGACATTCTAAAGGTGTTGTAAGGTATAGTTATAGGTCAAAGAGAAGGGTGTGTGTGTGTGTGTGTGAGAGAGAGAGAGAGAGAGAGAGAGAGAGAGAGAGAGATCCCCATAAGATAGCAAAAATTTTGGAGGAAACTTCCAAGAAATAAATTACTTTCCAAGAGAAGAAGTGGGACTCCTTTCTCAAAATTGACTACATATAGCATGGATGACTGCAAGTCAATTGTCTTTGAAGATCTTGATACTTTTGACTGGATAGAAAGGTTGGGGAGTGGCCTCTCTCTCTCTCTCTCTCTCTCTCTCTCTCTCTCTCTCTTAAATTGAAATGGTGGTCTTTTTGGCATGTCCAAAGGGCTAAGACTATAGTGATGTGTTCCCTTTTTGTTAGTGAAAAAAGGAAGATTATTTTTTAAAAACATGTAATTTTATGATTGGTTGGTTGAGAGAGAAGACACTCATTAGAGAGAGACGTTAGAAAACACACATTACTTTGTTAGCGTAGAAGGCAAAATCGCAATGCTGCCCTCTCGTTCGTCCACCTGGCATCACTTTTCAAACGGGACTTTTATATTGATTGATCGCGCTTTTTTAATCGTCACAGGGTCGCTTTCCATATGCAATCACCTACGTCTATGCAGGCATCTGCAAAACATGCGGGTCAGCAGATCCAATCTCCTACGCAGCTATCTTGAAGGCATGCAGGTCAACAGATGCCGTCTCTCGGCTGGTTTCAACAGATGCAGAGCAGGGGCCTCTCTCTAGATACAATCACGCACGCGTGCATCTTGAAGGCATGTGGTTGTACGCAAGATGCCGATATGGGCTTGAAAATTCACTTTAATAGGGGCTATTGCTGTGCTTGCCAATGCCTTGGTCGATACGTATGCCAAATGTGGTGCGGGATGTTGTCTCTTGGAACGCTATGATTGCAGGATATGCCTTCTAATCACCTACGCCTACACAGGCATATAGAAGGCATGCGAGCAACAAATCCAATCTCCTACACAGCCATCTTGAAGGCCTGCAGGTCGGCAAATGCCGTCTCTCGGCTGTTTTCAGCGGATGCAAAGCGGGGGCCTCTCTCCAGATGCAATCACATACGCGTGCATCTTGAAGGCATGTGGCTGCCAATGCTTTGGTCAATACGTATGCCTGCAATCTCCTACACAGCCATCTTGAAGGCATGCAGGTAAGCAGATGTCGTCTCTCGGCTGGTTTCAACGGATGCAAAGCGGGGGCCTCTCTCCATATGCAATCACACAAACGTGCATCTTGAAGGCATGTTGCTACCAATGCTTTGGTCGATACGTATGCCTACAATCTCCTACGCAGCCATCTTGAAGGCATGCACGTCAGTAGATGCCGTCTCTCAGCTGTTTTCAGCGGATGCAAAGCGGTGGCCTCTCTCTAGATGCAATCGCATCTTGAAGGCATGTGGGTGTACGCAAGATGCCGATATGGGCTTGAAAATTCACTTTAATAGGGCTTGTTGCCGTGCTTGCCAATGCCTTGGTCGATATGTATGCCAAATGTGGTGCGGGATGTTGTCTCTTGGAATGCTATGATTGCAGGCCCGACATGGGCCGCGCCGGGAGGTCTAGGTTGTTAATATGGGCTTCAAAATTCGTTCTCATATTGTTAGTCAAGAACTGTTGCAAGAAAATGTCATGCTTGGCAATGCCTTGGTCGATACGTATGCTAAATGTGGTGCACTTTAGAAAGCACAAAACGTGCATGAGAAGCTTTCTATCCGGAATGTCGTCTCTTGGAGTGCATTGATTGCAGGATACACACAACAAGATCAGGGACCAAAAGCTCTCTGCTGTTTTCAGCGGATGCAAAGTGAGGGCCCAATCACCTACACAACCATTTTGAAGGCATGCGGGTCAGCAGATGCAATCACCTATGCAGGCATCCTGAAGGCATGCATCTCTACGCAAGATGTTGATATGGGCTTAAAAATGCACTCTAATATTGTTAGTTAAGGATTGTTGCAAGAAATTGTCGTGCTTGGCAATGCCTTGGTTGATACGTATGCTAAATGTGGTGCACTTCCTCTCCCGAATACCGTCTCTGGGAGTGCATTGATTGCGAGATATGCACAACAGGAGCAGGGCCAGAAAGCTCTCCGCTATTTTCAGTGGATGTCAAGCGGGGGCCTCTCTCTAGATGCAATTACACACGTGTGCATCTTCAAGGCATGTAGCTGTACGCAAGATGTCGATATGGGCATGAAAATTCACTTTAATAGGGGTTGTTGCAAAAAATTGCCGTGCTTGGCAATGCCTTGGTCGATATGTATGCCAAATGTGGTGCTGGATGTTGTCTCTTGGAACTCTATGACTGTAGGATATGCCCGACATGGGCTGCGCCAAGAGTTTTGGGCTGCTGATATGGGCTTAAAAATTCGCTCTCATATTGTTAGTCAAGGGCTGTTTCAAGAAATTTTTGTGCTTGGCAATGCCTTGGTCGATACGTATGATGAATGTGGTGCACCTCAGAAAGCACAGAACGTGCTTGAGGAACTTCCTGCCCCGAATGCCGTCTATTGGAGTGCATTGATTGTGGATACGCACAACATGAGTAGGGAAAGAAATCTCTCGGTTGTTTTTAGCGGATGCAAAGTGAGGGCCTCTTTCCAGATGCAATCACCTACGCGTGCATCTTGAAGGCATGTGGCTCTACGCAAGATGTTGATATGGGCTTACAAATTCGCTCTGATATTGTTATTCAAGGGATGTTGTAAAAAATTCTCGTGCTTGGCAATGCCTTGGTCGATACGTACGCTAAATGTGGTGCACTTCAGAAAGCACAGAACATGCCTAAGGAGCTTCCTGTCTCGATGGCAGGCAGGGTCTCTCCAGATGCAATCACCTACGCCTACACATGCATCTCGAAGGCATGCGGGTCAGGAGATGCAATTGCAGGCATGGTCTCTCTCTTGATGCAATCAACTACGCCTGCGCACCTGGAAGGCATGCGGGTCAATAGATGCAATCACCTACGCAGCCATCTTGAAGGCATGCGGGTCAACATATGTAATCACCTATGCATCCATAGATGCAGGAGCAGGGATGGAAAGCTCTCGGCTATTCTCAGTGGATGCAAAGTGAGGGCCTTTGTCCAGATGCAATCACCTATGACTGCATCTTGAAGGCATTCACCAAATGTGAAGTGAAATCTCTTGGAGTGCTTTGGGCTGCTTTAGACAAATGCCAAGTGAGGGTTTCTCATATGAAGATTGTTGATAAGGGATTGTTGGTGAAGATATATCGTACTTGGTGGTGCTTAGGTCTAATTGTATGTCAAATATGGTGCTCCCACGATAGAAAAAAAAGCTCTTGATGGGCTTCTCTCCGGAATGTCATCACCTCGAATGCATTGATTGTTGGATATGCCCAACTTCATTGTGACAATGTAGCTCTGGAAGCGGATGCAAATGGAAGACTTTTCTCCAAATACATTCACCTACGCTTGCACCTTGAAGGCGAGTGGCCTTATGCAAGTTGTTGACATGGGTGAGAGAATTAACGAGAAGATACCTGGTCCGGCGCTGTCGGTAAAGGATGTCATGCTTGGCAGCGCTTCGTTGATATGTATGCCAAATGTGGTACTGTCATAAAGCATCAAAAGATGAAAAGTTCTTCATTCGCATTCTCCCTGGAGTGTCATCACCTGCAACGTGTTGGTTGCAAGATATACCTAATATGCCTGTCACAAGAAATCTCTTGATTGTTTTTATGGAACCTCTTTCTCCAAATACATTCAGCTACGCTTACACCTTGAAGGCATGTGGCCTTATGAAAGACTCTCACATGGGTATCGGAATTCACGATGTGATCGCTAGTCAACGTTTGTTGGGAGTACGATTTCATGCGTGGTGGTGGTTTGATTAATATGTATACAAAATGTGGTGTCCTCACAATAGCACAAAAACTTCTTGAAGGGTATCCTCCCTGGGATGTCGTCTCTTGCAGCAGGTTAAGTGCATGATATACCCAACATCGTTGATGTAAGGAAGTGCATTGGCGATAGACATTCAATCGCGCGGTGAGTAAGCATTATCATTTTTTGAATTTTGACACTGAGAACGCAGTTAATGAACACACTGAAAATTGCACGTTGCGGTGGGAATGGTACGTTCCCTCGTATTATAAAAAATGGGGAGGGCTGTGCAAACTCCCCCATGCAAGGAGACTTGCATGTTTTCTTTTTTTTAAAACATAAAAATGGAACAACAAACAATTAATAACATTTACATCTTGTATGATCATGAACATTGAGCTTGACAAAACTCTTAACAATTCTTGTGGTTTTGGTGAGGTACCCCTCTGAAGCACTATGATCGGTATCCAATTTATGCGGAGGTACACCTATGAACCATGACAATCGGTATCCCAAACACTCTCAGGTAGAAAAATCTAGCACGCTTTCATGAAAAATCTCTCTCTCTCTCTCTCTCACTCAGTTTCCAATATTTTGTTCGATCTCAATTCAATGCAAATGCAGCTAACAAAGCACTCTAGTTATTACTTCATTACCATAGAGACAAATTCAAAAATCTGGCTTCTCAGGCATTGTCAATTCTTTTATTTAACGTTTTATTTTCATCCGCACGCTGAGCTCGCAACTATTTTCGTCTTCTCACTCAGTTTATCGTCCCAGACAGATGCGAAGCGAGGGCCTCTCTCCAGATGCATAATCACCTACACAAGCATAGATACAATCACCTACCTACAACATCTTATTTATGTACGATGGACCACGCATGCAATCTTCCTCTATCATACACAACACCCCATCATCTTGAAGGCATGTGGCTCCACGCAAGATGCTACTATGGGCACAAAAATACACAATTACATTGTAGAAAAAGATGTCGTGCTTGGCACTATCTTGGTCGATATGTATGCCAAATGTGGTGCGCTTGAGAAATTCAGCAGGTGCAAAGCAAGTGTATCTATATTTTCATCTTGAAGGCTATGCTTACATCTTGAAGGCATGTGGCTCTACACAAGTGCTCGAGGAGCTTCTTGTCCGGAGTGTGGACTCTTGGAATGCACTGATTACAAGATTTTCCCCACACGGTAGAGCTGTTGAAAAAAGATGTCGTCATTGATATATATGCAAGCAAGAACCTCTCTCCATATGCAATCACCCCACACATGTATCTTTTAGGCATGTGGCTCTATACAAGGTGCAGATATGGACACAATTATATTGTTAGTCAGAGATTGTTGAAACCAGATGTTGTGCTTGGCATTGCCTTGGTCGATATGTACGCCAAATGTGGAGAGCTTGAGAAAGCACAAAAAGTGCTTGATGAGCTTCCTGTCTAGAATGTCGCCTCTAAAAATGCATTGATTGCGTGATGTGTGCAACAAGAGCAGCTCCAAAAAGCTCTACGATGTTTCCATCAGATGCAAAGCAAGTGTATCTCTCCAAATTCAGTCACCAATACTTTGTCCTGAAGGCTATGCTTACATCTTGAAGGCATGTGGCTCTACGCAAGTGCTCGAGGAGCTTCCTGTCCGGAGTGTGGACTCTTGGAATGCACTGATTGCAAGATTTTCCCCCCGGGGAAAGACCAAACTCTAGTCTGTTTTCAACAAATACAAAGTGAGGGCCTCTCTCTAGATGTAATCACCTATGCATGCATCTCGAAGGCATGTGGCTCTATGCAAGATGCTAACATGGGCACAAAAATTCACAATTATACTGTTAGTCAGAGGCTGTTGAAAAAAGATGTCGTGATTGGCATTGCCTTGGTCGATATGCAGGCCAAATGTGGTGTGCTTGGGAAAGCATAGAAAGTGCTTGAGGAGCTATCTGTCCGGACTATTGCCTCTTGGAATGCACTCATTGTGGGATGTACGCCACGAGGGCAGGGCAAGAAAGCTATAGGCTATTTTCAGCAGATGCAAAATGTGGTGTCGTCATGATAGCACGAGAAGTTTTTTGATGGGGACCTCTCTAGGTTGTCATCTCTTGGAGTGAGTGGATTGCAAGATATGGTCAACCTTGTTGTGGCAAGGAAACTCTTGGTTGTTTTTATCAGATGCGACGGGAAAGCTCGTCTCTAATTGCACTCACATATGCTTCCAGCTCAAAGGCTTGTGGCCTCATACGAGATCTACAAACACAAATTTTTTCTCAGTTTTTGTCTAACAGAATCCAGGGCACAAGCAATGCTCGGAACACAAGTCAAGCATACACAAGCAGAGCACGATGAGGATTAAAAGGAACAGGTTTTGTTTTTCTGACCGGACTGATTGCAGGATATACCCAACCTAGCTGTGCCAAGAAAGCTCTGGGCTATTTTTACCAGATGCGAAGAGAAGGCATGTCTCTAATTGCAATCACCTACGCTTCCACCTCGAAGGCTTGTGGCCTTATTCGAGATCTTCAAACACAATTCATTTTCTCAATTTTTGATTAACAAGATTCGAAGAACAAGCAATATGCAAAAGACAAGAAGAGTATGATGAGGGGTTAAAGGCAATGGGTTTTGCTTTTCAAACCGGATTGATTGTAAGATATACCCAACCTGGCTCTTGCTAGAAAGCTCTGGGCTGTTTTTAGCAGATGCGAAGGGAAGGCCTCTCTCGTAATGGCACCCCAGGTAGAAGCATCAGTTTTTATAAAATTCTGAAAAATTGATTAGCTTGGGCAGGATTCCCAAAGGAAGCATGCATGCGAATCAAGGAATTTGCCAATGTAATATTTGTTGCTAGATCATTTTGTAATATGACCTTCTAAAGTGCTTCTCCAGCTGAGTGGTTACGTTCATCTATACAGCTCTAAAGCTGACTCTGAAGCTCAGTAAGGAGCCGTGGGTGATCCAAGCTATTATCAGGGTCAAGAAGGAGTGGAAGCCACCCTCCGCCACTTCCATCAGCTGGCAAGGAATTGCAAGGGAAGCATGCATCATTTCAACCGCAACACAAGATGTTGATATATGCTCAAAATTCAGTCTGATATTGTTAGTCAGGGGCTGTTGATGAAAAAAGATGTCGTGCTTAGCAATGCCTTGGTTGATATGTATGCCGAATGTGATGGGCGTTTCACAAGAAGGTCCTGTCAAGAATGTCGCCTCTTGGAGTGCACTGGTTGTTTGTAGCTGATGCAAAGCATCAAAATGCACTGGTCACGGGCTACGCACAACAAGAGTAGGGCCAGAAATCTCTATGATGTTTTCAGCTTCCTATCCGGTGCGCTTGAGAAAGCACAAAAAGTGCTTGAGGAGCTTCCTCTCTGGAATATCGCCACTTGGAATTCACCGACGACGCGATGTGCGCAACAAGTAGAAAGCGCTAGGCTGTGTATAATACTACAAGGAAAACCATTTTATATGTATACACAAGTAATAATAGTCAAATGCCAAAGTCTATTGAGTGGGAATGTAGTACCTATAAAGTAGAATGCAACTAGAGGAGGAACAAGCACTAGTTCCTACTGCCCCCCCATCGAATGGTCGTTCTTCAATTCCTATGGAGGAGGTACATACCGGCACCTATAGTGATCCAACCCCCATAACATACCCTCATAGGTAAGCCCGATTTATTTTATAAAAAATTGTGGAGCAAGACCTTGAGTCCCAAAGCTGTAGCCTCAATAGAGGGCAAGGGGGCTTGTCGTAATTATAGACTTCATGACCATTGGGAGAACAAATGCACTAAACTTGATTTGAATTTATTCAACTTCGTATCCGTAGTGTGGACTCTTGCAATGCACTGACTGCAGGATTTTCCCCACAGGAGAAAGCTCTAGTGTGTTTTCAGCAGATGCAATCACCTACGCATGCATCTTGAAGGCATGTGACTCTACGCAAGATTTTGATATGGGCAACAAAATTCAAGCTGATATTGTTAGTCAGGGCCTGTTGTTGAAAGAAGATGTCGTGCTTGGCAATGCCTTCATGTATGCCACATGTGGTAAGCTTGAGAAAGCACAAAAAGCACTTGAGGAGCTTCCTGTCCGAAACGTCGCCTCTTGGAATGCACTGATTGTGGGATGTGCGCATTATACTTTCTTCTTGAAGGCTATGCTTACATCTTGAATGCATGTAATGCACTGGTCGCGGGATACGCACAACAGGAGAAGGGCCAGAAAGCTCTAAGTTGTTTTCAACTTCCTATCTGGAGTGTGGACTCTTGGAATGCACTGATTGCTAGATTTGACACAAGAGAAAGCTCTACAATCACCTACTTATGCATCTTGAAGGCATCTGGCTCTAAGATGCTGATATGGGCACAAAAATCCACAATTATATTGTTAGTTAGAGATTGTTGAAAAAAGGTGTCGTGTTGGACACTGTCTTGGTCGATATGTATGCCAAATGTGGTGCACTTGAGAAAAGATAAAGAAGGCTTGGGGAGCTACCTGTCCGGAATGTTGCCTCTTGGAATGCAATGATTGCGGGATACTTCGTTAGCGATACAAACAGATTCCAAAATCTGGCTACTCGTTGGTCCACGTGGCACATGGCCGTTCCTTTGCCTTACATTTTTTATTGATGCGAGCCTGTTGTTACAACTTTCATCAGCTTTTCACCTTCAGCTGTCTCACGCATACAATTATCAGTCACCTGGTCCGATCCTCTTCAGAGTCTCCACACCACACATGTTGGCTATAGGATGCCCCTTATGGCCATTGCAACACTACGCTGCTTTCACCGGTGGATGCGAAGGGAAGAGCTTTCTCTAAATGCAAATCAGCTAGGCTTGCACCTTTCAACCTTGTGGCCTTACTTACGCAAGACGTCAAGTGCAGGTTACTTAAAAAAGACCAAATATGTATGCCAAATATGGTACCCTGACGAAAGCACAAGTTCGTTCTCGATGGGCTTCTTGTCCTAAATGTCACAGATAATATGCCCAGCACGGTTGTGGAAAAGATGCACATCGGATGCCAAGGGAAAGGCATGTTTCCATTAGCAAAATGACATGCTTAGTGGCGCTTTTGTTGATTCTCTCTTGACTTTTATCACTTGGAATGTATTGAATACAAGATATGTCCAGCATGGCTATGGCAAGGAAGCTCTGGGTGGTTTTAACCAGATGTGAAGGAAAGACCTTTCTCCTAACACAATCACCTATGCTTGCACCATGAAGGCCTATGGCCTAATGCAAGGCACTCACATGTGGGAGAGAATCCATGACTAGATTGTTGGTTGTGCAAAAGCATTTGATTAGTAATACTATAGTTGTGTATCCCAAATGTCAAGCATATAAAAAAAGAGAATAAAAAACAACGAGGGGTTAGAACCAATTCAGCAAGATACACAAAGTTCCACCAATTTTTTGGTAATACTATGGTTGATACGTATCCCAAATGTCAAGCATAGACAGAAAGAGCACCAAAAGCAATGAGCTGTCAGAACCAATTCAACAGGATACACAAAGATCCACCAATGTTTAGGAAACACAATTTTTGACTTCGTATGCCAAATCTGGTACCCGCATGAAAGCATGAGAAGTTCTTTGTCTAGAATGTTATCTCTTGGAACGTGTTGGTTGCAGGATATCCTCAACATGGCTATGACAGATTCTTTATCTTTCTTATCGTTTTTAACAAAGGCAAAGACATACAGACTCTTTATGAGACAGATGGTGTGATCCATTAAGAAGCAAAGACAAGCAGACTCTTAAACTTTCTTGCTCTTTTTAACAAAGGCAAAGTCATGCCGACTCTTTATGAGACAGATGGTGCAATCCACTACTCCCCAAGGACTCAGTCTAGATAGCTGATGTCTGAGAATTGTAGTTTAAGGAAGGGCGCATTGCTCCCATTGATATAGAGCGGACGCATTGCTTGAAGGGCTTCCTATCTCGACGATCATCAATTGAAACCCACTTGTTGGAGAAGGATGTCATTCTTGTCGGTACTTTGCTCAGTATGTATGCCAAATGCGGTTCCCTCACGAAAGCACAAAAATTTCTTGATGGACATCTCTGTGATGTCATCTCTTGGAGCGCGTTGATTTCATGATATATCCAACGTGGCTATGGAAAGGAAGCTCTAAGTTGTTTTTACTAGTTGTGAAGCAAACGCCTTTCTCTAAATGCAACCATGATGCCATCGTATGATCATCCTCTAAATTGGTCAGCTCTTTGAAAGCTTGTGGCCTTACACAAGACCTTCACATGGATGAGAATCCACGATGAGATTGCAAGATATATCAATGGGATCAAGCAGGAAGCATGTCGGCAAGCTCATTCACAAAGCTTTAGCCAACATCATTGTGTTGGTTAGGAAAATCGACAAATGAATGTCGAAACACAAGGTACATAAGATACTCTGAATTCTTTACTCATTACTAAGAACGCAATGAAACGAACACACTGAAAATTGCACATTGCAGAAGGAATGGTACGTTCCCTCATATTATAAAGATGGGAGAAGACTACGCAAACTCCCCTATGCAAAGAAACTTGCATGTTTTTTTTCCAAACATGAAAGGGGGACAACCTCTAAAAGTGAACGTATTTCAAATGATCCGTATCATCAATTTATATAAATTCTAACATATCTCATGGTTCTTTTGCCAAGTACACCGATCAAAATTGAAGCCTCACAATCGTCACGTATTAAGGAAAGTACTAAGGAAACATGCTTTAATGAAAATCTTTCTCTCTCTCTCTCTCTCTCTCTCTCTCTCTCTCTCTCTCTCTCTCTCTCTCTCTGTCTCTCTGTGTGTCCGCTTTGGATCCACATGACACCACACATTGCAAACATCCACAGCAATGCCTTCACCACACTGTGGTGTTCGGGCGTGCCTTCACCAACTGCATAAGTTCGAGACCACGGCCAAACGCGCAAAGATTGCAAGCATTCATAGCTTCACTGGTGACTTCACCATACCTCGTAGCTCAAGGCAGAATCATCAGGGCTTCCATCCGAGGTTTCTCTTGCAATCGCGGCTACAGTGAAATGATCGCACACAGAAAAAATATCTCTCTCTCTCTCTCTCTCTCTCTCTCTCTCTCTCTCTCTCTCTCGTGCCACGTCTTCCCTTTTTACCCTTTCAGAAAATGACAAAATCTCCACACCAGAGATTTCCATGGTTGAGAGCTGTTGCACTGCGAAGAAGAGCAAAGAGCAGGTGAAGAGTGTGAGTCAAACGGGGCAAGTGTTGAGCCAATTGTGTTCAAGGTCTTGCATGCATGCACCTTCAACAAAATCGGGATGGTGGAGGAGAGAAAGAAGCGAAGATAGAGCCGTTGTCTATGCGGTCTTTGTCAATGCAACACATCAGGCGACTAAGATCAGCAACACACATATCTTTGACTGAGGAGTTCAGATGGAATGGACAGGTAGCAACGGAAGGGGACAGGTGGTAAGGATGTATCGCACCGTGCATATGGGGAGCCTTGTTGTGCGAAGGCGGTTGTTGATGTACAGAGGGCCATGGGGCGACATAGATCAGGGGGAGCGCTATGCGGACCTACCCATGGCAAGGGAGAGGGGGAGACGAGGGGGATGATGGTGACATACGCAACTACTTTTTCTTAAAATTTTGAAGATCCTATGAGAATTTCGAGCACAAATTAATTGTGTTTCAAACGTAGACCCAGTAGACTATGGGTCTACCTTTTTGGCCTGCCCAAAGGGCAAAGGCTATAGAGATCACTTCTCTTTTTGCTGACTAAAATATGAATAAAATTGAGTTGTACTTTCAAGTATTTTTTGATAGACTTAAAATGTTGATTGGTTGAAATAAGATAGTGGGCACTCATTGAAATGAAGAGCGTGTAAATCTAATGATGAACATGTCTTGAGTTTTGAAAAATGAAATGAACGCTCATATATCAAAGAAAAGATTTTGTGTTGCCCAATGCCTTAAAAAGCATGAAAAGTTGACAGCCTTATATGTTAAATGATAAAGCTTAGAGGCTCCACAAATCTCAAGAGTCACTTTTTTATTTTGAAATTTAAGAAGTTCTTTTACCCATCTTTTCATTTTGAGAATTTCATTCACCGTTGAAACTTGAGGTAATAACTAAAGTTGTCATTTTTGTTGGTTAAAATTTTATGGAAGGAATTTATCCTTTAGAGATTTAATCTTTAAAGATTTTTTTTTGAGATTTTAAAGCTAATCCAATGAGGAACTAAATTTTCTTTTTATTAGAAGGTAAAAATTTGATTTAAAGGAAGTGAAAATGTTACATGGATCCACAGGTAGGGGGAGGGTCACCCCGAGACGTTAGAGTTTTAAGACTTACTAACTTAGAACTTTAAAGCTTTTAAAGTGGGATTTACAATTTAGGGATCTACAGTTTTAATTTGTAAAAGGCGCTCTAGAGCTTAAAAATGTAGAATTTTTAAAGTGGGGTGTAGAGCATAGGGATCTAAAGCTTAGGGTGTAGAGCTTAAGGGTGCTTTTTTAATTCAATTCACTATGCTTATGTTTTTTTAAAAAGCTTAGAGATGTAGAGATTTTAAAGTGGGATCTAGCTTCAGATCAAGGCCTAAAATTGACGCTTTTTTTTTGTCAAGGGTTAGGTAATAACTAAAGTTGTCATTTTTGTTGGTTAAAACTTTATGGAAGGAATTTATCACTTAGAGCTTTAATCTTTAAAGATTTATTTTTTTTTGAGATTTTAAAGCTAATCCAATGAGGAACTAGAGTTTTTTTTTATTAGAAAGTAAAAATTTGAATTAAAGAAAGTAAAAATGTTACATGGATCCACAGGTAGGGGGAGGGTCACCCCGAGACGTTAAAGTTTAGGGCTTACTAACTTAGAACTTTAAAGCTTTTAAAGTGGGATTTACAACTTAGGGATCTACAGTTTTAATTTGTAAAAGGCGCTCTAGAGCTCAAAAATGTAGAATTTTTAAAGTGGGGTGTAGAGCATAGGGATCTAAAGCTTAGGGTGTAGAGCTTAAGGGTGCTTTTTTAATTCAATTCACTATGCTTATGTTTTTTTAAAAAGCTTAGAGTCGTAGAGATTTTAAAGAGGGATCTAGCCTTAGATCAAGGCCTAAAATTGACGCTTTTTTTTTGTCAAGGGCTATTTTGCCTATCAAAACATGTGCTTTAAAAAAAACTCATGTCATTTGGCATGCTAGAATCCACAATTGCCTATCATTTTTTGTGTTTATATCTTTAAGTTAACGATATATATGGAAAATTATATAAATTGATTGCATTACACAAAGCATATGAAAGGGTACTTCAAAAATTACATCTCAAGAAGAAAATTTTATCAGGCATGGCATGATTCCATACATTATGTTTGTGGTTATCCTATCAAAACACCACTTTGATACTCTTCAATCCTTCATCGCGGTCAACATTTATGATGTAATCTGTAAATCACTTTCTCTATGGATCAGTATGATTACCATCCTAGTAGTTTTTTGTTCACTTTCGTGTTCTTTATTAGTTTCCTTAATTTGGCAGGCCTTGTGATTTTATCACTTGTTTTCTCTAGCGGTTCGAGCATTCGCGACCTTGGAAGACTATATTGGGTCTACCTTAAAGTTACTCACTAATTAAAGTAGATAATTTTCTTTCATTGCCTTGCCAAATCTATAAGCATCACATACCCCCTGTTCATGCATATGTACACACCACCTTTCTGTCCTCTCCATCTCTTCATCTCCCTTAGTTGTGCCCCATGCTATAGATCGGAGCAAACCCCTTCTCGAAAAGCTCTTCCTCATGCCCTGTCTACCTAGGAACAAGCCACTAGTTACCAAATTCTTCTTCGTGAGGGTTGTCCTATTGCACTTTGATCATGCCCACCTACTCGATAAAAATGTTGTTTTCACTTGCTCTTTGCTTATTTCCTCCTCAAAAGAATTGTTTTTGCTCAGAGACACCTTCTCATAGCAGGCCTCGTGATTTTATTACTTGTTTTCTTTGTAGCAGCATGAGCATTCCTGCTCGCATGATACAATGAGCGTCCATGAGCACTATTAGGGCAACATCTTTAAGCTTTTGCATTTCGACTTGGACGAGCTCCATTTCTCTTCAAACATTTGAACATTCCTAATCGTGGGCATCTACCTTATTTCTTTCTAATAATCGTCTCTTTTTTCTTTGTAGCAGCATGAGCATTCCTGCTCGCATGATACAATGAGCGTCCGTGAGCACTATTAGAGTCGCCTGGCTGCCCAGGACTTGGGTCACAGAGGATGAATGCTCAACCAAACAAGCTAGCTCCTTTGGAATGATAATTCTAATCATTACTCTTGTTTACAGAGATAGCCTTCCTCATCTAATTGCAAGCCATCTTGCACATCACCACATACCCATAACCATTCATAGTTAATCAGACTACACATCTATTGACACTTAGTGAGAACTACATCAGATGCAATACTCACATATTTTGGTCTATCAAATGTGACTATGAGTGATACGATGACAAGGTCTCCCTAGTGAAGCACTGTTAAAGTATTTAGATTATGTATAATAAGTACGGTATATTGTTAAAACCTTGGTCTTCATGGAAGGGATAAATAATAAGAATCACCAACTTTTTCAAGGTGCAAGAGACTAAAAAAACCTATAACTTTTGAAGGATTGTAGTCTTGTCAATGCTTGCTTTCTCTACCAATTGTGATATTTCTTTGGAATAGCATTGAAATATAATAGTTTTGGTTAAGCCAAAAAGACAAAGCAACACCATGGTCTTGCCCTTTGAGCATACAAAAAACAAGAGGTTAGTAAGACCCTAGGATTTTCTTGTATAGATCCTCATTATGTCTTTGGTTAGTCTCTAGAAGAGACCATGCTACTAACTTCCACGAAATGGTAGCTGGAAAAGGGAATGTACAATTGATAAGGAATCTATTGGAAATCTATATAAAGAACAAGATGCAGATTGTATAGAGTTTGGTGTGTGATAATTGTGGCATGCTATCATGTTTAATGCGCATGGAATAGATCCCACCTAGTTTGGTTAGATTAGTAAGAACTAGTATGTGACCCGCACATTGTTGTGGCTAATTAGAAGCAAGGTTAAATTCTGTGACAGTCTCTCCAGTGCTCCGAAAAAAAAAGGTTTAATGTAATCTCACTCATCTGCACATGTTGAGATTTAACTCTAAATTTTAAACTTGAAGGTGAGAAGACTTACAAAATTTAGTGTAAAAACCTTTTAATTTAATGTAAAAACTTTCAAATTTAGTCAACTTATCTCTAAAATTTTCTCATATATAGGTTTACAAGTTTTTGGAGAAAAGTTTTTTTTTGGGGCACTGCTCTCCTCCTTCACCTTGCCCTAAGGTGGCAACATGTGCAGACATTATCTATGCATCGATAAGGTAGTACCAAATATATTCTTGGATGCTTTATTATTCAATAAAATCACCCTCTAGAGCTATGATAAGGCAACTCTAGCTAAATATCAATAGTGACATCCCGTCAAGAAAAACGAAAGATATGACATTTAAAACCTCTCATAAGCAATCCAATGAAAATTCACCCACATCTTTATCCTTGTAACCTTCTTGAAACTTACAGGAATTGTTGGTTGCTTCAAGTTGCTATTTTGTTCCGTTAAGTTGGCTATTCTTTGATGTTCATTCATTGGCACGCGACTTAGAGGTGAAACGTATTTTTGCTCCTAACATGGCCCAGTGGTTTAGGATTTATAGATAGGATGTATAACCCTAGTATATGTGGTGTATAATTTATGAAGATTTCTAGAATTGCATATCACATAATATCCAATCATAATTTCTAAGATTTTGTTGTCTGATAAGCCAAGAAGATGCTTTTGCTATTATCAAAAAGTTGATGCATGAGTTCATCTCTCTCTCTCTCTCTCTCTCTCTCTCTCTCTCTCTCTCTCTCTCTCTCACACACACACACACACACACACACACACACATACGCACGCACGTGCGCGCGCACACACACAAACAAACACAAGGGGATCTTCACATACTACATTGTTCTTTACAAAGGAAGACACAAAGCTATATAAAGTGCCATTGAGAACTTTGTTTCACAAAAATACTTTGAAGTAATTGGCCCTGAAGATGTTTGCTTACCTAACTCTTTGTTCACCTATGCGTTGTGCTAGGTAGTGGATATATTTGATACACCATATGTGTATGCATTGTAGGGGGGCTCTGTTCATGGCATGGATAGGCTCTCTTGGTTTTTTTCTATACCTATCATTGTTTGAAAAAGAAGAGAGATTCTTTTTCTCTCTTAATCACTTTGTATTATCAAAAATAAAATAGTGTTCCATAATTATATGTAATTAACTTAAACTTACACACAATGAAACTCCAAGTCATTACTACACTCAAACTTTGTTTAGTCATATTAACATAGCTTAACAAAACGCTCACAACTCCCCCCATTGCTATGCTAGCCCACTCACTCTTTCCAAGATCCAGTATGATGTTAACTCTTTCAAAATTATAGTTTGATGGTAAAAAAAACCATGGGTTAATCACATGTTAAAGATTTATGGATCTTGCTCTACTAATGTAGCTAGGTGATCATGAGATTGAGGTGAAGCAAGCATTGATGAGTTTCAACCATCCAACACTCTCATTGACTCTACACTCTCTCTTTCTTTGAGAGAGAGAGAGAAGGGGGGGAGGGAGGGGCAAGGGATTGCAAACTTGTAGAGATTATGTAATGAGAGGTAGTGTTGTAAATTGGTAGGACCTAATCAAATTTCACAAAATTTAAGGCTAAATGTGCTTGCAAGAAGGAAATTGGAGTGGTTCCATCGTTCCAATACACTAAAATAAAGTAGGAAATCCATGACTTTGGAGCATGAATTTTCATACCAAGAAATCATTCTTTAAAACTGATACCCCATTCTTCAACATCATCTCCATATCCATATTAATTCTCTGATGATGAATGATGATCTGAGAGAGTGACATTGAATCATGATAGCCCTAATCATACTATCATGGTGGCTGAAGATTTTAAATATCAAATTAAATAGTGAAGTTATGGAAACGTATAACAATCCAAATTATCACATTGCCATCAATTGCTGAAGCATGTTGATCTCTGAGAGACGATATACTAAACACTTGTAAACACTTGAGCCTATCTTCTCATCTACACTTTGCACTTGAGTAGTGATCCAACTTAGCTCCCACTCCCTTTGATATGAGAGATAGTATTGGAACATTTGGGAAGTGTTCTCCATTGTTCCACACTATACCCCTTCCAAGTTCAATAGGCTTAGCTTCATACCCTACTTGAGAGCTTGGATTTTCACAAATTTGCTTTTCTCACATTTCCATCCTCCCAGCTACTTCGTGGATGCTCAATTGTCACCGTCATCTCTATAATCCTCAAGCATCAAGAGTCATTAATCAACTTAGCATAAAGCATTTGACATATTTGATTTGGTCCCTTAGGTCATATTATAACCTTCAATGACCCCACACACACACACACATGTATGTATACACGTATATATCTTTTGATCTCGTTGGATCTACGGGAGACTCCTCTCTATGAGATCATCTCTCTTTGGCTCTATGGGAGATGGGAGTAACCTTATATATTTTTAGATTTTGCTCTAGTTGGCTATATGGGAGCTCTCTCTCTCTCTCTCTCTCTCTCTCTCTCACACACACACACACACACACACACACACACACACACATTTCTTTGGCTCTATGCGAGCTTGGAGTATCCCTCCCTCATCCTCTCTCTCTCTCTCTCTCTCTCTCTCTCTCTCTCTCTCTCTGGCTTGACTAATAGGTCTTGAGTTCGACTTATCAGATTGATTTTTGAGATTCCTTGGGTTTTTTGCTACAACATTAGAAATTTTCCTTATGGATATGTGTGTGTGTGTGTGTGTGTGTGTGTGTGTGTGTGAGAGAGAGAGAGAGAGAGAGAGAGAGAGAGAGAGAGAGAGATACATGCATATGTGTGTGTGTGTGTGTGTGTGTGTGTGAGAGAGAGAGAGAGAGAGAGAGAGAGAGAGAGAGAGAGAGATACATGCATATGTGTGTGTGTGTGTGTGTGAGTGAGTGAGAGAGAGAGAGAGAGAGAGAGAGAGAGAGAGAGAGAGAGAGAGAGAACACATACACACACACACATATAGATACATTACAATTTCTCCTCATGTGTGTGTGTGTGAGAGAGAGAGAGAACACATACACACAAACATATAGATACATTACAATTTCTCCTCATGTGTGTGTGTGTGTGTGTGTGTGTGTGTGTGTGTGTGTGTGTGTGTGTGTGAGAGAGAGAGAGAGAGAGAGAGAGAGAGAGAGAGAGAGAGAGATTGTAGAGTGTGCTTTTGGTGGAAGTATTTGTCTTTTTGAGGCTGATGTCATCCTCTTTCCATTTAGCTTACCATGGGAAAATTTTAATCTCTTTGAGAGGTTTTCATTTGGATTTTGGTCTTTTGAATTTTCCCATGATGCTAGTTGCACTCAATTCTCACAGTTTTAGTTTGTTGCTTCAGTGTGCCATTGCAATCATCACTATATGGGAATTCTTAGAGTTGTTTTCAAGTAACACAAATCAACCTCTTTGAGAGAGAGAGAGAGAGAGAGAGAGAGAGAGAGAGAGAGAGAGAGTTAAAGATTCCTTTTATTTTCCAGATAAAGTAGAATGGTGATCAAAATCCCTTTCTAAGGAAAAGTCCAAAGTTTGAGATTTATTGGAGGTAGATCTTGTCTTTCTTCACTCTCTTCCTCTATCTATCTATCCAATCAATCCACTTTTTCATTGCAAAAGTGAAGATTACGCAGTTTGTTGAAAATCAACCTCTTTGATCTCTCTCTCTCTCTCTCTCTCTCTCTCTCTCTCTCTCTCTCTCTCAAATTTTTAGAGTTATGGAAGGCGTTTCTGTAGCAGCATTTTTGAAGTGAACAGGTTCAGGAAAGTTGACTCTCATCTCTTATTTTACATACAATGGCATTCACAAGGGTTCTTCTTCTTCAACAAGGTGTACAACCATTGTGAAAAATGATCCAAAATCTCCTAAGTGTGGAGATAGCAACACAACCACCCAACCAACGACATCCAAAACCATAATCATGGCATACTTGGTATCGTTGCAAGAGATCGTAAACAAACAGGGCAAATACTTACAAGCACTTGCAATGGAGAATGACACACTAAGGGTACTTGTGGTTGAGAATGAGAATCTCAAGAGGACACTTGAGATGAAAACAACACGTTTGATGCAACTTGAAGAGGAAGTCAAGGAATGTAAACACTCTCTTGTGGACTTGAATGCTTTGAAGGAGCGCATGAGCAAAGTAGAGCATGACCATGTATTGAAAGAGGAAAAATTTGACACTATGAGCTGGGATGTATGCGACATGAAAAATGTATGCACAAACAAGTCTTGGGCTAATGTATGTGGTAACAATGTGGTTCCTAATTCCTCACTCATGCAAGCTATGGTTCAAACAAAGAATGTTGAGAATGTGGATGTGGAGAAGTTGAAAGAACAGAAGCGACGTTCCAAGAACATTGTTATTCGTAGAGCATGACCATGTATTGAAAGAGGAAAAATTTGACACTATGAGCTGGGATGTATGCGACATGAAAAATGTATGCACAAACAAGTCTTGGGCTAATGTATGTGGTAACAATGTGGTTCCTAATTCCTCACTCATGCAAGCTATGGTTCAAACAAAGAATGTTGAGAATGTGGATGTGGAGAAGTTGAAAGAACGGGAGCGACGTTCCAAGAACATTGTTATTCGTGGAATTTCCAAAGAGAAGTTAGAGACACCTCCTTCTCTTGCCATTGTTATCAAATGATTTCTTCAAAACCCACTTTGACATGTCCAGAGTTATGGTCTATGGAGCACATAGAGTGGGTAAGCAAGGAGCTTCTCGCTCGGGAGAACGGCCAATTGTATGCACCATGCCGAATTAGACCAAACGAAAGATTATCCTTGATAATAGTTGGATCTATTTGAGGGATACAAAATGTTTTGTATGTGAAGATTGCACTATTAAGCAACAAAATATGTGTCATAAGGCATATGAGCAAAAGAATAAGAAAACCAAGGAGATCTCTCACAAAGAAAATGTGCCCAAGGAGGAGGCAAGTCCCTCGAGCAAATAGGGATATGTGACCTATGAGACCGAGTTACAATTGAAAATATGCTTTTGTAATTGTAAGGGATACCCATGGAATGCGCGGGTTGGCATTGATGAACTAACAAGCAAAGCAGCTATTGTACTTCTTGTTGAAACTTGGAAGCATGATACACAACTGATTAACAGCTTGGAGGATTACAATGTACATTCATTGATGTGGTCAAACTATCTCAAGCAACGAAAAGGGCAAGGAGGGGTAGCATGTATGGTTAAGAAAGGATTGGAAGATTTTGTATCAATTGTGAAAGATGAAAAGTACAAACGTTATGTATGGCTGAAAATTATGACACCAAATGGAGCACCCATTTTTGTAGCCGGTTGTTACATCTCATGATTCTCCCTTTTATGCTTGCATGGATAGATATCAACCATTTTTTCATTTAGAAGAGGTCATTGCTTATTTCAAAGGCGAAGGTGATGTTATTGGATTTGGGGATATGAATACTCGCACAAAAACATTGCAACATGATACTCAACATGGTATGCATTATGATTGGAGTACTAATTGGGTTAAGCCTTTGTATAAAGGAGGGGATGTAAAGAATGTAAACAACTACCGGACTATAATGATTGGGTCTCTTATGAAAAAGTTGTTTGGGTACATAATGGAGATGAAATTGAGTGATTAGGTTAAAGAGAATGACAAGCGTACAAAACGACAAGCGGGTTATCATCGATGCCATTGCACCATTGATCATCTTGTTACTCTTTGTGTTCTCATGGAGGAAAGTCGGTTGAAAGGCAAGCGATTGTATTGTTGTTTTGTGGACTTTAAGAAAGCTTTTGATATGATTCCACGTAACAATTTGTGGAGAAGGATGGAAGAACTCCAAGTACCAAGTGAGTTTATGCTTGTGGTTTTTCGAATCTATGAGAGGTGATTTGTCAATTGTGCATGAGAAGAGAAATTTCAAAAAAATTGTAAGCACTACTGGGGTTGAACAAGGATGTCCGTTGTCACCAACTCTTTTTGTCTATGCATTAATCAATTGGAACAAATGGTACTTGACTTTATGCACGAAGAAGGCATTAAAGAGGTTACTATTTGCAATGCAATAATCATGCTTTTGTTGTATGCGGATGATGTAGTGCTTCTAGCACACACTTTAGAAGATGCACAAAAGCTTATGGTTGTTCTTGAGAACTTTTGCTTGCAAAGTGGGCTGATTGTGAATGAATCCAAAGCAAAGGTTATGCTTGTGAAAACCAACCATAAGGAGAAGCCATGCATTGTGTACAACAATGAGACACTTGAAGTTTTTGAGAGCTTTAAGTACCTTGGCTTTGAGGTTCCGTCCAATCACAAGTGGCATGAATGTGCTATGCGTCGTTTGGAAGCGGGAAAGAGAGCATATTATGCATTTGAGAACATGTGTAATGCGGAAAACATCAAGTATTGGGTTCTCCAGAAGTATCTTTTTGATGCATTGGTGACACCGGTTCTTCTTTATGGAGTTGGAAGTGTGGGGCAGTAGCATCTCAAAGTCTACTTGGAAAGAGTTTGAGAATGTCCAAAAGCGTTTTCTTACAAACTCTCTCTAAGTTAAGACACAAACACCATATATGCTCCTACTTCTTGAGTCGAGATCTCTTCCAATTGAGGTTATGGGCATGGAAAGGATTGTGGAGTAGATGATAAAAATGATTCAAAACCCCTCACATCGACTTCCTACAATTGCATGGGAAGCAAGCAAAAAAATCCAAAAGACGCATAAAAGCAAGATCTTGAGCACGGGATGGATGCAAGACATAAAGAAGTGGTTTGGAAGATGAGATGCATTACACTTGCTACATGATGCTTCAATTGACTCCTAAGTGAATGAAGTTGTTCTACAATGCCGGTGGGTCACGCTTCATACATTACACCACCCATATTGTCCCAACTACAAAACCATATTCTTCGTTGAAAGAGGAAACCGTATTCACACTTACATGCTTGAGCCTATCCGTACTATCACAGCCATTCTCTTTGCAGAAACATACTAACTATTTGAGTTTTGATTAATGTCTCTATCGTATGCATACACGTATGCACACACAATCATTGCAATAACCAATGAATTAGGGGAGGAGAGGTAGCAACAAAGGTGTCTAACATTCAACAATTTTGCAAGCACATTAAGAAAGAGTATAGAAGTCACTTTATAGTTATTTTACAGAATAAATATAAACTTGCACCAACTTCTAAAAAATATCAATTTTGGTCTCAAAAAAAGGCCCTTGAAAAGACAAAGCCAAATATAGTTTCAAAAAAGTTTTAATTGAATAAAAAAATTTCCACCAAAATTACTTTTTTTTTGTTGTGTGAACTTAAATATAGCATAGAAAGGACAATAGGATCAGTCCATAGGTGTTAGACAACTTCACTCCTTTGGGATGAGACTTTGAATTTATTGTTGTTGCATGCTTGGTTAATTGCAAAAGGTGAAGCTCATCTTGATGGGAATCCAAAGCACCCAACTGTTAGAATTGTACCATTTTATTTACTAGAATGTTTCTTCATTGGGTAGATAGATTATACACAAGGAACAAACGGAAGCTTGAGCTAGATATTGCTAAGGGATCTTATGGACAAAGGATTGCAACCCAAAATCATGCAGTTGGAGAAAGCCCATTCAACAAATGACATAAACTAGGTTGTCAACTGTAAGGTTAATAGCATGTTACTGTGAAATGCTTTGCAATTGTATTTTAAATTGTGATACCTTTTTCCATCATAGACACTTGTTTGAGCTAAATATTCGTCCCTAGTTTACTTCTTTAGAAGATATATATCTTATAGGTTCATGCAATGTAAATTGAACCTTGTCTAGACAAGTAAAATGAGTTGGCACTAAAAAGACACAACTATATTGTTGCATATACAATTAGCAAGCACTAAAGTAGAGCTCTTACCGAGACCAATCATACAGACCCATGTTAAGAGAGTGATGTTACAAGAAAACCACAAATTATCAAATTATCAAAGATTGTTCATGTCAAAGTTGAAAGGTATAGAAACTAAGCAATTTCGCGATTTTAGTTTATTTGGGTGAATTTGAAACATTTGGGTACCGACCCTTTTTGGAGTGTACATCTATAGTATATATGAATGAGAGAGGAATTCAGGCGGCCACGTGGCTGAAAATGAAGTCGTCTGCCTGAGTGACGTGATACCAACAGATCCCCAGCGAGTTTTGAGTCGACAGTGAGGAAAGTGCGTGCAGCTAGACAGGTGACACTGACGGCACCCGAGCATTCTCTCTCTCTCTCTCTCTCTCTCTCTCTCTCTCTCTCTCTCACACACACACACACACACACAGATGCGCAAGCAGAGGACTCCACTGGCACTGGGCATCATATTTTCTCTCTCTCTCTCTCTCTCTCTCTCTCTCTCAATCACATGCGCAGACAAAACTGAGAACCTAGAAGAGTCCATGGCCCGCAAAACACCCCAATATTTTAATTCTCATAACACTCCCAATATTTTGTCACAATTCCCAAAATGCCCTTCGATTTTTCCAACATGCCCAAAATACCCCTGGTCGTGGGATTAAATTTCTTGAAAGACAATTTAGCTTTTCATAAGAAGACTTGATTGTCTATCAAGTCAAGATGCTAAAACTCGAATTTGAGTCCATTAAGTAGGCTCTCTAGATGAATTGCTTCATTACTTTTAGACATAATATTTTTCCTTTTTTGCGACGTAATTTGTGACTAATTACATGCTAAGCACTCAAAATCAAATCTTAATTGTCGATCAAAAAGAAATAAAGATTAGGAAAATAAATACAAGGGTATTTTGGTAATTTTATAAATTTGGGGGATATTTTGGGAATTTCCACAAATTAGAGGGGTCCCCAAAAAAAAATCAATCAGACGTTTCCTTTGGGAATTGTTTTCAAGATAGAAGATCTTTTTAACAATTTAACTCTATTTTCTTGAATTTTGCAAACGGACTTTCTCCTTCTCCCCGTCTCTTCAACCGGCTACTTTGATTGTTCAATTCAACTGCTCAAGACTTAGTTGATGCACTTTTCTCTGTGTCTCTCAAGTCAACCCGGCTAAACAGCGAGCGCGACACGCCACTGAACGCGACGTCCTCATGCTCTGCAATGAATGCTTTAAAGTGAACTTCACGAGAGAGAGAGAGAGAGAGAGAGAGAGAGAGAGAGAGAGAGAGAGAGAGAGAGAGAGAGAGAGACTTTGACGATGAGGTTTGCAAGGCAGAGCCACCACAGACTTTGACGATGAGGTTTGCAGGGCATAGCCACCACAGACCCAACTCCATGTCTGTGTGTGTGTGTGTGTGTGAGAGAGAGAGAGAGAGAGAGAGAGAGAGAGAGAGAGAGAGAGAGAGAGAAGAGAGAGAGAGAGAGAGAGAGAGAGAGAGAGAGAGAGAGAGAGAGAGAGAGAGAGAGAGACTTTGACGATGAGGTTTGCAGGGCAAAGCCACCACAGACCCAACTCCATGTCTGTGTGTGTGTGTGTGTGTGTGTGTGTGTGTGTGTGTGTGTGTGTGTGTGAGAGAGAGAGAGAGAGAGAGAGAGAGAGAGAGAGAGAGAGAGATCTTGGCACCTGCAATAAGCGTTGCCCATCGACGAGAGAGAGAGAGAGAGAGAGAGAGAGAGAGAGAGAGAGAGAGAGAGAGAGAGAGAGAGAGAGAGAGAGAGAGAGAGAGAGAGTACCCCCTCTCTGTGTGCGCGTATGAGAAAGGTGTGTGATAGGGAAAGAAATGAAATGATATGTTAACGTCAAGATTGAGGCCAAAACTTCAAGAGGCCGTCCAAAATAAACAGCTAAAATTACCAAAATACCCGTCTACTTTGTGGATTCCAAAATACCCCTCAAATTTCAAAAATTCCCAAAGTCGTGGTTGTGAAATTAAATTTCTCCAAAAATAAATTTTTTTGTAGCTTTTCATAAGAAGATTGATTGTTTATCAATTCAAGATGCTATAACAAAAATTTGAGTTGGTTATGTAGGCTTTGGAGATGAATTACTTCATTATTTTCAAACATAATTGCCTTTTTTGAAGGATAATTTGTGACAAATTACATGCTTAGTACTCAAAAACAGATCTCAATTGTAAAAAAAGGATAATGATTAGAAAATCTTGATCAATCCAATCAAAATAGATACAAGGGTGTTTTGGGGATTTTTGAAATTTAAGGGGTATTTTGGAAATTTCTACAAATTAGAGGGGTGTTTTGGTAATTTTTCCAATAATATATTAACATCTTCAAGAGGCCAAAATGACCTATGAGACACAAACTGGTGAATCTCATACCATGTTTGGGTACGAAAGAAATATAAAATGAAACAAGAAGCGCTACAAGTTGAGAGAGAGAGAGAGAGAGAGAGAGAGAGAGAGAGAGAGGGCAAAGAGCAGCAAGACAGAGCGCACGAGACAAGAGACAGATTGCACTAAGAGAGAGAGAGAGAGAGAGAGAGAGAGAGAGAGAGGTCGTGACTACAGACGTGTGCGCACACTTATAGGGTCCATGTTCGTGATCTATATGAAGAAAGTTGTGAACTGGGTTGCACTGAGAGAGAGAGAGAGAGAGAGAGAGAGAGAGAGAGAGAGAGAGAGAGAGAGAGAGAGAGAGAGGGCAAAGAGCAGCAAGACAGAGCACACGAGACAAGAGACAAATTGCACTAAGAGAGAGAGAGAGAGAGAGACAAGTTGTGACTACAGACGTATATGCACACTTATAGGGTCCATGTTCGTGATCTATATGAAGAAATTTGTGAACTAGGTTGCTGCTTGGAGGATATCGAGTTTGGACTTTGTAGAAGTTGTACACATGTTTCAGATTGTGAACTGGGCAGCAGGACGGGGTCATGTCTCTCTTAGAGAGATAGGGTATCAACGGCCCATAAATGCACTACCTTCCTTTGAATTTGAAGCAGAGAATTGGAAAGTGAGAATGTATGTTGTCGATGATACTCCAAGGCGGCTTGGACGAAGTGTGCGATACATTGGGCCCTGGGTCTTATGAGTGCGAACCCGTGTCTATCGCAAGCTTCGTTTAAAACTTAAATGATGCCTTCTACAATGGGTTTGGTTTGATGGTGATTTCTATTTGGGCTTGGGATTCCTTATGTTTTATCCCTTATGTTTCTGGTGATTACTCTCTTATCAAGAAGCCTCTTTTTGTAACAGAACGATTGGCTCCTATCTGGAATGAAAACCATGTTGCACTTGTGTGTGTGTGTGTGTGTGTGTGTGTGTGTGAGAGAGAGAGAGAGAGAGAGAGAGAACCATGAAAAAAACTAATTAAGATCATACAAGCACAACTTATGAATACCATCTGTGTATTAATTTAATTTGTGTCATAGTAAAAGCGAGCGAGACCCGCCGGTAGGCGGGTTGCGCAAGCTCGTATACTTAAAAGGGATAGGGATACTCAAGGGAGTGACAACAGCTTTTACATTGCCAAAATCTAAGGGTTTTACCAAGATATATATAATAAGATGTCCAATTTGTGACCTCGATCAAGGTCCAATGAAAATACAGCTAGGATTTTTCATTGTCAATCAGGAAAATTACACTACAAACCAGGATATGTGAGCACTCACTTGGACTCTCACATTGTGGAATGGCTGGGATGGTTGGTTCAAGTGCTGAACGTAAAGCTTTGCATTTTGCGTTCGCATAGGTGATCAAGTAGTGGCTGCTCTGTGTGCCAAGCTAATCTTTTGCATTGAGAGACCTGCTTTCCTGTCCGAAAGCACGCCGCTGCTGAGCTCCGTTTGTATGGATGTTATTGGAGGAATCTTTTTTACTCAACTCCTCATGGGTATGTGCTCATTTTGCACCTCTTAGGTTGGTTGGTTGCAGATTGCTTCCTAATCAAGGAAGCAATTTCTTAGCTTTCCCTCAGCCAACCCCTATTGTGTGAATTCTTTGCTTTTCGCACTTTATACGTGTACTCACTAGCTATAAAGTAACAAGGACTTCAATGCATCGAATTATACAGCAAGATTCTGAGCTTGCCTTTGAAGAAAAACAGTAGAATTTTTTTAGTTTTAGTGTAAATACCAACAAATGCTTCAAATTTTGAGCTGTAAACCAAAAGAGTTGTAAGTGAGCCCTTATTTTTTTGGTATAAAAAAAAGCTTTTAGCAAGCCCTATTACAAAAGATATTCCTCAGTTGGTGTGAGGCTTGGGAAATTTTGAATTTCAACTAGCTAATGACCAGTCCATACGTCAACCATAGGTATGGGGAAACTATGATCCCCCTCGCAGGGATTCCATACGTCATACAAAGAATATCACTTAAAACAATATAGAGGAGCACAAAATCATAGAATGCAATGCAACACCATAGGAGGCTTTCCAATCAAGGAGCAAAGAAAACCGAGCAAAGCTAATTTTCGAGCAAATATGAGCAACACACTTGACAAAGTGATGCGAATGTAAGGTATATTCAAGAAAGTAATCATGTCATGCTGGAACACCACAACAACAAAATGTTTTCAAAGTGATCCAAGTATCCTTTCCTTAGCCAAAAACTAGTTTTGTCCTCATAGATCTAAGCTAGACTGATGGAGAAAAATTGGTATTGAACCTAAAAGCAGGTTGCATGGTGAGTCTAGACCTGTGGGGAATCACTTGTCTAGTCAGATTTTGGAGATAAACCCTTAAAATGGCTCAAATTGGTGAGTAGCCCCTTGGGCTAAAATCGATTCAAAGCAATATCAAATGTGTCCCACGTGCCAATTACAACCTTTGGCACATTTTTAAAAGCTTGAAAACAACAACTTTGTCACCAAAAACATGAGGTTTTTGGCATCCATGGCCATCTCTATCGCATGGCATTAAACGTGCAAGTAGCTCCTTTGTCCTTGCCAATGACTGTGGTCTACATCCTCTTTCTGATCTCCTCATCTCCCGCTAAATGGTGCTCTATATAATCAGAATCTACATTTGACTACTGAGGGCCTCTGGTCCTTAGATTGATAATGACGCTCAAGAGAGGTTGACAGGATGTGGATAGCTGGATTGTAGTAGAGACTTGAGTTTGCATGGTCGCTGGCTCATTACATATAGGGGCTCTTGCATGAGCTACAAGATTTCAAGAAAGACCACTTGTTGCAGTAGGGTGAGTTCGGGGGGGATGTAATATATCAAAACGGTAGCAGTGGTATAGGCTACAAAGGATAGAAGGTGAGTCCCACAGGCAGGTAGAACGGGTGACATTTCTACAATCGTAGGCAGGGGAGCATGACAACTTCGGGTGGCATAGATGGAGTGAGTGATCTCAAGTATTGGCTGAGGGTGGCAAAGCCATGGCTATGGAACCGGGGCATTAGAAAACCTTCCATTAAGACAATTATATTCCAAACTCCAAAATGTAGGCTAGAGCCAAACTGTGCGACAGCTTAGGGCTCATTCAGACTGCCCATGAGACAAACATCAAACGAAAACAAATGGCCACCATGCAGAAATTCACACGGCGCGGCTTTGCCGAACACAAAAGCTGACAGCACTATAGATTGCACGTCTCTCCGCAAATGCGTCCTGCTCAAAACTATGCAGATAAATTTCCCGCTTTGCAACAGGATGGAAACCTCTCGCTTTGCAATAGGAGGTATTGCCGCCCGCTAGGCGAAAAAGCTGTATCAATTTGCTGACGAACCACTGCGCAACACGGCAGCAAGTCGCCCGTCTCAGCAGGTTGAGCGCGCAGTCTGAACCAGGCTGCGCCTACTAGGTATTCACGGAGGAAGATGCGACAAGCATCGGTGCCCCTCCCAATTTGCCCATCATATGCTGAGCAGCTAGTGTATGCATCCAGCTTCAAGACATAGGCCTTGGAACATGCAGGGGTGATGCGGGTGCCTTATCTCAGCCTATCATGGCTTCTTGGGTTGACTTGCGAAGGTTGAGAGCTCTCTTAAGAGAATGACAGAGCTCTGCTTCCCGCTCGCATAGCAGACATAGGAGTGCCTCCAACTGCCTTGTGAAACCTGTCGGAACCAGTCTACGCCGGCGCGGAACAGTTCCAGCAGGTTTCACCAAGCGCTACGTAATCAAACCATTCAAAGCTGCCTACAAGGTGTTTTAAAATTTATTAAAATATTATCAACAGCCCCACCGATTGGCCATTGCTGCAGCACCCCACTAAAAGTCCTCCAACCTCTTTGTCATGTGCAGTCATAACCCTTTCGACTCGGATGATACCCTTACTCACCCAAGATCGCCATCAATCCTAAAAGCTGAACTCTCACGATTCTGGAAACCCTTCTGAGGATGACGATGATGATAAAGATGTTCTACCTCATTGAAGCAGTAGAGCACGCCTTCTCATCAAAACAAAGATGGTGATGTTGGTGATCTGTAAGCTATAGAGAGAGAGAGGGAGGGATGGGGGGATAGGTCTTATACAGAGAGAAATGAAAGAGATTTCAAGAGGGCGAAGCAATGCCCAGAGAGAGAGAGAGAGAGAGAGAGAGAGAGAGAGAGAGAGAGAAATGAAATGAAATGAAATGTTATATTAACGTCTTCAAAAGGCCATAATGACCTATGAGACCCGAAAGTTACAAAGTGGTGGATCTGATACAAAGTCAGAGTAACAAAATAACCTAACAACAGTACAAAACAAAGATATATACTATGGGGTCCTAAGTTGATCGATGTGAACCAAGCAAAAAATGGGCGGCTTGTTGGGATAGCTGAATCACCAGAGATCCAGCATCGGTCGTTGGCGAATCTCATCAATTTCCTCCATGGTTTAGTAGTCTGATCGGGTGTCGTGCATGCCTAGCCAGCGTGCTCCGAGTTTTCTGTCGTAGCCTCCGTCGATGCTGTGTAGTTCTTCGCAGTTGCGGGCGCCTGGATTTCCCCAGTTCAATCGCTCTGTCAATCAATGTGCCTCTGGTATGAGACGAGGGGGAGCTCTGCTGTGGGAGTGGCTCTTGCGGCTGTCCCCTGTCTGCTCTGAAGAAGTCAGTGATCCGTCTTTGAGACTGGCTAGCCTCACCATTCATCAGGCTATCTCTGTGTCTGCGCAGCTCGAGCAAGAACAAACCCAGACATCTCTGATCTTCGTATCCCATGACTCTTGAGAGTGGTCCAAAACCTTCTCTGAACAAGAAATGGAAGCGGCCTCGTATCTCGTAGTAGACGGGGCAGCGACATGTATAGTGTAGCTCTGTCTCAGGTTCCATGTTACACAAGGGGCATGTCCTGTCCTCTGTTGGTACTCCGCTGTATCTCCTCGTCTCAATCCGCAACTGGTGAGAAGATGTGCGTAACTGGCCAATAGCACATCGTATCCCATGAGACAAGTGGGTATCCATGTATTTGGGTCTCGCCACAAAACCATCTTCCGTAAGCTAGAGAAGGTGGTCTTTGTAAAAAGCCATCTTCGTGCCCAATTCCCGTGCTGGTTGTATCCATGTCCTTCTGGTGTCTAGCTGGGTCAGGTCTTGGCATATGAGCTTGGTGATCTCTGACTGTGTAAGGGTGAGAGATGGTGCATCCAATGAGTAATGGAATGGTGGCAGCCGGTCTATGCTGAACCCATGTGCCTGAAACCATGATGTCATCTCCCCATACCAGCATGTTGTATCTCCTTGTATGGCTAACTGTCGAGAGGCTTCAAGTGCTATGCGAGCATATCTGTCTCTAGGAAGTGCCCATGTGCGGTTTATGAAGGAGACTGATCTGGTGAGCGCCTCCACCACAAGTGGGGGGGCCGCTAGCTCTGCTCGAATAATGGCCCGTGGTACTGATGCCTTGGCTCTAATGAGCCGCGAGATCATAGAGACGAGAGGTTTCTCCATGTTCCTCCATCCTTCTGAGCGACCTGTCCTCCCGTGGTGATCCAGTGAAGGTCCCCATATCTCGGTTCCATAGAGCAATGCTGAAGCCACCAAGGTGTCAAAGAGCCAGACCTTTGTCCGGGGCTCCTGAAACTGAACCAACGAACACATCCTCTCCAATCTACCCAATGCTGCGTGGGCTCTAGTAAGTCTGGTTTCTACCCTCTTCTGAGTGAGAATGTAGGTCCGCTAAAAACCACTCCAAGGTAAGTGTAAGCGTCTGTGTACTCCACAGTCTCCTGGCCGTATGTGAGTGTAGGTGCTGACCTCTTGATCCACTGTGGGGTGGTATTAAACGCCATAACCTTGGTTTTACCCAGGTTGACAGACAAACCACTTTCGTGGGCAAACGTATGCAGAGCATCCAATTGACGTTGCATTCCCTCTGGGGATTCGGAGATCAACACTATGTCATCGGCATATAACAAAAGTGGAATCCATGTCCCTGCCCACTGAGCACCTTTATCCCCATCGTTGTCAATGTAGTCAGAAATCTCATCCACATACATACCGAAAAGAGTGGGAGAGAGCGGGCAGCCCTGCTTCACCCCAATAGTGGAGTGAACCGGTGTAGAAAGTCCCTCCGGGGTGCGTACATGCCCTACTACTGATCTGTACAATGCCATGATCCCCCAAATGAGTTCTGTGGGTACTCCCATTTCCTGTAATCTGCGCATCAGTCTAGCTTTAGGTACCGTGTCGAAAGCTTTGCGGAAGTCCACAAAGCTACAATAGATCCGTCTCCCATGAGATCTGCCTTCCTCGATGATGGCCTTGAGTGTTAGGATATGGTCAAGAGTAGAGAAGCCTCTCCTGAATCCTGCCTGCCCAGTTGCACGTATTCCTTCCCTCTCTGCCCATCTACTCAGCTGTTGCTCAAGAATGGATGCATATAGCCATTCCAGTGTGTGCCCAATCATAATAGTGCGATAATTCCCAGGCTCCATGGGGTCTCCTGATTTGAAGATAGGTATGATTGTAGATAGGCTCCAAGTGTCGGGTAGGCCCTCACACATGGCACGGTTAAACATAACTGCTAGAAGCTATGCTAGTAGGTCTTTGGCATGCATGAAATGCTCAGCTACTAGGCCCTCATGATCATATGCTCTCCCAGTCTTCATCCTGTCAATGGCTTTCTTCACCATCTCAGCAATGAAAAAGACACATGTATGTGGGCATGGGTCGGGGGGGTTGGGGAGGGGCGGTTGTCCAGGTACTGTGTACAGAGATGATGCGTACTGACCCCAGGTCTCTGTGGAGGAAATAGCAGGGGGGGGGGGGGGGGGGGGGGGGGGGACTGCTCATGAAAGAGCCACCACGCCTCACGCGAGTCTTGACTCAAGAATAGCTGATATAGATCTTGCGCGAGTCTAGCCAAAAAAGCCCTCTTCTTCCGCCGTACCAGGCGTCGGAAGTCCATCTGTGACTGTCTGTGAGTGACGTCCCCCAACAGCACCTCCCTCTGATGTCTGGCTCTAGTTTGGCGGCACTCCTCATCGTACCAACTGTTCTGAGGCATGCTCCCAAATCGGCGGCTCTGCTCAAGCTGGGTGTGTGGGTATGCTTCAGCTGCTGCCTCATGTAATGTCTATGTCAATATAGTAGTTAGCTCTTCCAGAGGTCGCCCCGGGTCCTCAGTGCATAGGCATCTGTAGATTCCGTCCATGTATACAAAGTCCGTCTCCCTTGTGAATGTGTAGCGAGTAGGAACTGCTACTCGTGGCCTGTGTGCTACACTGAAGTGGAAGGAGATGGTCATTGACACCAGAGCATGATCCACCGCCACCCCGACCGGTCTGGGCCCAACTGTGAGATCCTCGATACTAGAGATGAGATTCGGTTGTGCCATGACATAGTCCACCGTGCTGGCTCCATGTCTGTGTGGGAAGCATGTAAAGCCTCTTGCAGCACGAAATCTCTGTAGGCCGTTCAAGATGGCCAATCCATGTGCAGTGCCCATGTCTATCAGGTGTCGCCCATACTCAGTATATTCCATATCGTGTGATAGTCTGGAAAGGCCCGTCTCTGCCACATCTATCTCTCTTAGCATCTCCTCTGAAGTATCATAAAACACTGCCTGGTGATGGGCAGTCCTAGCATTGAAGTCCCCAAGGATGATAATGTCACCGTCCCTAGAGAAGTCCCATATGTCATAATCCAAAATAGAGAAAGTGGATTGTCCTTTGGGTGGTGCATACACTGATGTACTCGGGGGAAAGTAACAAATAGCTAGATAGAGGTATCTACCTGTCTCTGCTTTCAATCTCACCCACGTGTACCTAGCCTGCTCGTCCCTAAGGGCTATATGTATCAGTGGCTGCAGATCCTCTCTAAATAACACTGCCACTCCTCCCGAGCCCCGCCCTCTGTGCTCTGAGCGTGTCTCCTGTCTATAGGCTGTCTCCCACCTATATCCACTGATGTGAGGCATGGATTGCCCAGGGGCCTGGTGTGTCTCAGAGTAGAAGATGATGTCTCTTCCAGTAAAACTATCCTCAAAAGCACCCACATCAAGACGCATAGATCCATTGCAGTTCCAGGCAGCTACTTTGAGTGTGGTCCCATAAGTCTCGCACCGTCATGTGGAGCGTCGCTCAAGTATTACCACTTTTCCGTCTCGGTAAAAAGCGATCTTGCCTTTTCCCTTTGCCGCTCTAATCTCCGGCATTACTTCCTGCATATGAGCGATCTGCGAGAGGGTGAGATCGTCCCCAAGAAAGATGCCAGTCTCGTTAAGAGTTGGTCTTTTCTTCAAGAATGACTTCTTTGCTTCCATGGAGGGAAAACGGAGGATGAGTGCTCTTTCTTTTGAGGTTTCTCCGCTGCCTCCATTTTTCTTTATGTTGCTTATCTCCATGCCCTTGTGTGTGTCGGCTCATGAATCCCCATCAAGGCTGTGAGTTCTTTTGCTTCTTCGTCCACATTGCCTTTGTCTTTAAGACCACAAATTCTCACATGTAAAGCGTGCACCCTTCTCCTCTGCTCCTCCTCTAGTGTCTGGTTAATGATGTTGTTGGGTGTGGACGTGGTCGTTATCTCCTTGTCTTTTCCTTTCTTGGCCACCTTGATCCATTTCTCTGCTTCGTCTGCCTTCTGTTGGGTTTTGGTAAGAACATACACCCAAGAAGTGGTCATTTCTTTGTGTTGTTCTTCTCCCTCTTTGATCGCTCGTACTTGTTCCTTGATCGTGTTGATTTCTTCAATTATTGAGGGTTGCAGTTCGCCCTCTTCCAGTGTGTTTCTTGATCGGGCTTCGGCGAGTTCTTTCTTGAGTGACGTGATCTCTTCCTCTTGGGTTGTCACTCGGTCTTCCAGCGTGCTTATCTTGCTCTCTTGGATCAGCACACGTCCTTCGAGAATGTTTATTGTGCCCCAGAGATTGCGGTTCATCTTGGTGATGGTCTCCGTCATTTCCTCTTTGCATTTTCGAATGGCATCCTCTAGGGGGTCGGCTTTTTCGTTCGTTTTCCTCATGTTTGATCGTCGTCCGCAAGGGGGTTAGATGCGCGTGTGTACCCACTCTAGCAGCAGGCGCGGCACTGGATGTACGTGTGCACCCACACTGGCGGCGATTGTGACGAGCAGCGGAGCGCGAGGCGGTGTGGCCCGGTACCCTCAATATGTTCAGCTGTGTGTGCGCGCGCGCGCCTCAAAAACAAAAATGAAGGAGAGGGAGCGGGGGGGGGGGGGGAGGGGGGTAGAAATGAAATGAAATGTTATACTAAAGTCCTCAAAAGGCCATAATGGGGGCGGGGGCGGGGGCCAAAAAAAAAAATTTTGACGTCCTACGCGTGGATGGACGTCCTACGCGTGAAAGAAAAAAGAGGGGGAGGTGTGGGGGGGGGGGGGGGGGAAGAGACATGCTACGCGTAGAGGTTGGGGGGCTAGGGCAACGTGCAGCGCGCGAGCAAGGCAGGGCGGCGGGGGTGCAGGACGACGGACGCGCGGGGCAAAGGCGGGGGTGCAGGGCGACGGGCGCGAGGGCAGAGGCGGGGGGGCAGGGCGCAAGCCAGGCAGCAGCACAGCGCAGCAGCAAGCAGCACAGAGAGAGGCTCAGCAGCGCGCCAGGCTGCAGGCGGGCACAGTGGCGCGCGGGTAGGGGCAAGGGCAAATGCGGGGGACAGCGAGCAGGGCGAGGGGGGCAACGAGCGAGGAGAGAGAGAGAGAGAGAGAGAGAGAGGGTTGGGGGGGGGGGGGGGGGGGGGGGGGGGTTCCTTTGTAATGATGTTTCATTACCTACCAGAGAGAGAGAGAGAGAGAGAGAGAGAGAGAGAGAGAGAGAGAGCGTACGCACGGCTTTTGCCTAGCTAGTGTTCGGGAAAAATGTGTCTCAACGTAATATCGCCTCGTTTTCAATTTCAAAAATGCCAATTGAGCACAAGGGGAAAAGGAGAAATTCCGCCCCGAAACAGAGAAAAATAGTGTAAAAGCCCCAAAGAAAAGGAATTTTGTTTGAAAAAATGATTTTTCCCGAACATTGTGCCTAGCCCAAGCTAGCCAGATTCCCCTCTTCTGTCGCATCTAATTCTTTTCAACTGGTATCGTAGGGCTAGAAAAATACAACCAATGAAAATAAGGACAAACATGAAGTTCTCCCAATTATTAGGTCAAAATTTGAAGCTTTTGCCCATAATTACAGTAAAACTTCTGTACATTTTTCGCGTTTTTTAAAGGAAACCTCAAAATCTAATTAAGATTTTACAATTTCAACCTTAAAATACATTTGTATCCCAGTTTTTTTCTACACGTTGCCTTTCTGTGAACTTCGTGATTGTAATCGAAACCAATCCATGCAAGCGTAGGCCGATTTCAACACGGGGTGATGCCACTTTCAGCAATGGCAAATTTTAGCACTATTGCAATAGGGTCGGACACTACTGCTGTAGATTTTTAATTTTTTAATGAAATCAACAACTTGTTAAAAGTGGGTACCACATACTTACTACATCTAAGTGTCGATTGAATCATAGGAATCCCCAAAGATCCAGATTCTCATCTCTCACGATCTCATATGCAGCTGATCATATGTAGCGGGACTTGCTCATTTCTTTCATCGCTCGAAAAAACTCGCTCATCGTTATGTAAGACTCCACCATAGAAACTTTAGAATCTAACTCACTCCAAGCTCAACCATCATAGTACATACCAACATCATCATGACTAAGTCCCATAGTAGTTGGTGGTTATTTTTCATTCGTGGGCAAGTCCAAAAAACCCAATCATACTTCAATCGGACATGTCAGATAGTATGGTTTCCCAATCAGATTGGTCTGGAAAAAACTATGGTTGTCATAATCACAATTGCTTGTATACACAAGCCTAAGCAAAGCTACAAATCTGTCGTGCAGGGCATGAAAGTGAACCCCACGTGCAGGAAAACACACAGAGCATCTGCAAGAATGCGCTCCAAATTTGAAATAAAAACATCTGTTTTGTTAAATTTAGGCATTTGATCACTTCTTTAAATTTGAAGGTGATAAAATATACAAAATGTATAGATTCTTTGTATAAAAACCTTCAAATATATATCCTCATCTAAGTATAATTACAGCCGCATTGAAACCCAAAAAAGTGTTTTGTGAGCAAACTTCTCAAGGCTGCTTCCAGCTTGAAATAGAAGCTCGAGCCTCGATATGAGACAAATTTGATTTGGCTTCACCAGCCGTACCATTATCTCAGTTAGCAAGGCCGTATGCCCTCTTTGCAGAGTCCAATGTGTTAGACAAAAGCATGGCTATTGTCATTGGCCCCACACCACCCGGAACTGGCGTGATAGCAGAAGCTTTCATACATGCCTCCTTAAAACATACATCCCCCACAAGTCTGTACCCCTTCTTTGTGGAAGGATCCTACACATTTACAGTAGGCACAAGGTCCTGGTTAAACAAATTTTCTCAAAAAAAAGCACATACAAGCAACAAGAAAGACCCACCTCAATCGGATTTATCCCGACATCTATCACAACTGCACCAGGCTTGATCCAGTCTCCACGAACCAAGTGAGCTACGCCAACAGCTGCAATCACAATATCCGCTCTTTGTGTAACTTCGGCTGGGTTGGGAGTTCGAGAATGTACTACGGTAACAGTTGCTTGATGCCGCTATAACATAAAACAGAATGTTTGCAGTAACTAGTAAAATGTAGTGTTAAACGATGGTTGTGCACCAAGTAACAGCACATACCTGAAGCAGCATGGCAGCTGGTGTGCCAACCACATTACTCCGCCCGATGACCACAGCATGCTTGCCTTTGATGTCCACATTAGATCTAAGTAATAGTTCAATGCAACCTCTTGGAGTGCATGGCACGAACAGGGGCGTTCTACCTTGCATAGCAAGTTTCCCAATGTTTAAAGGATGAAACCCATCCACGTCTTTCTCAACACTCACAGCAGCCAAGATTTTTTCTTCATTCATATGCTGTAAACAGTAGACCTTATTAAGGACAATACTACGGCTCGTTCTATTTGAAAATGGATAAGCAGAAAAATGTATACCTTTGGCAGAGGGAGCTGGATAAGTATTCCATGAACAGATGGGTCATCATTGAACTTTTGGACAACAGCAAGCACATCGTCTTCACTGGAACTTTCTGCTAAATCTTCCCCAAAGGATGCTATACCTACTTCTTTGCATGCTTTTTTTTTGCTCCGCACGTATGTTTCCGAGTCTTTTCGTGACCCAACAAGTACTACAGCCAAGCCAGGGACCTTTCCCCCAGTTTCAGACTTCAATCTTGTAATCTCTTCAGCAATCTCTTGTCTAATCTTTTCGGCAATCAATTTTCCATCAATGATGGCAGCAGTTGAGTTGGTCTCCATTACTGCAGGCAGAAAATGTTTATTGCTTTTGTGTACTTCTAAAACTGAGAAATAACATGACACAAGTGACCGTGAGAAGTACTTGCAAAATAATTTTCAACTTAGGGCAGAATATCCATAAGCACTCAACCTGGAATCTCAAAAGACTTTACAGTGTGTAAAACCCAATGAAAGCAAGAATTACAGCATACTCACCACTGAACTATCTCTGCATTGGCAGAAATACCTGAAAGGTCTATTTTATCTTCACACAGTCACCTTGAACCCGGTCACACTCCGCGATAGCTCTAATGCAAGTTGCAACTAGAAAAGAAAATTCTTTTTTCAGGTGCACATGGCTCTATGTGCCACAAGGACATGCTACTACTATGTCTTCAAAGCCAAGGCTTGTCTATTGAGTCTCAGGACTTTTGTACCAGCAACTTTTTTAGTCAGCTTGCAAGACCTTCACACTGCTTGGTTGGTGTTGTCATACTTCGGTGGGCATCCGGCAACACCAGCATGTAACCTAGGATAAGTGCAACATTTGGTCCAGTGTGACAAGTTTGCTGACATGGCACAAACAATACAGCAGACGATGCAGCGGGGGCACCAGTCGAGAACCCGTATCTGAAGGTAGGCGGCCAAAAATCATGCCGGATTTTGCAGGCAGTTGTATGGAAATGATGACATGGCACCTTTGACGATGGGACAGCTTTTGGGCGCCACAAATGTGAAGCAGTTGACTTTTTAGCTTTTGGGTCCAATTCCTGAAAGCAAAAGACTTTTATGAGCTGTTTTCAGCAGTGATTTTTATTTGCTTTTGTGACGCCAAGTGTCCACCAATATGAAGCAAGGACTCAGTTGTTAGCAGATCTGTGTGTGGTCCCACCAAGAGTGAACTCTTGGTAATGGGTGCTCGACTTGAGGGCAAACACTCTTTGAACAGGACTACGCCCCTTCTTTGGTCTACAAAGTGCACGTGTGATCTTTTCTATTTGGCTCTCCCCTTTCAAGTTCAGATTTACATGTCCCAAGTGACTCATCCATCTGGTGCATAATTAGTAGTAATTACACTAGTATTAGAGCTGTTAGAGTTATGGCATCTCTTTGGATTTGTCCAGTTTCTCTGAGGGACAGGTGACAAGGAGTGAGGGCTGTTTTGTGGCTGTGCCCGGGCAAGGTGAAGTAGTTTTCTCATGTCAGGACACTTCCAGCAATGTGTAGCCCGGGGGTTTTAGGTTCTTAGTTGCCAACAAGGTTACTCATACTTTTGGGTTTGAGGCGTACTTTCAAATCAGTACGTACTTGTACATACCTTTTGATAGTTTCCTCATATCTCCGTTGAGTAAGATATCCACTGTCATGACTTGTATATCATTGGACCACAGATATAAGAGTCCACAGCTAGCTTAATATTGAAAGAGAACAGAAGACACAATAACAAGATAAAACGACACAGAAAACACAACCATACTCATTCTCTGCACTCACACATTGTGATGTACACTCTGATTCATGATTAAATATACACAATTCAGTAATAATATGGTGTTTGTTGAAGGAAAGACATGTTTGGTTTGGATTGAGGATTGCGTGGCTGGGAATATAGTGCATATTTTTTTTGGTCCTTTGAGATCTATAATATCTATGTTAACACAGAAAGATCTAGTCGTATGTCACAGACTTGGACACCCACAACCAGGAATCTGACACGACACACGAGAGAATCACTTAAAATACTTCACAACTTTAAAACTTGAGTCGACACGGCCCGACGTAGTTCCGTGCCCAAAGGTATTGGCCCCAAAACCTGGCGCCCCTTTCGGTAATAATTTTTATATTAATGCTTGAGCAAAGTACAACTCCCAAGGGACCTCTGCTCTCAGACTCTACGTCCAGATGCTCTGAAGACTGAGGCCCCTTGGGCCTATTTATTCTTACAAGGGATGCCCTAAAAGCAATTAACTCAAAAGCAAATAGTCCCGAAAGCATCTAGCCAAAAATCTGCCAAAAAAGTAGTTTGCGCAATTTGCGAAAATCTGTACAAGTTGCCACGTCATTAGCTGTCAATGCAAATTCCAAGATTCCGTACAGTATACCACATGCACAGTCAACACGAATTTCGGGATTCCACAGTCTTTGCCACGTCAGCATCCGTATTGTCCTGCTCGTACAGTCTGCCCGGGTGGTCATGCCACATCATTTGTTTGTGACATACCACCCTCTTGAAAGAATTGTAATCGCCCTCGATTACGGTCAGACATAAGCCATAAACCAGTTCAGTAGACACTGGCTCTAAGTACCGACGCACTAGACGACACAAATCCAGCACTTGTACAAAGACGATAGCCACATCACATTCAGATAGAATCTATGAGCATGATTCCCGGCAATGTATTTAGCAATCGTATCTAGATCTGCACCGGACCTCATTGATGTCGGATTTACTAATCCCATATTGCGATCTCGTCCATAGAGTTCGATTTGATCTAGGACCGTGATTCCTAGCCACGTATTTAGTAATCGCATCTAGATCCATCTTAGATCTCACTGATGTCGGATTAACTAATCCCACATTACGATCATGTCCATAAATTTCTCGAGACCGAAATGTTGCAGTCATTTGGTCAATCATTCCATCTGCACTCAAGCACTGTCGCGTGCGAGTAATCATTTTCGGACATTCTAATTTATCAATCAGACAATGAGTTCATACTGAGCAAAGTGTTTCAATCATTCAGTTCTAGTTGTGTGGCTATCTCATCCCTCGGGAACTCTTAATGCGCTCACGACAATTCCATTCAATCATTCATCATGATTCAAAATTCATGATTCTTATAGTTATCAGGTTCATTCTGGAGTTGTCATTGCTTCGAATTCGTCATTATCTCATTCTCGATTCCACTCGTTATCTGCACACAAATAGCAAGTTCTTCCAGAAAACACTAATTTCATACATAAACCAAATCCATCTAGGGGAATTTCTATTTCAAAGTTCTTCATTCACACACTTAATTCATACTGAACAAAGTGTTTCAATCATCTAGTCATCTCATCCGTGCAGAAGTCTTGATGCACCTAGATCCCTGTGTAGCCATCTCATCCCGCAAGAACTCTTGATGCGCTCACCATCGTATCCAGTTATCTCATTCATATGGGAATCTTGATGTACTAGAATTTTATTTCATCATTCATCATTCATCATGCATCATCATTCAAATTTCAAAACAAAATTCATCACTTTTATCTTGAATCGACGGATTCATTCCTGAGCTACCATTGCTCCCGATTGCTTTCAAATTGCAAATTCCTTGCCATGTCATCCTCGATTTCACGTGCAAAACAGGTAAAATTTCAAGCAAATGGTTCACCTTGCTGCAAAAGAGTCGATGTTCGGCTCTATGCTTCTAAATGCTTTCGTATGCATGTTCCTCGCTCCTACTAGTTATCTGCACACAGACAACAAGATATCAGTATCCCTTTCAGTTTCCTTTCCAAAATCTATTCTGGAGTGAGCATCTCCTCGCCCTGTAATATCTCCTCTGAGAGGTGTTATCTCTGTCAGATTCTCCATGAAAACCCATGTGTAATTTGGAATTCTTTATGGCTTATGCCCTGTAAGACAGAGCGATGAAGACGGGATCCAGCCCGATGCGCAATGAAGTAAGGGTGGGAGTGGCTAGTAAGTTCGGGGTCGGGACACGAAGATTCTTCAATATTAATTTCCAAAATTGTGCCCAAGTGCCCTGTTTGCTCTTTGATAGCACACGCCTGATGCTTTGATACCACTGTCACAAACTTGGACACCCCAAGTCGGGAATCCAAAAAGAAATTCTTCCTTTGGTTCTACTCTTGCTTCTTCTACCAACCAGAACCCTATTTTTCAAATTCCTCTTACCTCTACAATTTCTTCTTCTTTGCCACCACGGTCCCCCACCCACACCACCACCTTGACCTTATTATCCTTAATACAAGGACCCTATCCACTGTATCTAGGTTAATTATCCTCCACCCATAAAGCCAAATCCCAAACCATTCAAAGTTGGTAACTTGGTGGTGCTATGGTATAGCTCAACATATTCCATGGAGTCTAGATGCTTTGCAATTTCTCCAACAAATTTAATGTCATTTGTGATATGGAAACTACACACAAGATTTTGAGCTTGCTAGTATCTCCAAATTTCTTAGACCATGCTTTTAAACGATGGAGTGCCCTTATTGTCAAACCCTCTACTCCAAAGATATACCTAGATGAATCTGGGATAAGCCCAGATTCACCCTTGAAGGAGAGTGCAAGGTATAGACCCATGGTAGTCACCCACAAGACAATATAACCATCAGCTCCATCATGCATAGTATTGACTAAATACCACGACATCCCCACTAACGTCGTCAGTGCCCAATAGTGGGTGTAGAACTAGGTACTAACATATGCTCCCCAACACAACACACACCACACGCGCACACACACATGAGCATACATCAACAAAGTTCAACGTACTGAGTTTCTGTCATGACTCCGGAGATCAAGGGCAAACTCAGCCATAATGAAGCCTAGCACTAAAAGAAGCATGAAATTGAAAAAATTAGCACAAAAATGAGGTAGTTGATAGGGCATACGCACCACAACAGATAGAAAGAATTAGCACAATATCAACTGGTCGTCACAAATCAAAAATGCTTTAGCCGAACAAATTTCGAGTTGAAAAGTCTCTCTACTTGAAACCGGTTGATTATGTATCCTATCGAAACCCTTGCTTGCAATCTTTAAGGATTGTACTTTGGCAGATTAGTGCGAGAAGTATTGTTGTGGCCTCTCTTCTCCATTACACGATTATCTTACCATCAAAGTTTCTAACTTGCAAGAGCTTATGGATCATCTAAAGTTGGCTACAAGATAATGGTTGAAAAACTTACTTTCACCAATGATAAACATTCTCCTCTTCTTCCTACTCCCAATACTCCTGCATCTTTTGATCTTTTGTCTCTAACCGCACAAACTGGCAAACTTTTCAAACCCTCAACTTAACGCTATACAAAGGGAGTCTCTAAGGAAGAACAACTAGTGCTACCAATGTTTCCAAACCAAACTTACTTTTCGTGTTTGTCCCTAACTTGTCTTCTAACCCCTAATCTAGCAAGCGTCCTAACCATCAGCTTGCTTGACACACTTTGCAAGTCCTCGGGACAAGTAAAAGGGGAGAAAGCTTTCATATTCTTTGATCTCGGAGCTTCAAAGTGTTTGGACCAGATAGATTTGCTTGTCTTTTTTATTCATGTCAAGACCTTTACCCTTTTCATCGTCCTTTTTTCTTTTGGTAATCTTTCCTAATGCTTTGAGACTCATCCTCCAATTGTAGGCTTTTGGCCCCAATGACAGACTGGCCTCAAGTGGTTGATATTCAGGTGGAGTATTTTTTACCCTATGAAGATCTTGCCATTTCTACAAGAAAGTATAGATAGCATCTTATTTCTATCCTTTTCTTTAGTGTTAAATTGAGGAGGTTTCATGTCTTTGAGAACAGGGTTTTCTTTAGGACTCAACTAGGTGTCAAAAGAAAGTATAGCAGCCTCTTTGTATATGGTTCCACCGTTCCTAGACGTGGAAGGCATATTTAGATCAGGTGGCACAAAAGACTGTTTCATCGATTGCTTCTCCTTCTGCATGTACTCGGTCAATTTAGTCATCTGATCTTTGAAACCGTCTAGAGTAATAGGAAAGTATGTAATTGTAGTTCTATGTTTTCTACCCTATGTACTATCATCTTATGTTGCTCACAGGATGGCACATTCCATTCTTCACATATGTCCTCAACTCCATACATTTTGGTCTTGATTGGTGTCGGTTTCAGATGGTTTTTGATTTTGGTCTTTTTCCAATTTTGTAGATTTTTTGAAAGCAAAACTCACTTAAAGCTTTGGAAAAGACAGAAAACTATGCTAAAAAGGCTATGCACAAATGTACAAAACTTCCCTGACAATATTTGTGTGGTCGTTTGCCGAAGACATGCGATGCTTCGTATCCTCGGCAGTCACCTCGTAAACATTTCTCCTTACTACTTGCTTTTCTTTCTTTAGCACCCTTTGTACTTTATGGAATGAGGATAATAGCCACCATTGTACTTTATGGAACTGACTGAGTGGGAGAGTTAGGTGGGCAGATAATTAACTCAATAAAAACTTCCACTACAAGTATTATTGATTGCTGCAATTGCTCACCTTGAAACTTCGACAACGTGGAAAGCCCTCCTACTTGATTAACTATGGTTAGCTTTGGTGTGCAGCCGCCCCTAGAGGAAGCCGAAAGCTTGCAAGTAAGATGGCCTATTGACAATGCTCCAAAGCGGCACTGGGGCATCAATGAGTACAGCTATGGTGGATAAGGCCCGCAACCAATATTAGGTAGCTCCCCTGGCTATGAAGTGGCTAACGAAGCATGCTATGCTAAGCTTGAAGCTCTGCAACTGAGAAACCTTGCCAGCAGAGGCCTGAGCAAGCGTTGATGAAGAGGGCGATGAGAAAACCGGGCGGACTGCAACAATTGCAAGTATGCCATTGCCCACATAGAGCTTTTGCCAAGGAGCACAAAGTTTACAAGTAAACTACGAACAAGAGAAGGGCAGCAACGAGAAAAGCTTTGATCCCAGTATAACGAGCTATGAAGCTCTTCTAGCAAGCTCTCACACACACACACCGTGGCTCCTCTGCTCGCCTGTCATGGCCAGTCCCGCGCTGACCTTGTGCAAGGAAAAATTGCCCCCCATTTAGACACATGGCCCTCTTGGCCCTTATCAATACTTAAAGGCAGTTCCCACAGTAGACCGTGACCCCTAGCCACGTGGTGTGCACATGCCCCTAAACTATAGGATACTTCACAGGGACTCCTCATTCTCTACCTACCTATGCATGCCATACTGCAACCAGTGTGGTACCGGATGGTGCTAGCTAGCCCTTCACATATCATGGTTGTACTCCCCTATGCATATAGTTCCACATCCATAGAGTTAGAGCTCAATCCCCCTCACCCCTCATATACATGTCCCTGCTGTCAATCTACTTTGTTTTGTAGTGGGTTTATTTTCGACACTCTTGCCCTTTTTTACTGGTCACCCAGAAGGACAGACATGTACGTTCAGGTTGAATTTAGCCTCTAGAAGACATTAATCTCTCTCTCTCTCTCTCTCTCTCTCTCTCTCTCTCTCTCTCTCTGAGTGTGTGTGTGTGTGTGTGTGTGTGTGTGTGTGTGTGTGTGAGAGAGAGAGAGAGAGAGAGAGAGAGAGAGAGAGTAATTAAAAGCACTTACAATCTTCGTCCAAAATGGCTCGGCAGGGCTGAATATCCTCACGATCTCTCCAGATTTCTGGAGAATTCCAGCCAAGTAGAGGAGGGCGGGGGCAGGCACCAAGGAAACTACTAGCGCTCAAAGGACTCGACTTCCCATAGGAAACAGGCCTAAAGAGAGCTGCTGCCTGGAGGCGAGAGAAGTGAACACTTCCACCGCTAGGGTATCCAGTAGGGTAACTGTAACCTGCTAAACTGTGATGAGGTTTGAGGCCAGCGTCCGAATAGCGACCTGTATAAATCAGTTGAGCTTGAGGTGAGCTCGCCAATTTCTCTAGCATCTTCTCTGAGCCTCTTCTTGACGTCGCCCTGCTCAAGAGGAGCAAGCACATCAGCAGAGGGCGGCTATGATGACACCCACTAGCTCCTGCATGATGTCGCTTTGAATTTGAAAGGTTTTATGTGCCCTGGTCACCTTGGGTTCATTTTTGAAGCCACTTTTGACCTTCAAGAACACTAGCAAAATTTAAAGAGAATCTATATCTATACTATATATTAAGGAGATTGGTTTTAGAGTGTCACGTGTCAAAGTTTGTTCCATCCGGTGAGTTCTGGTTCATATGAGTGAGAGGGAGAGGGGGAGAGAGAGAGGCCGCCGAAGGTGGCTGGCCGTACTAGTGCATACATAAACTAAGCAACCAACAAGTGTTAGGATAAAAGCCCCAATATTGGGACAATCACCACAAGTAAAACAAACCCTCCCCCAGAAGTTGGACAAACAAACATGGGTAGTTGCTGTAGGTCGTCCGTCGTGGAGCGTTTCCATTGGAGGAGTATTGAGTTCAAGCCCGGTTTTTTAATGTCCCATTTTGCGCTCATGTGTGTCCTTAATGTCTTGAGCGAGTTTTTTGCCTCGAAGTTTACGCAAATGCAGCGGAAAATTTGCTTGCTTCGTCGAAACCAAAAACGCCTATTTTGCTAAGTAAAGAACTCCTGCGCGCATCTTCTGGACCATTCCAAGCCTCAAATCTCCAACCATAGCTCTCATGCCGCTGTGTGCAATCTCGTTGTCCTTAATATGGGGCGTTTATCCTGATAGGGAGTGACATCAAAATGGTCTGTAACATTATGAAGTCTAAGCTTCAAACTTGTTTCCATAGGAGTAGCAATAGGTTTGTAATCCTCAATTGAATCTATGCAACACTCTCTCGTTGTCCTATGTCTAACACAAAACATACCTCCATCAACCTGCTAAACTATAATACCCAAATCTACACTATTTATGAAGCAGCTTAAAAATTTCAAGGCTTAAGCAGCGCTCCACCTTTCATGTGAATAAAGACTCTACTTTTCCTTCTCAAGACCATAAAGAAACTGCAACATTCAAATTTGACAGGTGACTCTATGTTTCTTTCTGGAGGCATTTCCTGTTTGGCTCTACCTTGGAGGCCATAGAGGAACTCCCTTTTTCTTTCTACACAAATACACATGTAGCCTTTAAATTCAAGGGTGGCTCTAGAGCTTAGGAAAATATCAAACTCTCGACGCTTCCATGCATCGAGCAATGCTGAGCTAAAACCTTGCATTGGGCATTTCCACACATCGTTGTCTTGCTAGTCCCGAGGATGCGCATATTACACATTGTAGCTTTGTGCAAAGGGACAGAGTCTAATGGTCTCAAAGTCTGATTGGCACTACCTTTGCCTCACATGGGATAACATGAGCATGTTGGGGGGGGGGGGGGGGGGGGGGGGGGGGGGGGGGGGGGGGGGGGGGGGGGGGGTAGGTCTCAAATAGGACTCGCCAAGAACATTATTTCTAATCCAAGTAATTTTTAAAATAAATAAGGGCACAATTAAAACTCTTTCGATTTTTAGATCAAAATAGAGCTTGCAAAAAACATTTTTCTTGATCAAATTGATGTTAAAATAAATAAGGGCACTTTGAAAAAGAGTAGAGATTTTAGGTGAAAGTTTGAAGAATTGTTGGTCTTTACACTAAAACTTGCAAAAGGTAAGCTTGGAATTTAGCTGAGATTTTGCAATTTTAGCAGGTGAAAAATACACTAAACTTCTTCTTCTTTTTTGAGAACATTGGTTTCAAATAGCCCCACAATGGAGGGCATGACAGATTGCAACTATTGCAAATCTATTACACGCTCATGTGGGGCATCATCATGAAAGAGAGAGAGAGAGAGAGAGAGAGAAGCTTTGGAGGTATCTACGTGTCATTTGAAGTATAAGCCTTTTTCTACTTTTTCTCCTTGAAGGGCATTTAAAGAATGGCTCCATTTTTCCTTCTGAAGACCATAAATCAATGTTGAGCTAAAACCTCACGCTAGGAACCTCCATGCATTAGAGTCCTGCTAGCCTAGAGGATGTGCACATTACGCATTGTAGCTTCAGGCAAAGAGGCAAAGTCAGATGGTCTCGGAGCCAGATTGGCACTAACTACGCCTCAAATGGGACAACATGAGCATGGAGAGAGAGAGAGAGAGAGAGAGAGAGAGAGAGAGAGAGAGAGAGAGAGGTTTCAAGTAGGGCTTGCCAAATATATTTTCTCTAGCCGAAGTAATTTTGAAATAAATAAGAGAGAGAGAGAGAGAAGCTCCAAAAGAGGATGCTCATTGCAAGGATCGCCTCTCTCCTATGCTTGGGGAAAGGTAAGGGAAGATGATGCGCGGTCAAAATTTGAAGAATTGTTGGTAAAAACTTTTTTGATTTTTAGGTCAAAATTTGAAGGATTGCTAGTATTTACATTAAAACTTGCAAAATTTTACCAAATAGCTAGTATTTTATCAAATCGCAAAATCCGAAGAATTGCTAGTATTGACATTAAAACTTGTAAAATTTTACTGATTTTCTTTAAAGCAAGTTTGGAATCTAAACTGTGATTTTGCAAGTCTAATTGTTTTAAAATACACTAAATCCTTGCTTTTTTGAATAGCCCCACAGTGGAAGGGAACGATGGATGTAGACAAGTTTGATGCTCAGTACATACACAATCACTCTCTCACCACCCCAAGGACATGCTATGCAAAGAGAGGAGGGGCACACCTTTTGAACACCCTCACGTGGGGCACCGTTGTGTGTGTGTGTGTGTGTGTGTGTGTGTGCGCGCGCGCGCGCGCGTGTGTATAGCTATTTTTACTTATAAAGACATAAATGAACTTTTAAGCTCAAAAGACAGCTTGCTTTAGAAAAATGACAATGATTAGTACAAAAACAACTCAGTCTTAGAATTATCTGTGTACATGGTGGCTATAAGAATGAGGTCTCGTTCTAATATACAATAATAATAACCCATCAAAGAAGTAATTCCCAAGTAGTAGGAGCAAGTGAAGTCATGGACAGTCATTTGCTTCAAGCCAAAAAAATTCTAAGAAAGGATAGAGTCCTCACCTGCATCCTTTCAAATAAGACAACAGATACATTCGCCTTGAATGCATTTTACAGGTGTTATTGGACTATATCAGTTGTTATCCATGTCCACGTTACAACTTTTTAACTTTAAAACAGACGTGCAGAGTGCATATGTAATCCACTTTTAGTAAAGTATAAGATGTGTGTATTTTATATCAATTTGAAAAAAAGACAAAATCTCTTAAATTTATGAAAGTACTTCTATGTGAGGTTCCTATATAGTCCCATTTTTTAGACCTTAAATAGATAATATATATATCATTCTAATCAAAAGTCCCCAACCCCTTTAAATCAAAGTGTCTCAAAAGAAAATATCCCCAAAAAATACCTAAAATATTTTGTAAGTTAAATCTTTAGTTTAAAGAATCTGTTTTCAATTTATCATCTATCTCCATACAATCACAGTAATTTGATTTTCACACTCAATCCTCAAATCCTTTTGTTTGCTCTAGGTATCAAAATCCAGACGGTATTTTAGGTTAAAACAAATTATCAAGAACTAATTGAATACTCAATACTCTACAACACTTGTTATACCAGCAAGTTTAAACCTACAATAGGATATGGTTAGCACAACCATACTGTCGTGATACAAAACCTATAAAAGAACTAGTGAGTTGTGCCGAGAGAGTGACATCAATAATACATTCCTTAAAGTAAGTCACCCAAGAGAATTGATACCTAAAATATGTACAAACTCTAAAAAATACATTTGATTGGCACATTTTTTTTCCAGAAGTATCACCCATAATAGGGCAAGACAACCTTTCGACCATCCTGCCTCCCCTTTTTTCAAGAAACTCGGGTAGTGCAGTATCATTTTAATCAAGCCACAAAACATAATTAGTACTCAGTGTCACCATATCCATGTTCGCCTCAAATAATACCTTCTTAAATCAGAGCACGGTGTAGTAACCAAGACCAAGTGTTTCAACACATTGACGAGAGAATATCCAAACCAGATTATCGTTAAAAAATAACAAACACAGAGTTTTGGCAAAGAAGGACTATTAGAGTCATAAACCATGCTTTTGAAGGAGATCTGTACTCGCAACAAGGAACATATTTTTATACAAAGATTATCATACTTTGCAACTTGTAATTTGAGCAACCAGGGGCAAGAGTCTTTATAGAACATCAATTGTACTATGCTGCGCATAATATTTTTAAAAGAATGTCTGGTGCGAAAAAACCAGTAAAAAAGTAGAATGCGGACCTGTGAAGCACCATCCTTTTTCTACCAACTCCATAGTTAGACAATAAAGAAAGCCCTCAAATCTCTCTTTACTCAAACACAAACACCACGCAAAAGACAAGGCTAAGGGAGGGGTTCAGGGCCATCCTCACCTTATATAGTATTCCATCAGTGGAGAGAGTGATGAGGAAGACCGACGTGTAGGATTCCATTTTTAATTTTTGCTCGGCTCCCAAAGCGCCTGGCTACAAACGGCAGTCATCGTGGCCCCCTACATTGGGGATAGAGTAGGAGAGAAGAGGGAAAAAAACACCATCATAATGCGTGCAAGTGCATAAAGATCATTCGGCAACAACAGGATGGTTAGGGATTCCTCGATACCTGTCACCATCATAGCCAACAAGAAAAATTTCCATTAGTCAGTGGAAGACATGTGTCACAAAGAAAAACCCACGTGTTATAGATGTCAACCAAAAAATGCATTTGCAAAGAAAAAATTCCTTATGATAAAAAGTTGGCACCTAGGTAATGCTCTCCATAGCTATTGGATTGTGTTGGATGTAGGAAAAGGGGCACAATAACTGCTCTGTGAAGCCAAGGGTGGTATTGTCATACACTAGCACTTGAATGTAGTAAGTCTCTTCTTGCACCAAGTCCGTAAAGGGCACCTCTTTTAAAGCCATAGCCATGCATGCACAAGGTAGTGGTGGAGTGGCACCACTCCTCATCCACGCTAGAAAAAACGTTTTTCTGTGGGGGCTACCATATGTAGGAGAAACCATATAAGCGCAAGGCATATCTGCAAGGTGATGGGAAAAATTGCCATCACGCCAATGATGGTGTTTCCACACGTATAATAGGCATGCATGAGGTAATAATGTACTAAGTTGCTTCTAGGCTTTTCCCAAAATTTCTAAGGAAAGGTTTGTTTAAGGGGAGTATCCCATGGACCAACAGAGTTTTTTAAGAAAAAAATGTTTTATTACTGGTGCGCGTGCCCATGTGGTTATTAAAAAATGTTTTGTAGGCAGTATATGTGTATCTCGCACTAGGGATAGAGAGGGGGCCATGGGGGTCCTAGTGCCCATCCTTAAGAGACAACATGTGTAGGAGTGCCTTAGGGTCACAAGTAAAATTGGTGGAACAATATCCCTGTCGGGTCTGCTTGATCAATCTCCACAATTTTGCTTTTTCAAAACCATTCCTACAAAAAGCAATTACTAGCTGGCGGATGTCCATAGAGGCATTTAGGGTATCCGAGTTGCAAAAAAGAATAGGTTTTAGCTGTGATAGGATGACTTTGTGTGCCCAATTTCTAGGTCTATATGCTAGCTCTGTGGATGTATTTTATAGGAGTAATTTGGAGGGATGTATGGTTTTTATCTACGGCTTTCTAAAATTTGCCATCAATTATGGAGAGGGAAATATTTAGGAATGTAGTTTGTAAAGTTTTCTTTCCCTCAATGGTGAGCTCTGGTGGGTAAAATGCATTCCTTAGTAATGAACCATTCTGGTCTTTGACAATCTATCGAAAGGATATCATCAAAATATCTAAACGGGATAGCTAGCTCAGTTAACATTTCCCTAGAGGTTGGAGATAGTATCACTTTTTCATAGCAATTGTACTCCAAAGCATGTAAATAAAGATTACACCATATGGGTGAACATGCAAGCCCCATGGGGATCCCATTAGTTTGCTGGTAGAACTTTTGGTAGCATTGAATGTACATGTGGTTAATCAACCAAGTACTAATATTAATTACATCCTCAAGGGAGAAGGAGAATCCGTTCTTATATTTGGTTCTTGACCATGTCCCCTCTTGATAGAAAGTTGGGAAGTACTGGAAAGAAATGAAGGGGTTTTTTTCTATTTGGAAAGCACAAGTAATGAGGTTATTAATGAGAGGAATTAGACCCATATCTCCATTATGGGGGATATTCTCATAACATTTCTTAATGTCTGCTGAGTAGAATATGCTAGCACCTTTTGGAAGGTTAATTACACAATCATAGATGGATTCAATAATCCACTAGAATGTATCCTTAAGTTATGGCAGAGCAGAGTTTTTTGGTTAAGCATCCTTGCTCTTTGTTTTAGATTTGGGAGGCAAGATTTCAAGAGGCATGCCATAAGCAACGAGGCTTCTAAGTAAATACTAGAAGCACCACAAGTTAGCCATCTGAAACTATCCTTGTGTAATTTGAAAGATGCCATTAGGAAGGGCAAAGTTGCCAAGGATGGTAAGTTCATCTTTTTAAGCATATCCATGATAGTCTTAGAAGGGTCCTCTAAGCAATGAGAGAAGTCACTACTAGTGAGTCTCTATTGAATCTCCTTTTGTACCAGTGCTTTATTAATAAAATAGGGTTGTTTGGGACTTTGTAAATAGATTTAATCAGGTATCGATGTTTAAGGGAGGCAAAGACAATAATCAGTCCAGACAATAATCCTTAAAAAGCTTGCCTAACAGAGTTGATATCCAGATTATGAGGTAAATAGACTATCTTGTCAGAAAGAATTTTTAACAAGACCGAATAAAGTTCATTAAAAGCTTCATGTAGATCAGGGGGGCAAGAAGGTATGTGGTTTAACCCCAACATGAGTACCCTCTTAACCTTTGGGGGAACAAGCAGGTGCTCCACAGTAGCCAAAACATGGCCAAGATTAGGAACAAAACCAAGGTCAGTAGGGGTATAAGGACAAGAGAAAGGCTCATCTGTGGAGGTAAACACAAGCTTCTGGTTATAAAGTAAAAGCTTTAGGGAAGGTTTAAAGCTCCAGGTGAACATACATTTTCCCCAAGAAGGGGACAAACCAAAGTTTAATCCAAAAAAGAACACCCCAAAAAAAGATCTTAGACTAGGTAAGTCCATCAGAGAATTGCAGTACAAAATGTTAACAAAAGGGCGATCCTTTTTCCTTTGCAAGGGGCTAGCGATAAACGTCTAGTAGCTTCTTTTGAAACCTACAACAGTAATCAACCATCAGCTATAGAGAAGAGATTTAGCACTAGGAAGGTTGTTTCGGTTAAAGGCCTGTCACACATGTCCATTGGAGTTCCAGACGGCTATCCAAGGTTTGCAGGGAAGTTGGGGGTGTGAGAGGTTGTAGGGGCCATGCAGCTACCAGCAGAATCCACTGGTGAAGTGGCATTCCAATTTTGAATAGGGGGAGGAGCAGAATATGCCATCCTATTAAATCTTCCCCTACCACGATTATTTTTTTGAAAGTCACCTCGGGCTCGTTTTGGAGTCCTGCCATCATGCACCAAATCCTTGCTTGAGGAGATAGGCTTTCTGATGAAGACATCTACCTCCGAGATGCTACTGCTATATAAGCATGCAGCTGTCCAAATAAAGGCACCTGCTTTACTGCATCCTTGAGCTTTTCTTGGTAGAAGACATGGATTAACAAAGCTTTGATAGCCTCTCGAGCTTCAGTTGTTATCCACCTTAAGAAGGTCAACATGGACTTCTTAAGGGAAGGGCCGGGAAGAAGACTGATAGGTTATGCATGATCATCCATAGGGCATGGTCAAACCATAAGATGTTGGCATCTTTGCAAAAATCCCCTTCTCCCACATGGTCACATCCACATTTAATGAATGGGCGATGTACATTCCAAAGTTGGGTAGTATAGTTAGGATCTTGGCCAGTAGTACTGATTAAGCCTTTTACTCCAAGTAGGCATCCCAAAGTGGCATTACATCTTTGGGTTTCAAAGCTATTCATAGAAAAAGGGCAAGCCATTAAATAAGACTCAATAATCATGGAGCAATTATTATGCCAAATTTGCTGCAACCCAATCTTCACAGCCTCTTTGTCCCTATCATTGATGAGTGTAGCAACAAACCTTCAGTTAATGGGGCAAGTAAGGCAAAGTTGCCAAGTGTCCATGGCTTGTGATTAGCATCACCCAAATAGACTTCTAGCATCCAAGCAGGGATATATGGATCGGTATAGGTTTCAAAGGGCTTCTTAGAAATACCGAGTGAGGGGCTATTGATGGAGAAGTTTTGTGTAGTAATAGCCACCTCATCTCCATTAGGAATTAGCCAATTTGCAGATGCGGTGGGGGGTGACATAGATAAGGAAGGGGCGCCTTGGAGAAGGTGTTTCTTCCTTTGCTTGATAAGGGGGTCGTTATGCAGCTTCTTTCCATGCATGTCCATAAACTTCCTCATGATATGAGGGGAGTTTTCAAGCCACTCACAGTGTTCCCTGCCATCATCATCTTGGATATTCCCAAGATTAGCAATGATATCCATGAGCCTTGACACAACAGCAACATGGTTATCCTTAGCCAATGCATAAATGTTGAACCAAGACGGGATATCCAATTGAGCAAGAACCAGTAAATCAGTGGAGTCATCCAAAGCCACATCAACCTTATCTGCATCCATTAGAGTTTTATGAAAGGATGGATCCTTAATCTAGAGTAGTAAGCCTTGCACAATAGATGGAGGAGCCAGTAGGCGACCATCATAACCAAGGGTTGCAAGTGCATTATCACATCCATTTAAGCTTGCCTATAGAAAAACATTTTTAGCGAGCTGAGAGAGAAGCAATCAACAAGTTAAAGATGATAGGTAATCCATACAAATTACTATCACCACGAGTGTGTGTGTGTGTGTAGGTTACAAGAGATCATGGCTCATCACAAAAGCAACAGATAGAGAATAGGCTATCATCTTTTGATTAATGAAAAATCTAGGAATTGACCATAATACATAGGTGTGCCATTTTCAAATCATAGAGAGATTTATCTTGCAGAAGCTTTTAGGGTAAGGGATTCCTCTATACCTGTCTTCATCACAGACAACAAGAAAAATTTCCATTCGTCAGTGGAAGACAGGTGTCACAAAGAAAAACCCACGTGTTATAGATGTCAACCAAAAAATGAATTTGCAAAGAAAAAATTCCTTATGATAGGAGGCTGGCACCTAGGTAATGCTCTCCATAGCTATTGGATTGTGTTGAATGTAGGAAAAGGGGCCCAATAACTACTCTGTGAAGCCAAGGGTGGTATTGTCATACACTAGCACTTGAATGTAGTAAGTCTCTTCTTGCACCAGGTCCGTAAAGGGCACCTCTTTTACATCCATAGCCATGCATGCACAAGGTAGAGATGGAGTGGCACCACTCCTCAGCCAGGCCATAAAAAATGTTTTTTTGTGGGGCTACCATATGTAGGAGAAACCATATAAGCGCAGAGCATATATGCCCAAGTAATGGAAAAAAGGCTCATCGCGCCAAAATGATGGTGTTTCCACATGTAGGATGGACTTGCTTGAGGTAATAATGTACTAAGCTGCTTCTAAGCTTTTCCCAAAATTTATAAGGGGGGGTTTGTTTAAGGGGAGTATCCCATGGACCAAAAGAGTTTTTTAAGAAAAAATGTTTTATTACTGGTGCACCTGCCCATGTGGTTATAAACAAATGTTTTATAGGCAGTATGTGTGTGTGTGTGTGTGTTGGCGTATTAAACTTAATACATATACATAAAAGAACATAACATTCAAAAGATAATTGGCTTTAGATAATTGGACAAAGATTTGTACAAAAGTGACTCAGTTTTAATCTCATTATTGTACAATATAATAAGAATGAAGCATCATTCCAATGATCCTATACAAAAGAAATAGACTTGTGGAGGACAATCAGGTTGAATCAACAGGGATCTTCAAAGTATACAACAATTAAGCCAAAAAAAATTCTAAGTAAAGATACCATTCTCACATACATCCATATAAACAAGACAAAAGATTCATTAGCCTTGAATATGTATTACAGGTGTCAAAGGACCTATCAGTTGTTACCCTTGTCCTACTTAGAAAAAAATTAACTTAAACTACTATCCAAAATAAATTTTGGAGTATCTAATAGTGTAAAGCCATCACCCCTTCTGATGTAAGTGGCTCAATCCTAAGTACTTTTCTTTGTTCCAAGTTCAACCAGATTTTCCAAATGGTATCCTCAGGATCAGAAGGCCATCACCTCTTTTGATTCAAGTGTCAAAAGGTATTTACAAAATGTAATTTATTGAAAATATTTTTTTAACCAATATACAAGCTAATTTCTATAATTTAACTTTCCTTTAAAAGTGATTTTAAGTATGAAGTGTCCAAGTTAAAACATATTCTCCAAGAGATCTCTTCTGGATCTTTATCAAGCATAAGTAACCCTTTATTCAAACACTTTAACCACAAAGGCATCAAAAGGCCATCACTCCTTCTGATGCAAGTGTCTCAAACATAAGAACCAAGTTTAAACCATATATTCCAGTAAGAATCCACAATATTAGAAGGCCATCACCCCTTTTGATTCAAGTGTCATTAGGTGAGTAATGTATTTTAATATCTCGTTTTTTTTTAAATCCAAACAAATCCTATGTTTTACCTTTCCTTTAAAGGTGATTTAGTTTTTTCGATACCTTTATCTTGTTAAACCATTGTTATTGAAAGCAAGTAGTTATTTAGCTATACCCATCATTTTACAAATAATTTGCTGTTTTGCCATCAATTCTGAAATCATAGAGGGTTAAAGTTCCATCCAAAACTATTGACACAAAGCCAACAAGTAGGCTTACCATATTTTTTACTTGTCAAAGCCAAGCAACATCTTGAGGTTTACAGAATCTAATTACAAGATCAAGCTAGTTCATTTTGTAACTAAGGTAATATTAGAGAAAAAGTAAGATTTAAGGGTCACCAGCTTACTATTGCGTGTTTTCTTTTTTTTTTTAATGATAAACAATATTATGCTCCTAAATCGATTGATGTAAACAAATTTCTTGCTTCAACACCAGGCATATCTTCTTGTGATGAGAACATATGCAGTGGATTGAGATCGTCAGCCATCCAAGTTTGAATATCGACGAAACAAATTTTGGACCTTTGGTAAAGCATCAAGGCTTAAAGTAGGTTTACATCACTTTTGATTAACCACTATACAATAATATATATCATCCTCGTCTAGGGGAGAAGTAGGCAGGTAACAATGTAGCAAATGTTCTACAACACACACCAGCCAACCGGTCAAACAATATTACCACAAGAGGTCGGTAAGCAGCCATCACTTACTAAAAAAAAAAAAACATTTCCTATTAAACCAGTCAAGACAATATTATAGTAAGCCAACAATAGATCTTAGTAAAATCTCCACAACAGGTCAATCCTAGTTAGGTAACTAATTTTTTACAAAATGCAGAGAAGCACCAATAACTCCCAATAAATAGCTATCACATACTGCAGATTGCACCTTCACCAATTATGGTACATCTAAATGGAATCAAACACAACAATTCATTTTATTTTGGTAGGTACCATCTATTTCAATTATATAGGCAGCTAAGAAAACCCATTTAGAGCAGCCCGAATGAACCAAAGTATTAAAACTAGGCGTTCCCCATGAAATCTTCACTAGACATCAGATCAAACCATTAATTTGAGCACCTTCAACTCAAGTAGACCATCATGACAGCCGTCAGGTTTTTCAATAGAAATAATAACACCGGTTTATGCACAATAGTTTATCAAAGTGAATCACAACATGATTAGGCATTATCCAAGTAGGAGATAAAGGAAAAAACATGCGAGGTAGTGGGTTGCTCCACAATCTCCATGATGTAGGCACAGGCCACCACTCAACACACCCTTTTTTTTTAACCAACGTAACCAAAAATGCAAGGCTAAGTGAGGGAAAAGAACAATCCCTCACCTGGTTAAATAGGCTTGCTAGTCTGCAAGAAGTTTCCATCAATGTCCCTTGAGATTTGTGAGGAGATCAATCAGAGCGAGCTATAGAATCTCCACATAATCCTAGACTGCAAGAGTTGGGAGTCTTCAGCCTTCATAGGGCAGCCAAGTAGGCAAGACATCAAATAGGCATAGAGGGGAGAGAGAGAGAGAGAGAGAGAGAAGAGGAGAGTGAAGAAATATTGCACGATAGGTTATGCAGCCAAATCCACATGTGCAGAAGCTCTCAGAGAAAATGTAGCACTAGGAGGAGAAAAATTTCAACGACTCGGTATGCCCATTTACAAAAGGTAGGTGGAGACGAAAGTGTAGGAGTTTTAGCTAAGAGGTAAGTTCCCACAAAAAAGGGGAATAGCCAACAGAAAATGGATCCAATACACATAACATTAGTAAAGCCTGAGAGTTGAGAGCTAAGGGAAACTAATAATATTCAACATAATGTATATTTAAAATGGACAAGGCTATACCAATAAAAGAAAACCCATTTTAGGTTTCCTAGAAAAAATTAACAGGGAAGCCAATAGGGGGTATTAGTGACAGCAGCAAGGCACATAAGATTATGTTACCAAACATTATATCCATGGTTTTTACCCACAAAACACAAGGAAAGAACATATAAGCACTCTTCTCAAGCCATATGGGAAGTCATGTCTCGGCCCTGTTAAAGTTATAGGAGGGTAAGTAGCTTCAATAAGTATAGCATAAAGAAGGGTAATAGCAATTGGAAGGCAAATCACCACAAGGTTATGGTAATCACACAATATTATATCCATCAGCTACATCATGCATCATAGAGCAAGGTTCTCCCATCTAGCAAGGTAGAATACTCATGGTAATTATACAAAAGACAATATATCCATAAGCTTTGTCAAGCATATTGAAAACCAATTATAAAAGCTATAGGATAGTGGGCAAAAGCAATAACTTATCAACAGTGCAATAATGGTCAAAGAAAAGAAGCAATCAAAACTAAGTTAAAGTGACCAAAAGTGTGTGTGTGTGTGTGTGTGTGTGTGTGTGTGTGTGTGTGTGTGTGTGTGTGTGTGTGTGTGTGTGTGTGTGAGTGAGTGAGTGAGTGAGTGAGAGAGAGAGAGAGAGAGAGAGAGAGAGAGAGAGAGAGAGAACATCCATGCTATTTTTAACCACAACAACGTGTGGGTCACACACTAGTAATGATAAAATCCCCAAATCTCACATCTTAGAAGAGGCATTGGCCTTGAAATCAGCAATATGCCCCTCATTCGGTCTATCGAGCAACATGTCATCAATATATAGCACAACAATACAAAGTTTTCTCAGATCAATTATTTTAAAAACCACGTATAGCCCAGTAAGCATGAATCTATTCATCCCAAGTACGTGGATCTTGCTTTAAACCATAGAAAGCCTTCTTAAACATACACACCTAAGCTTTCTTAAACTTAAACACCTTGTTTTCTTGCCCTTTTTGAATGAAGTCATGAGGCTATGATACATACACTTCCTCACTCACATCACCATTCAAAAATGCACTCTTTATGTACAATTGATTTGCATTCCAACCATTATGAGTTGCCATGCAAAAGTGCTATGAATGGTAGTCGTACGACAAGTAGTAGCAAAAGTTTCATCAAAATCAATGCCCTTCTGTTGAGCATACCCTTTTGCCACAAGCCTAGCCTTGTAGCAATCACCACTACCATTAGGTTTAGGTCTTACTTGAAAACACACTTAGTATCAAAAGATTTTTTCCGAGGAGATCGATTACATAACGACCATCTGCCATTCTTCACAATAGTAGCATACTTAGATTGCATTATAGCCAACCTTTTTTTTTTTTAATGGCTTCATCAAATGATAAAGATTCTTCAAAATATTATCATCTAATACATAAGAGGCATGTTGAGAACTTGAACAAGTACGTAGGACATGTGCTCCAAATTACTATCACAAAAATGACAAATGTTCTTCTTTATCGTCATACTAGACACCACTAAAACATAACAATAAAATGCATAAGAGGCATGCTAAGAACCTGAATAAGTCCAACTCACAAAGGTACACCCAATTTTCTATCACGTAAGGTTTGCACTAGGCATCTTGGTATATCTCTAACTTGCTCATTTTTAACCCTATCATAATCAGTTACATCTTGTAGATCTAATTCTAATGCTTCAGTGGGAGACGCGATTAGGACATATGCAACACACATAACCTCAAGCCAAAATGCACGTGGCAAAGACTCTTGACCATACATCGTGCCATCTCTATAAGTGACATGTTTTTTCCTCTAAGCAACACCATTTTGCTGAGGGATATAGAACCATATGTTGATGTTTGAATTTGTTAAACATAGACTCCCCCTATTGATTAGAATGGAGGGTGCCTACAATACAGCCAGATACATTTTCAACCATAACAGAAAATTGCTTGAAGCACATAAATGTCAAAGTCAACAATGGGGAGAATATATGAGAGAGAGAGAGAGAGAGAGAGAGCTGAAGCAACCAACCTTGGCAATGAAATGATGATCATACAATGGGGGCAAGGTGTACTTATACAGTCACCTTAGCAAATTTCGGAGTTTGACAAATAAGTAAAATAAATACCCAAAGAAAAAATAAATATTGGGATCACATTGGGTTGTTCACTTGAGATGCCATAACTTTATCACCCCCTCTGTAGCTCATAGTGGACATAAATAGGTGAGACCAAGCTGATGAAGAAGCTACATGGACACCCAACAGCGATCGGGATATTGGATACACCTCGGTTATGCTACCCTCAACTTTTTACCTTAGAAGATTGCCATCTTGAGCACTAGTAGCCTTGTTGAAAATTGAATTGTAGACCACACTATGTCCAAGAATCCCCATTCATGAACTGTGAACACATCACATCTAGACTTTCTAGACAATGAGCTTTGAAACACATCCTATTCATAATCCGGGCAACAACAATGAATTGGTGCACTCATCCATAGTAATTTAGATACATCTGATTGGTTCCTTGCCAGATGCATGTGCATTGAACTCCGACCCGTGGGTTCAAACATCGATAACTCAAACTCCAACACACGGCCAAATTATTTGTGGGAGCTTCATTTTTCCCCTCTCTGCTAATCACAAGTCTCTCTCTGACTAAATCTAGTTGTGGCAGCCGCCTTCTGACTACAAATCTGGCGTCGTGGCCATTGTGATCGTCACCACATGTGCCATGCTGACCTCCTCTGTTAATTCTTTATCACAATTACCTTTGTCAAGCTTGCCTTTACCTTTGTCCTCTTGTGAGTTCCTATTCTTGTCTTTGGCCTCAAACTCTCAATCCAAACAAAGCATTGTATCACATTCATAACAATGGTTGTTGGACCTGGTGGGTATCGAGGCAGCTAACTGAGTATTGGGTCTGCTCTCCTTGTCAAGATTGACTTTTCCTTTGTCCTCTAGCAGCTCATGCATTTGCTTTTGGCTTCACAATCTTGAGCCAAAGAAATCGATGGCCTCCTTGAGAAATTCTCTAATGCATAGGCCGCTATAACTGGGTATTGGTTGATCCATTTTCCATAGCCTCAAAGTTGTGTTGGTGTTGGCCATTTGAATCATCGGTGGTTGAGCAAGGGTGGACAAGGTCTGGAAACTTTTTGTCTTCCTTTTGTACTCCAAATGGCCTCAAAAATTTCCCAAGCCGCACCAAAAACAAGATTTATGTTGCCCTTGCAAGCCTCATTCACATTTCCCCAAGCCACACATGGGAGTCTCCTCCAATGACCCTCTCTTGGGCTCCACTCTCAAAACAAGGCGGCCTCTAGCATTTTAAAACACTGCATCAAATTGATGCTAGAACCCGCATAAGGAGGAAGGAAGGGAGTGGATTCTTGCTATTGTTGCCTCTATAGAGCTACCATTGAATATCAAAATGCAGGGAAAACAACGTGTAGGCCTGTCGGTGAACCTCTTCTACTACCAATGTTTTAGAATGCTAAGTGTAGCAAACTCCGATGGGAAACAAGTCCACATAAGCGGCACAAAGTGCCATGAGGAGCCAACTCCCTCCAACAATTTAAAATGCTACCAAAGGAGGGGAGGAACTACAACAGACAAAAATCAAGGCATGCCAAAAAAATACACAAAACTATATAGTACAACAAATAAATCAACATAGTTGCATGCTTGGCAAGTCGTGCATACACACAATCAAGAATATTACACGATCTGGAGAATTGCACGAGCACATAATCAAAGCTATACACGAACTGAGAGAGACGGCGAGCGAGAGATCATGGGGAAGCTTGTGCAGGTGCACCTCCTAGAGCAGAGTGCTACATTGGCACGACAAGAGAGGAGAGGTGAGAGAAGAGAAGATGAACACAGACATTGGGTGCAATCTCCCCCCGTGCAAGAGTGAGCATCTTCCTCTTGTACGTATTTATTTATAGATTTCTTGAATGTCAAAATGAATACAGACTGTTCACCCGGACATAACAATAACCATAGCTCATAAAGAGCACTCAAATAATGAAATATCCATAACTGTGCTATCTTTTCACAATAGTCCATCGCATTTGTCACCTATCAGTTGTAGTAGTGAATACATACTTATCCATCTCCATTACATATCTCTCCATTAGAAAACACCAATTGCCCTCAATTGCTAAGTTAAGAATTTGCAAATCATACTTAAAAAACAATGGTTAAAATTATGTGTCAAAAATATCATGAAATATAATAAAAAGTTATAAACTTAAACAACATTTTGCTTATGCATGTTGTCATCCACATACTACATATTCTAGTGTCCCATACCACGAGAATAGGCAGTATATGTCATATCCTGATGGATCAGGATATCATTGGTCACACTCATTCGTCAATAATCAATTCTTGTAAATATTAGGTCCAATTCCATACACAGTGTTGATGACCGATCATCATAACTCAAATCCTAAATCCAACTGACTAGGTGCAATGGTGTCAACCATTGCAACATGATTTTATAATTGGTGTTGCCTAAATTGATGAATTGACACCAATTGATCGTGCTACCTACATAAGTGAATCTGTACTTATGCTGCCTAAACCGACAAATATACACCGATATTATTTAAAGTAGCAAATCTGTTATTTGTTGGTATGCTGCCTCAATTGGTGAATCTGCATGGATAACTAGAGTTGCCTAAATCAGTGAATCTACACCAGGATGAGCATATACACACTGACTAAATCGATGAATTTGTGTGCATGTGACCAATGGACTAGACAAGGTATAAAAAACAACACATATATTATATGTTTGTTGACGGACTCAACTGTAAATATTGTTTGGGACTCAATCAAGTTTTAGATTGTAATGTATTAAATATATGGATGAGCTGAACCCATGGTAGAAAGTATAGGAGGTAATTTTGATAAGTTAGAACCTTCAAGGCGGAGGTATAAAAACCAACTTTTGTAACCCTAAGGACAACTTTTGAATTAAATCATCTTTTGAGCTAAACTAAGCGTGTTGTGACTATGTGTTTTGTGTGAGAGAGTGAGTGAGGTCTTCTTCTACTCTCTACATGCACTACAAAAGCTATATTATGAAGGTGACTACACCATTGCATTAGCAACGGCGAGAGCTACGCTTCAATGTCAAGCTTGCACGATTTTGGTCTCTTCACGAAGAGTGTTAGGAAATAAGACGTAGCTAAATAGATAATTGAGTAGATTACTTAATGGAGAGAGACAGATTTATATACACGAGATTATAGAGTAGAGAGAGAGAGAGAGAGAGAGAGCGTACACACGATATACGTGGTCCACCCAATGTGGGCTACGTCCACGGGAAAGCAGCCACTCAATGGCTTTAGTACTTCAAAACAAGAAGTAGTTTACAAAGGGATTATACCCTTAATGGAGCTCCCGCCTTGCTTCACTCTCACCACCTCACACTCACCTTGTTGCATCAACTTCACACTATGAAATGTGTGTAGAAATGGCCTCCTTTTATAGGCCAAAAGGGCTGCCCTCTCTTATGAGAGACAGCCATGTGTAGCCGCCCTTGTGCGAATAAGTCCAAATCGGACCCTCCAATCCGCCCATGTGTGGCCGCCCTTGAGAAGACAAGTCCGCTTTTGAATTCGGCCACCGGCCACCGGCCATTGACTTCCGACCACCGGCCACCGGCCATTGACTTCCGACCACCGGCCATCGGCCATTGACTACCGACCACCGGCCAACCGATCGGTTGTTTTTTGACCACTTTTCGGCCGCCGGCCGGCCATAATATTCCGGCGAAAAAGAATATTCCGGCGAAAAGAAAAAGTCTCGGGGGCCTCCGTCCCTGAGGCCTTTAAAGTTGCCCCTGATTCTTGTCCGTGAAAATTTTGGTTTCCGGTGAGTGATTTTCCTTCACGCACGATGGCTTCTCCTCATAATGGGGGCCTTACAAATGTGCGCTTTTACCACAGAAAATTACAAGGGTAAATCAGGCTCCATACTTAACAAAGAGCTCTCCCACGAGCTTCAAAGTGAGTTCTCTCTCTAACCGTGTATCCATTTTGTGATTGCTTTGTATCATTGCCTTCATGATGAGTTAAGCTACACGTTAGGCCTGAGTACATTGAGAATTAGTGGCCTGTAATTTTGACATGTCTTCCTACGTGTTTTCCGCACCAAGTGTTTGCAGGTAGTAAATTGGGTTAGAGACTTTAGGGAAGTGTTCTCTAGGTGTGTAGAGGTCATCCCTTGAGTTTCGTGACAATTCGACAACGTTAGGTCATGTTTTGGAGAGCGTAGTCATCGTAGGTAAGGTAGCGGTTGTGCATACATAGTGTGGTTTGAGATGATTTCCCTTGGTAGTGATTGTCTCTAGAAGGTCAAACAGGTGATCCACACTCATCTATTTGTTTCTATGCACCTACGGGTCAAGCTCCATCCTTGGTTGACATCTTGTTTGATGGCCTAGTTCTCACTTTGCTAGCAAGTGCCAGCAATGTATCTGCCCAACAACAACCATAATATGAATTATATCAAATATAAATTGTAGGTTAAAAAGGAGGATTATGACACCTTGTTTTTTGTCTTTCATAAACCCTATCCCAAATATTATTGGCAATCAAATAAATCATGGGGAGGTGCTCAATATGAAGGGGAGAGGAGACTTCTAGGTTCATTGAAATCTTGTAAGTGACCTCAAAATGTGTGTATAATTGTGGAATGGGTGCAATGGCAAAATCCTCATGCATATTGCATGGAGTCTACAAGATACTACACACCAAGTGGTAGAGAAGGACACCCACCATGTAGAATCAAGACCCCAAATTTTTCCTAGTGATCAACATTCCACTTGGCAATATTCATGTATTTATACTCAGCATTCCCTTTATCAATGTAAAGGTTTTGCTTGAAGATTAAAAACATTGCAGAGAACTCAAGGCTTAAAGGTTTCTATAAAAGTTTCTCATAGTGAGAAAGTTCAATTTTACAAAGTTTGAACGGAGACACAAATCTACATATGTTAGCAAGATAGAGTTTTATCAATAGCTCCATTTGGCAATCAAGGATCAAGAACTTGCATCATGCAAGGCTATCGTAAATGTCTGGTGTTCTATGGATACCCTTTTCTAATTCTGTGAGTAGGAGGATTGATCCCAAGAATATCTTGCACACTTTAAAGAGAATGTATAATTACTAAAGTAATTGTTCAACATAGCTTGGACCGATAACTCACACATTATAGGGTATTATAGTCTAAAAAATACTCACAATGCACACACACTTCAAATTTTCTCAAGAATCGTGGCATTTGGAGTACACAAGGCTTGGAGAGGTCTCACTACATGGTAGGAAATTGATATTCTATACATAGCGCGGTGGCTTTTGGAACAATGCAAATAATTTGAAGGAGCATTTTCAATGGTTCTACAATAGGATCCTACAACACATGAAGCGTAAGCAAAAAAATAACTTCATCTATACCGCATAAGCAATTAGATCTCTACAGCAAAGAATAGCCAAACAAGCAGAGGAATTCAGCAACTCATGTGGACCAGAAGGATAGAGGAAATGGAGAGAGACAATCAATTATGTGAATCATCACTGGACAAAAAGAATACAGAGCTAGGCTAGAATATAGTTACATAGAATCTCTTATAATTGTAATGTAAGTATGGAAGCCTCTACTACTACTTGGTGAGTATTGGAATAATACTTTTTCGGAGTTGCCCTTTGTAGCATAGCATCGAATGTCTCAAAAGCATTGTGGGGTTTTCTATTCCTAATGTCAATGTAGCTACCATATATGTGTAATGTTAAGATACTTTAAGGATTCGTCTCTCAATTGGTCCCCCTAGCTCCCCAAACTTGGAAAGGGTTTCTTAGACCCCTTTTGGAGGGAAGTTTCACGCTTAGTGAACATATTGATTTTGCCAAGAGTAACATCTTGATTTTTAACATTGTTTTCAATTTGCAACTGTCATGTGTTACCGAGTCCTATCCAACATATGATGTAGACTCCATTTAGAATACATATGAGCATGCTAAACGAGTTATCACAACAAAGATGTACCCAAAATAGTACCTCTTTTCACTTTCCATGATAGTAACTTGCTGATGTAACTCATCAGCCAAGTTTAAGTCCTTGACTTGTTCTCAATTTTCATCAATTACAACCCCACCATAACTAGTGTGCAAGGTTGAGAACCCGACTTAAACATGAAGAGACTAAACCTAATTGCAAACATGCTTTAACTTATGGTAAGAAAACTCCACTAGAGCCATAAATGCTTTCTAATTGGATTGCTTAGTGCTAACGTACGCACTTCACATATCCTTTAGCACGAGATTACACTTTGTAATTTGCCTATCCCCTTGGATGTTGATTGAGATGTGTTTCCCCACAATTTAATGACTGGTAAACTGGGATCACAATGTCATACAATATTTCTAAGGAATCAACAAGGACATCCATAAGCATCTTGGTTAACTTGAAAGATACACAAGCACCCAAACCAAGCCGTGACCTTTACTGGTGATTGGTAAATCTAAAGTATTCTCATAGAGATATTGCACATAGAGTGCAAAATGCTTCATAAGCAACTAATGTGATGAATATGCATGACATTCCAAATCATTCTTTGCTAAACACTAGGGCCCATAACACCTAGTGTGCATGCATTTAGCGAATACAGATTCGAACATCCATATTCATGATCATGCGTGCCAATACTTATGGCGAATGTGATGCTTGTAGCACACATGAAAGTGTAAATAGTTCAAGAAAGAATTAAATACTATGTACTGCAATCATTTGTAAGCCTTATTGAAATGTTTGAACCAAAATAGATGTTGAAACATAAATCACTTTTAGGTACAAACAATGAAACTTTTTCATTGACAACACATAGCCTTGCTATAAGTATAAACAACCATCTGTTAGAGTTTTTTAACAACACTTGTAACTTAGGAGTTTTCTTACCATAAGTTAAAGCTCCACTATTGGCTATGTGTTCATGATTGGAGGCACAGCAGTAAGCTGGGCTTCAAAGCTGCAGAAAGTGGTTTCACTTTCTACCACGGAAGCAGAGTATGTAGCAATGACGGAGGCAAGCAAAGAAATTCTGTGGCTTCACAGATTCTTAGAAGAGATTGGATTCAAACAAGACAATTGTGTCTTGTACAATGATAGCCAAAGCGCTATCCATCTTGCAAAGAACTCAGCCTTTCATTCAAGGACAAAGCACATTGAGGTGAGCTATCACTTCATACGCACTCTTTTGGAAGAGGGACAACTAAAGCTAGGAAAGGTGCATACAAGTGAAAATCCTGCAGACATGTTTACAAAGGTGGTCAACAAGGAGAAGTTGAGCTTTTGCTCATCTTCAATCGGCATTCAAGGATAAGAAGCCAGAATGGAAAGCAGTCACAGGTTTGGTTTGGAGATCAGTCTCCAAGTGGGAGATTGTTAAGTATGCAGCCTGATTTACCCTTGTAATTTTCTGTGGTAAAAGCGCACATTTGTAAGGCCCCCATTATGAGGAGAAGCCATCATGCGTGAAGGAAAATCACTCACCGGAAACCAAAATTTTCACGGACAAGAATCAGGGGCAACTTTAAAGGCCGGAATATTATGGCCGGACGGCGAAGGTCGGTGGCCGGTGGTCGGAAGTCAATGGCCAGTGGCCGGTGGCCGAATTCAAAAGCGGACTTGTCTTCTCAAGGGCGGCCACACATGGGCGGATTGGAGGGTCCGATTTGGACTTATTCGCACAAGGGCGGCTACACATGGCTGTCTCTCATAAGAGAGGGCAGCCCTTTTGGCCTATAAAAGGAGGCCATTTCTACACACATTTCATAGTGTGAAGTTGATGCAACAAGGTGAGTGTGAGGTGGTGAGAGTGAAGCAAGGCGGAAGCTCCATTAAGGGTATAATCCCTTTGTAAACTACTTCTTGTTTTGAAGTACTAAAGCCATTGAGTGGCTGCTTTCCCGTGGACGTAGCCCACATTGGGTGAACCACGTATATCGTGTGTACTCTCTCTCTCTCTCTCTCTCTCTCTCTCTCTCTACTCTATAATCTCGTGTATATAAATCTGTCTCTCTCCATTAAGTAATCTACTCAATTATCTATTTAGCTGCGTCTTATTTCCTAACACGTCCTTGCTGTTGTTGTTGTCGTAGAAGCTTCCGTTTTGCCATACGCTCTTTTGCTTTGTCTTGAGCCTCTTTGACAATGCGCTGCTTTTCTTGAGATCTTTTCTTTTTTGCATGTATTTGTTGAAGCATGTTTTGGGTTAGTGGTAAATGACACTTTTTAAGCCGACAACCACTATCCAATTAGGCATTTCTTCACCATCCAATGTAGCAAGCTTGATAGCCCCACTTGGTGATAACTCATTGATCACAAAGGGTCCCATCCCTCGCTTTTTAAGTTTCTTAGCATGCTAGTTCAATGTATAAACCAGGACATAGTCTCCTGTTTTAAACTCCTTCAAGGGTACATGCTTGAAAGAGTTATTAAAAAAATCCTTTTGCCTTCTATTCTAAGCATAGATAGAGGCTACGGCCTTTAAGCAAAGCTCATCTAGTTTTTCGAGGTCATCTAGCTTTGAAGATAATTTTGGCCTGTTTAATCGAGTTGTTTAGCTACTCTTAGTGTTGGGATTTGGAATTCCATAGGCAAGATAGCGTTAAGACCAAACACCATGTTGTACAGTGTTGTTACAATAGAGTCCTTGTAGGCTACCCTATAAGCCCATAGTGTAGAGTGTAATTGTTGGTCCCAATCTGCTGTGAATTTAAAACTATTTTTGTCAAGACAGTGCATAGTGTCTTATTTGGTAGCTTCAACTTGCCCATTAGCCTGTGGTGGATAGTATGGAGCAGACTTCCTGTGAACTACCATGAATCCATCTAAATGATATTCAATAACTCCGTTAATGAAATGTGTTCCATGATCACTGACAATTGCTATGGGTGGGTCATATCTAACAAAGGTATTTTCAAATAGAAACTGCGCAGTGTTCCTTGTATTTTCTTTTTGAGTGGCCTTAACTTAATCCCATTTTGTGAGAAAGTCCATAGTCACAATGATATATTGGGCATTAGATCTGTAAGCGGGGGGTGAAATCGGTCCAACAAAATCTATGCCCCACTTAACAAATGCTCTGGTTCCCATTATTCGTTTTAAGGGCATCTCATCTCTCCTTATTGGTACTTTGGTACGCTAATAAGAATCACATTGCTTAACTTATTCGTCAGTGTCTATGTGTAATGTAGGTCACCATATTCCAACGGTTAAGACATTTTTTGTCGTCTTATCCCCTATAAAAAATGGCCTCCATTGAGTCCTTCATGTGTCTACTCTAGGATTGGCAAATACATGCCTTCAATTACACATATCTTGAGCTGATTGCCCTTTCCTCTCTTATACAATTGATTTTTAATTAGTACAAAATCTCGAACCTCTATTTTTATGGCCCTTTGCCATTCTCTAGAGGTATTTTCAGGAAACTTCCTCGTTGTCAGGTAGTCACTTATATATTGGCTCCGTTTTGGTGCAATTGTTGCTTGAAACAGTGTTGCATATTATATTGATGGTTTAGACCTACAGGTTGCATAGCTAGTAATATACTTATGAACATTAGTGCGCATATTTAGCCATTAAACTCCTAACTGTTGCAAGCGCTAGTATGTTTTCTTTTGCGAGCAATGAAATGCTAAGTCCTAAATATGTGCTTCCAAAATATAACAGTCATACTCTTTTTGACTTATGCAAAATCGTAAAATGTTGTTTGATCCTGAATGATACAAATGTCTTCCAAGTAATTGGAAATACCATTCGTCTTTTAATTTCTTGCCTTGTTCTATCAAACTCACCCCCATAGGATAGTAAATTAACAATCTCCTGAGACCATTTTGGTATCATTTCAATGATGAAAAGATATGCGTCGGGGTTTTCATCATCTACCCCTTCTGAAGATTCTCCATTTGGCAATTTGAAAAGGTGATATGCTCATAGTTGCGTCTTCCCTTTTTTAACCACGACAGTAAAATCAGACTCCAACAATATGATAAACCATCGTACAATTCTTCCGGTATTGCAAGGTTTTTTTACGAGGTATAAGAGAGCTTGATGATCATTGAAAAACACAAACTTGTTTGCAAGGAGATAATGCCAAAATTTCTTAACAGAATATATCATTCCTAGCCCTTCCCTCTCCATGGTTGTGTAGTTCTTTTCAACATTGTTAAGCTGCCTGCTTGCATAGCAGACTGCAAAATCCATATTTTCTTCTCCTGATTGGGCCAAGATGCATCCAATAGAAAATGTCAAAGCATCAATATGTACATGAAAGATCTTCTCCCAATCTGGTGCTTTCAACATGGAGCAAATATGAGTGCTTTCTTCAATTTTCCAAATGATTCCTCACACTCATTTGTACACACAAAGGCTACTATAAGTCTGTACATGGGTTCGGCAATGACTACATATACGTGTAAAAACTTTTTGTAGTAACCACAATGTCCCATAAAGCATTGTAATTACTTTTATCTTGTCTAAATCAATAGATATGTCGTTCTCTGAGACAATTTTGTCCCAGGATTCTACCTTGTCTAACCATAAATACACACTTTTCTCGGTTAAGACATATCGTATAAGTCCTGCACTTCTCGAATACTTTTCTAAGGTGCTATGTATGTTCATCTCTCAAGAGAGAGTGCACACATAAGTCATCCATGTATATTTCCAAGAATATCCTCAAGTATTCCTTAAAGACATGTACTATCAATCTTTGAAATGTTGTTGGGGCATTGGTCAAGCCAAACGGCATTACCCTATATGCGTATATACCCCATTCTGTGGCAAACGCTCAAGAATTTGCATGGTTGTTACTTCTTGGCACTCAATTGGAAGCATAGTATTTCCATCTTCACCCTCGCAATACTCTCCAACCTTATTTAATGGTACAGGTCTTGTGTTCATTTGAGGTTTTTCCAATTCTTGCATTCCTTCTTGAATCCTTGAAGTGGGGTCTCTTACTCCAAACTTCTCTAGACATTTCCCAACTATAGCACACATGTTTGGTCATACTCGGAGAAGCTCTGCTAGCATATTAGTACACATCACATGCATAGACAATATGTCTATCAATCCCTTAGAGTCCATAGTTTTTCTTGGGACGAGAGTCTTTGAGATTGCACCGCCTTTACATTAAACTTTGCTTTATACTCTCCCATGTATGAGGGTAAGGTTTTCAAAGATTGAGGCTGACTTTATAAAGATCATACAAATCCTCTATCCCCCCAATATGAGCGAATATCCAGATCTGCTTGAGATCTTGCCTCAAATTCCTCTATAGGTGGATGAAAGATATCCCCCCCTTACTAGTTTGGTTGACTCTCTGACTCAACTCGTTTGCCTTGTTTTCTTCTTGTATCTGTCTCCAAAGCTTGTCTAAGCCATCATACTCTCTGTAGGTCTCTGTTATCATAGGATGGAAGCCCTCAGATGCCTGATCTATCGTATTCATCATTATTCGTGGCTTTTTGAATTCAGTTGTGGGATTCTTGATTGTTCCTTCAGTTTTGTGCCTTGGTGGGGTTATTGGTGTTGGAGCTGGAACTTCTATCCAACTCTTTGGTTTGCTTGTTGGTGGCTCTAGTAGAGTTCGTGCAGTTTGGATCATTTTCTGACAAATCTCCAACCTTTTCTTTTCCAACACAGCGTAAGGATATGTCATCCATTTTTGTTCCTGGTTTTGGTTACTTTGAACTCGCGCTTTGTAGGCTTTCATCAGTACGTCTAGAGGTTCATTCACCTTTTCAACTAGCATCAATCCCCCCGAACTTGCACTCCTCGGTCTCTTTTTCTCATTAGGTTCTCTGGTATTTGGAACTTCCAACTCAAGATTAGTTTGATTGTCTAATCTCTCTAACATGTCCCTAGTTTGCTTTAACTCTTCCTCTAGAGCTGTCTGTTCACGTTCCTTCCTACATTTCATGCATGCCTTTGTAGCCTTCTAGGTGTTTTCTTGACTTTTTCATTCATAATTAGAGGCGTCTGTTTTGGGTTCCTCGATTCTTCCCTTGATTTTTGAGCTTGCACTCTAGTGATACCTGTATAGGTATCATCGTTTCATTTTCTGAACCGCTACTTGACGGAATTGCCCTCAATATATTTAACGTTGCTTTCACCATTTTATTTGGGTTTTTAGGATAGTCACTAATCAAATGAGTAATGCTGCAATATGGACAGTATGCATTCACTCTAATGATCTCTGTATGAGGATAGTCTTTCCTAAGGTGGTCTCCACCACACTTGTAGCACGGTCCTAAAGGTTGGCATGGTGCTCTTGGAGCCGCTCTTTGTTGATAGGCATACCTTTGTCCTGCTAGCCCACCGTTGGCTATGAACAACAATGTGCGTTCATCCAAATTGTATCTTCCTTCTCTTGCATCTTGAGCTATTGTTGGTGGTCCAACACTCCCAATCATGCTCCAAGGTACAAGTGCTTTCAGCTCTCGGGTGGATAGTATGCTGAACTAGCCCCATATTCACTTGGCTCTTCATAAGACACAGGCACATGCACTAAGACTTGTTCCTTTGATTCCTCTGTAGTGGGTGCATACCTAATGCCCACCAATCTCTCTCCTGGCAGAGGTGGTTGTTGCCCCAATACTGGCTATGGCCGTTGAACCCCCATTGGTCCTAGAAAATTTCCTATTGTATACCTAGGCATTGGTGGTACTTGAGGAGGTGCTTCTTGGGTTGGTGGGGCATATTTTTGCTCTCTCACACATCCCTTGTTATAGTAACACTCTTCCTGTAGCTTAGGAAACGGGCCTATCCTTTTGAGCACTTCTTCAATAAGTATCTCTTGATTTATCATTACCTCGGTCTTTTGTGCTGACTTTGTAGACCTAGTTCCACTAAGTGTGATGACAAATCATCGTTTAGGTCTTTGTAGTCACCTTCCTTGTAGACAATACAATTGTCTACTAGATATAGAGCCTCCTTGGTCAACTCCTTTAGAGTCGATCTCTTTTTCCTATGCAAATCCTTTTGAAGATCCGCATTTCTCAATCCTTGGATAAATATCAACATGAGTCGGGACTGAGTTGGTAACTCTTCCACAGGGTAGAATTTTACGTAGCGTTTCAACCTTAAAGACTACTTTTCTAACAGATTCTCCCTCTTTCTTCTGGACCTTATGGATTTGCAAGACCGTATTATGAGCTATTCCTCTTTGAGAGAATTCCTTGATAAACTCGTCAAATACCTCCTCCATTGAGTCAAAATCCTACGTTCAACAGAGTCGAACAAAAGTGGCGGCATCCTCCTCTAGAGCTTCCATCATTGTGTAACCCCAAATCATTTGCTATGAGCTCAGATGTAATTGTCACTTATTTAGTTTCCCCCTCAAGTGTAGTGAGACTGATTTTTTATCTTTCTTGATTGTAGTAGTCACCTCATACACCTACCAGCACATATGTAAAATATCCATGTAGATCCACCTTTTCTAGGTGATTACTGATGCCTTCTTTGTTTGCATATTCAGTGAGTTCCCTTGGAATCATCAATACATCCATTGTATTGCCTTGTGGATCTGGAAAGGTCCCTTGGTATAGCTTTATGCCCTCTGTTTCTAGAGTTGCTTCAACCATCCATGCTTTTTTCCGATTTAATGTTTCATTGGGAATTGTGAATGGCTCCGTCTCGCTGCAATGATGTTTAACCCAATCTTGTGAATTGTGTGAGAAAGTCTAGTACATCCTTAGCCTTAATGACACGCACAAAGGCTACCACGTGATTCCTATTTCCAAAATATTTCTTGTTAACCCATTTTTGGACTTGAGAACATCTGATCCTGCGGTGATCTATCATTCTAAACATAGGATCCTCTATTCCTCCTCTATAAGCCCTTTATGGCCTAGGATATGGTACATGTTCCTCCCATAGTGATGTTCCCAATCCATAATTCTTGATTGTTCTAGCAAGTGATCATTCCTATGCTCGACCTCTTTCTTCTCGTTCTCGTCCTGGTCGGGTTTAGCATTCTCGTTCTACTCACAACCTGGTATTGATGATGGAGTGGTGGTTTTGATGGTGCTTCTAGCCTTGACATGGCTTGATAGCCACCCCCTTTTGTGTTCACATCTGGTGTTGCAAACTTTTCAAGCCACGCTTGAAATGATAGTGGCAATGTTTGTGAGTTTTGAGGGTTACAGCATGGTTGTTTATTTGATTGTGTTATGGTGTTGTAATCATTTGAGAGGGATTTGTAGACTTGTTTGGGGTGTCTATGGGCTTTTGATTCCCTACCAAAGCCTATGCCATCAATTTTGGTGTTATCACTTTCCCTACATCATATGGGTGAATTGGCTCGTATTCTTGTCCATACTTATCAACAAAAATATTATGGTTTCCTGTTATCTAATCATACAAAGGGATTTGAGAAGGGATTTTGTAGACTTGCTTGGGGTGTCTATGGGCTTTTGCTTCCCTACCGAAGCTTGTGCCATTAATTCTGGTGTTATCACTTTCCTTACATCGTCTAGGTGAATTGGCTCGTATTCTTGTCCATACTTATCAACAAAGATAATATAGTTTTGTGTTATCTTATCATACAAAAACAAGTACATGACTTTGTCTATGCTTAACTCATTCACATGGGGCTCTGTGCACCAGTAGTAGTAAGATGTGGCTCTTCCCTCCTCATGCTTGTAAATCCCAATATATTCATGAATCATCGCCATTCTCTCCACTCTCTTGTCATGAATGTAGTAGGCTCGGGGGGTGCACTATGTAATCATGTTAATACATAATGTGAGTTCAAAAGGAGGGGTTTTAAAATGCAAAAATTTTAGGCAATTTAACAGAGATACATAAAAATAAGGGGGTTTTATATTCAATTTTGGAAAATTTTACTAAAATAAGGGATCATTTTATTCATTCAAACATTTTAAAAGAGGGTTTTTTTTAATACCCTGCGAACGCATGTTATATAGGGGGGGCATTGAACAGTGAACTCCCCAAGGTAGCAAGCTCCAAAAAGAGTGAGTTTAGGAGGTATTTCTCGGGTCTCCATAACCATCTTCCTGTTGTCTCCATATTGATTGTAATTTTTTGGGTCTTTGACAATGAGATAGTGGTTCCCTCCTCATAGCAAAGCCTATCACCATCGTCAGTTACCATGATTACTGCTAATCCTCTTGCTGGTTGTTCTTTAGTACAAATACTTTGACGTCCTCAAACATTAGCGTACATCAAGTCCCCATGGGGATTGGTTCCCTTAGGAAAATTTGCAATGTATTTTGGCATGTTTAAGGGTTTTTGAGAGGTATAACCCCCCATGGTCCAAGTAGTTGATTAGCCATCCAGTAATATGATCCTTCAAAAGAGGTATCAGTATCACTATCCTTTTCTATGATTGGTGGTAAGGTGTCAATCCTTGCTTGGTTTACACTCTCTTTCATTGACACTAAGCTAACTTGATCTTTGAGCACTCTTTGTTCTCTTTGAATACACCTTTCAAATCTCAAATTCATCAAATCTTTCACACACACATTTAGCACTCTAAAGAAGACTACCACAGCAAGTGGAGGTAACAAAGGCCGTCAGTGTCACGATCCCGCCCGCACTTGTTAAAAAGCAACTAGCCGTGCAAGCCAAGCTTACATCGTGTTTGGCTTCAGTGGGAGAGTCCCTAATAGATTCAAGTTGATCCAATGGGTTCAAGGACCACAAATTCTTGGACATGGGGGGGCCATTGAAAGCACTACATACCTAGCCAAGGGATTTTTCTCAATGCGATTTAAGAAGAGCTCTGATATGGCCAAGATTTTGGATAAAGCCCCCTTGGTATGTAACAGGACCACAATGTGTGTGGTGCCATGGGAACCAGTGTTTGAATCGGTAGAACCCCTTTGGGGTATACGTCATGTCTGGGTTGAGTTCGTGGGTCTTCCTAGCTGGTTGTGGGATAACATCATGCTGCTTGCTAGTCAGCTAGGAACATTGTTGTTTGTTCCTAACAAGAGGGGGCTTGGCAGATCCTTGAACCAATTCTGTAGAGGTTGGGATATCTCTAAGTCTCCTCCCAAGAGCATGATGATCAATATTGGAGTTGGGCTTATTAGTAGTTCCACTTAATTTTGGGACTTACTTTGGTGTGTGTTTTGAGTGTAACAATTCCGGGCACTTTTCTAACGATTGCTCCATGAAATTTAAAGAGAAGAAAAAGCCCTCAGTGCACAACTCAAATGTAGGGCTTGACGTGACCAGGTCCCTATTAAGAAAGCAATTATAAAAGAGAAGGAGAAATAAATGGAGTGCAACACAATGGCAAGTGGAGTGGAGGAAAAAGATGCTATGGCGTGTGATAATGGTGCCTCCCAGCTATAGGCAAGACCCATGGAAAAGCAAAGTCCCACAATGCAAAGTCCCGAAGGCCCAAGCAAGGATAATTTGATCGATTTTCATGCTTATTCACTTAAACCTATGGTACTTTCAACTGCTTTGGTTATCCAAGTCCCAGGAATAAAGAGGTTCAAAAGGGCGAAGTCAATGGCAAGGGAATTCACATCATGGAAGGTAGTTGGAGCATTCAAAGGGAAAGTTGCCCCCCCCCCCCCCCCCCTCCCCCACTAAAGGGGGGGATTGGTGCCCTTCTGCTTCACAATCCCTTTGAAGCGTTGGAGGCAATGGAACACCGGGTTGCAATAGATCCCTCTGACTCTCCTAGAGTCAAAGACACAGAAACAGGGCTTGGGTCAGATGTGGAGGAATTTGTCCCTCTTTCCCAATGATGGAAGCTATAGCTTTGCAATCATGGAATGTGGAAGGACTAAAGACTCGAAAGAAGCACACCCTTTTTTGGGAATAAGTCAAGAAGGACAAGGATGTCAAATGTTGGGACATACAAGAGCACCATCTGGATGCCCGCAGCAAAAGAAAACAGGTTGTGGGGTTGAAGTTAGTAATTTAATGGAGAGAGAGTGGTTCGATTCAGTGGTGTCTTCTCTATTTTTGTCAAGGACCTAGAGCCAAAGGTGGTCGTCAACCGCCCCTCTGGGAGAGTCTTAGGAGTGAGAGTTATCTGGGCAGATCAATCTATCACCATAGTCAGCATCTATGGTCCCTAAAATGCCAAGGATAGGGCCAAATTGTGGATGCATCTTAGGGACCTCCCTTGAGAAGGTGAGTGGCTTCTGATAGGAGAGGTGGAGAAGAGCAAGGATAGAACAGGCTCTGCCAATCTGTTGGCTATGAAAAAAATAAATCACTTGGGCTCTCTAAGAAATGGGCTTTGATGGACCTGTGGGAGATGGGTCCCTAGAACAATACGCCGGGCAACACATATACAAGCCTCCAGTATGCTGGCACGGCATCCCAGCTCAATAGATGCTACTGCTCTCACCAAGCTCATCGGATCTCATCGCGCTTGAGATGAAGGTGCTAACAACGAAGAGCCTCTCAGACCATCTTTCCTTACACCTAGAACTCAGAAAAGCCAAAGGGGACGGGAAGAACCCAAGTGGGAGTAAGAAGCTACTAGTCATAGGGGCACATTTATTAAAAGACTCTGTTTAGAATTCTTGTGAAGAAATCTATGGGTAAGCTCAATAAAGATATTTGCCTAGGAAAACCTAAATCTTGGGACCTCTTTATTCGGAGTGTCCAGAAAGTGATCAGAAGCTCGGGCCCTGGGGTAGCTTGAAGAGGAGGTTGATCATCTCACTGCAAAACACCGGCCTCCAATGAAGATCACAAAAGATGGCTAGAAGCTAAAGCCAACATGTCCAAGCAATAACTCGAGGAGGTCAGGAGGGCCACATTGGTATCCAAGGAGACCTTACTTCAGCCTGACACCGCTAATCAAGCACATTTTTTTAGGGCCTTCAAAATAAAGAAAACTCAGGGCTCTATCCACTCGCTCACAGACAAGAAGGGGGAGGCTACGCAAGGTCAAGATGAAATGGCTAAGATGATGCTGGAGCATTTAAGTCAAATCATTGGCCAGCCAGACACTTGCTCTCAAGAAGTGGATGAGGCCAGAGCGACCTTGCTCGAGAGTATTAATAAGAAAATACACCAACCAAAAGCCAATCATCTTGAGCTGGCCTTCTACGAAGATGAGTGCACGCTTGCATTGCATGCTCTTAGCAAGGAGAAATACTCTGGTTGGGATGGTCTGACCATTGAATTTTTGAAGGAGTTTTGGGAGGACCTCAAGGGCCCAATCGCATATATGGCTAATCAAGCTTTTGTAAAGGGATAGTTGGACCCTTCTATGAAAAAAGAGGGCTCATTAAGCCTATCCCTAAGCACGTGTTCTTCTTGCATCTTAAGCATTGTCTCCCTATAACTATGATGTATGTGGCATATAAAGTCATTGCCAAAGCAGTCGCTCTTAGAATTTCTCCCCTCCTGGAGAAGGTTATCTCTCCCCATCATCACGGGTTCATCAAAGGGAGGTTGATATACGACAATATCTTAGCAGCAATGGTTGGCATTGAGTATGCGGACTTCATGAAGTAGGAGTACATCTTGCTTTAGCTTGACCTGGACATACGGCGCCAAATGTTGGGAGGCGTTGTAGCAATGACCTAATCACAACCCACACAAAATTATCAAATTCGTGGATCGGCAACCCGGCTAGGGCACGGAAGCACGAGCATCGGATGAATAGAAATAGACAATTCAAGAGAATACCTCACCAATGCAAGTAGAGATTAGCCATGGCAAGACTAACTCTAAACATACTCTAATCACTAATCAATCAACTCCTACACACATCAAGCCCACCGAAGTTCGACTTGCCAATCTTATGGAGTCACAAGAACACAGTCAACACAAGCATCCATGATCAAAGCACACACTAATTGCATTGAAGTTGGCTTTCCCAATCATCACATGCCAACCAAGGTACTCTCATCACATCACACACAATTGGCATTGAGCTCAAGGCTCTTAAACCTTCACACACTTAAGCACACAATTAGGCACAAACTCTAATGACATGACCATGAGTGCACACACACTACACTAATCAAGAGAATTATAGAAGTAATCAACTAATTGAAATACTTAGGGAAGAAGAGAGTTAAGATCAAAGCAAGAAGTACATACCTCTCTCAAATCTAGAATAATGAGAGTATAATACTACTTCATGACATAATGAAATGTAGAGAAGATAAGACTAATGAGTAAAATAAGAATAGATTAATCAAGCTTCTCTAATTACAATGGATTAGTACTAGCCTCTTAAGCATGGGCATTAAGCTCAAGGCTAGGCCATTCATAGAGTAAGCACTCAAGAGAGAGAGCTCTCAAAGGTGGATCCTCAAGAGTGGATACTCAAGAATGAAGCCTCCTTGCATAAAGGATTCCTTTTAAAGGTTTTCACCCCAATCCTTTGTACTATGTGTTTAAGTTTGAGCCCTCTAGCTACCATATACAACTTTGGAACTCCCAATGAGCCCAAGACTTACACAAACTGAGTTGGAAATATTATGCACAGCCATAGCATATCTCGCGCTTGATACATGTTCGGTGTAGCCTGTGTTAGCCACTGCTAACACTTAGCTTCTAGATTCACCTCTATAATCATTTACTCCTGTAATCAATCCTCAGACTTCATCTAAGCTTAAGCATGTTGTACACTGTATTGATTATCCTTGAGCTATTGGTCTGAATCTATAAATACCATTTCCCATCTTCCAGTTGTGTCTTTCATTTCAGTACATCATTCTGATTCAGTTCTCTATTTCAGTCGAGTACTTTGTTTCACTCCTCACTAACTGAACTCCCTAGATAATCAGTAGCTCTGAACTCTAACACTGGAATAGCTGTCTGGAGAGACCCCATTCCATTTTGGCGATCATGATGGCCAGAGCTGATTGCTCTTAGACCATCGAGCTTTGTCTCCCAGTTAGAATTCTTAGCTGCAAATGTGCCGTCCAGAGTTAGTCGTGGTCGAAAATCATCCATCCGGTTGCGCATTGATTCCACGCTAGTCAAGCCTATTCCAGATTTGTTAGAAAGAGAGTCTGATACTAAGAAGGAACTCGAGAGTGAGACTAAGGCTCAAAAGGAGCAGAGTAATGCTGAAGAGACCAGAGAATTGTAGCATTCCAATCACTCAAGGAGAAGGAGGGTTGAGCGTGAGGAACACAAAACCAAGACTCAAAGTTCTCGATCCACACACAAGGCAGCTAAGGCCAAGGGTAGCAAACAAAGTCATCACACTACAAGCAGGAAGGCCAAGGAAGAGACTGAGACTGAAACTGAAGAGGAAGGTCACTGGGATGCCAACACTGATCATTACAGGAAGTCATCCAAACGTAGAAGGCTCCCAAGACCAGAGGAACCAGAGATAATGCCAACCGGCATGATTACACTTGTTCAAAGGCGAAAAGAAAGATGATCTTGATGTCCACATTCAAGCCTTTGAGAAATATGCTAAGTTAAAGAATAACGATGAAGATGATTGGGGAGAATATTTCCCTCAAACACTAAAGGATGCGGCAAGGAAATGGTATTACCACTATCCAGCTTGCCAACTCAGGTCTTACAATAAACTGATCAAGGCTTTCAGACTTGAGTATTCAAAAAATAGAGGTGATGAAGACATTCTCTGTGAGCTGGACAAGATCAGGTAAGGAAAATTATCTGTCAAAAGCTATGTGGAAAAGATCAAAGAGTTGACCAGGTAGCTACAAGAGCCACCGTCAAAAAAATGACTATGTGCATGGTTTCTGAATGGGTTTTGCAGCAAGAAGCTGAGAGAGCAAGAGGTCCCTACACCTACAAAGAAGTTTAATGACCTGGTGTAGAGAGCTCTGAAGCATGAGCAACAAGCCAAGAAGGAGTGAAGCCATAAAAAACGGAGGTCTAGCAATAGCAGCTCTTCTACAGAGAATTCCAACTCCAGTAAGACTTCCAACAGTTTTGATAGCAGTTCAGACAAAAAGACCAAGGACAAGACTAAGAAAGGGTCTTGGTCCAAAAAACTCAACAAAATGGCCAGGCACATTGCAACCAGCCAAGAAGATGGAAACCTGGTGTTCTACATGCAAGTCCAAAGATCATGTTTCCAATGAATGCCCACAGTGCACGTACTGCAAAGCATATGGCCATTTGTGGAATAACTATGGCATTCAAATTCATCATTTCAAGAAAGGCAAGGATCTATCTCTAGTTGCATTTACAAATGCTACTAGAGATTAGTTGCATTTAGCATTTACAAATGCTAAATGAGCTAAGGTAGAGACGACCAGTGTACCTCAAGAAAAAAAATCAGGTACCAATGGGACTGGTACTGGGCGCGATAGATACCAAGGAGGTACTGGCCAAGGCCGAGGTCGTGGTAATTTCCAAAACCAATGTCTTAACTGCTATACTTGTGGAAAATTTGGGCACTTTGCAGCACAGTGTCCAGAAGCACCCAGTACTGCGGCTACTAAGGCGAAAGCCCCAGAACCAGTTCCAGTTTATGGGTAGTCACTCGCAGTAAAGGGGTGATTATTGAAGAAATTCTAGACGAGTCTGTGAAACCATTGAGTCCTGAAACCAGCAAATGGACTCAGCAAAGAGAAGTATGGAAGACTAAGGGCAAGGAGAAGGTAGTTGATGAATGGAAAGAGCAGCGAGAATTGGCAGCTAAGATCACAGAGGATCTAACTAAGAAGCTACCAAACCAGAGAGTTCTGATGCTCAAGTTATTCAGAAGATACTAGCCTATTCTTCTAAGAAAAGGCATCCAAATCAGTCAGGATCTGCGATCTCTTAGACCATGCTTGTTGTAGTGCAAGGACTGGTGGATGATTTAGGGAACGTCAAATCAGATTTGGCCTCAATAGGAAACACTGAACTGGCGAAAGCAGACACTAGAACAGAGGATTGGCACTGTGAAGATAATCATGATTCCTCGAGTTCTAAAAATAATTCTGACCAGGAAAGAGAAGCAATCCATGTAAAAATATGTGAACGCATTCATAAATTCACAGTTGAATTAGAAGTTTTAGGAAGACTTTGCTTGAAGCAGCAAAATTCATCAGACATTGGAGAAAGGTTGAAGCCGATGCTAGCGTAGTTGAATTGGCAGCTATCAGAGATGATGAAGTGTCGGTAATCCAGGTGGACTACAAGGTCAAGAAACAATGGGAGCTGCTATCCCATGTTATACTGGATGGAGGGGCAGGTGTGAATATTCTGGGGGCACATCTTCATCAAAGGCTTGGTATCATAGATTTGAAACCAGCACCCTTTAAGGTTCAAATGGCTGATCATAGAGTTGTTCAGGCAATTGGTATGATCGAGAATATGCAGATGAGGGTGGGTAAAGAAAAATTCAAAACCAGCTTTCCGGTACTGGATGTTCAAGGAGCATATGGTATGCTACTAGGATGGCCATGGCTACAGACGGTGCAGGTTGTTCATGATTATGCCAATCAGACCCTAAAAATACAAGGAACTAGTAGGAGAATCCAGGTCCAGAAAAATCACACGAGAAGCTGGAAGAAGCCACTTCAACTAGAAGAGCTTTGCCAGAAGTATGGGGTTAAGAAGATTGAAAGGATGCTTGCAGCAACAATGAACATTTTTCCATTGGCTGAAATAGACTTAAATGCAGTATTATTCAACAAGGATCAAGCTGAGAAACAGAGGAAGCAGTTTCCAGATCAGTTCACTAAACTGAATCCTAGAGAAAGACCAGTTCAGTTGACTAGACGACCACAAAAACAAGCTGACTCCAACGAAGAATGTTCAGATTCCAGTACACCGGCGTACACTGAAGAGTTGCACACTGAAGAAAGACCAGTTCAGTTGACTACACGACCACCAAAACCAGCTGACTCCAACGAAGAATGTTCAGATTCCAGTACACCAGCGTACACTGAAGAGTTGCACACTGAAGAAGTTACTGGAGTTTAAAAAGAGAATCTAGAACTAACAGGTCCGTCCTGGGATTATGCTGAGGAGTCAACCAAAAGGAAGGGAGATGGGCCAAATTGGTTGCTTCCATATGATCAAGAAATTGAAGAATGGAATCTAGGTTCTGAAGAAAGTCCTCGATTGATCAAAGTGAATAAGCAACTGAACCAAGAATTGAAAGAAAAAGCCCGACTTATATTCCAAAAATACAAAGATGTATTTGCATGGGAACATACCAATTTAAAAGGTGTAGATCCAGAGTTTTGCCAATACAGAATACCTCTGAAACCAGATGCCAGACCAGTACATCTGTCTGCAGAGGTACAGAATGAATCCAAACTATGCTAAGAAGGTCAAACAGGAAATTGACAACCTTTTAGAACGCTAGATTCATCACAGAAGTCACTAGCAGTGATTGGATATTCCCTATAGTGGTCGTACCATAGAAGAATGAAAAACTTAGAGTTTGTGTGGATTATCAAAAACTAAATGCTCAAACTATCAAAGATTCTTTTCCATTATCCTTTACGGATATGCTTCTTGATGAGAGTGCACGCCATGATATGTATAGTTTTATAGATGGATATAGTGGTTATAACCAGTTAAAGATTGCTCCTAAAGATCAAAGAAAAGCCACTTTTATTATTGAATGGGTGCATTCATGTATTTAGTCATGCCATTTGGTCTCTACAATGCTCCAACAACATTCCAATGTTCTATGATGGAGATATTCAGTGAATTCTTGCACCAATTTTTAACTATATTTATGGATGAATTCAGTGTATTCTCAACCGAGGAGAAGCATTTATTGTTTTTGGAAATGTTTTTTCAGCAATGTAAGGAGAAGAGGATCTGTTTGAATCCATTCAAGTCTATTTTTTTGGTCTAGAAGGGACAATTACTGGGGCATATAGTGTCCATGAATGGCATAGAGATGGCCAATGATAAAATCCAATGTGTTCAGCAGGCCAAGGCACCCTGCACAGCATCTGAATTAATTTCATTCTTGGGATATATAATTTTTTATAGAAGATTTGTTCACATGTTTGCTTCCAAGGCTAACTTACTAAGAAAACCAATAAGTTCATCTCGACTTTTGAATGTGCGGAAAGATTTCAATGTCTTAAAAATACCATTATCAATAAGCCAGTACTTCGATAACCAGACTGGGATGTTATATTCCATGTGTATGTCGATGCTTCGGGACTGGCAATGGGGGAAATACTGGCTCAACCAGATGGGAGGACTAATTATCCAGTGTATTTTGCCAGTCAAATATTTAGTCAAGCTGAACAAGAATTTACTACCATGGAGAGAGAAGCCCTAGGAATGGTTTTCAGTACCACCAAGTTTCGGCATTACTTACTGGGCAAATTATTTCATTTCTATGTGGATCATCAGGCACTCTTATTTTCTATTAGCAAAGTTATTATCCAAGGAAGATTAATCAGATGGATGATGTTCCTGATGGAGTTTGAATTCCACATATTCCACAAGCCCGGTAAATCTCATTGTGGTGCTGATTTTCTTTGCAGAAGTATTGAAGGCTACTCTGAAATATCCTTGAGGGATGAGCAAATAGATGTAGAGCTATTCCAGGTATGATGTATATCAGTTCCTTTTAAGAGGAGGATTCCCAGACAACTGGACTCAGAAAATCAGAAGAAAGCTCTGATTATTAAGAGTCTGAAGTTCACCATAATAGGAGGATTACTCTATAGATTGGGCATAGATAGTGTTCTTTGAAGGTGTGTGCCAATGGAAGGGTGAATGCAAGTTATCTCTGAAGCACACGACGGGGATTCGGGAGGACACTTCTCCATTGATATCACTTGTAAGAAGATTTTGCAAGCTGGATTATGGTGCAAACTCTGATAGCGAATGTCCAAAGTTTTTGAAAAACTTGTGATATATGTCAGAGAATGGGCAGACCAACAGCAGCTGATATGACTCCACTTACTCGAGTACAACTGTTGGGAGTATTCATGAAATGGGGTTTGGCCTTCATGGGACCATTCAAGAAGGTCACTCCAAGGAATAACTCATACATCTTGATGGCTACCTGTTATGTCACTAAATGGATAGAGGCCAAGGCTCTTCCAGATAATACTACAAAGTCCACTGGTGTTTTCCTATTTGAAAACATTTTCTGCCGCTATGGATGCCCCATTGAGGTTGTGTCTAATCAAGGGACACATTTCATTAATGATACCATGGAAATTTTGATGGAGATGCTCTCAGTTAAGCACAAGAAATCAACTTCGTATTATCCCAGGTGCATGGTCAAGCAAAGAACAGTAACAAAACCATCAAGAATATTCTAACCAAGATTTTTAGAAGGAGCCACACCAGTGGGATCTCAAGCTCCTGACTGCTCTATGGACCTACAAAACAGCTTATAAAGTCACCACTGGAATGACACCTTTCAGAATGGTGTATGGTACTGAAGTTGTAGTGCCTATTGAATTTGTGATTCCCAGTCTCAAAATGGCGGTTGAATATGGATTAGACTTTAATCATAATCTCAAACATAGACTAGAAGAATTAGTGTAGTTGGATGAGTTACGACAAAGAACCATGCTGGAACAGGAAATTGTTCAGCAACGCAAAAAGAACTGGCATGATACAAGAATCAAGGTTAGGGAGTTCTAGACTGGAGACTTAGTTTTGCTTTATCAGTTCAAATTGGGCCCTAAGAAACCAAATTTAAAGATAGCTTGGGCTCGTCCATATGAAGTCGATTGAGTATTTTCCAATGACACAGTGAGGTTGAAAGACTTATCTGGATTGCTCTTGTCAGGTGTTTATAATGGGGCCAAGATCAAGTTATATTATTCTAACACCTATTTAGAAATTTTGGGAAAAATGCGTAATTATGGGACATATTTGAACCTGGATCCCCTTGAAGTGCTTGCCATGTCAAACCAAAATATAACTCCAAATCATGAAGCATCATAAGGACTCAAGCTTACATTCTACAATAGAAGAAGACACATAAGGTAGTAAACTTTTCTGATGCACACAATACGTACATTGTGGATGATAGACCAATCAGACTTGAAGCTACTTCATGTAGCAACAAATGACTTGATCAAGTAGTGCAATATACGGCTTTTTTCTAGTATAATGGAGGTGTTTCAAATTCTAATGAACAAACAAAGGGGAAGAGAAAACAGAAAACGTGGGACTAGGTGGGCTTGTAAGTGTATCTAGAACCTATTTGTAAACAAAGAGATCAAACATATGAAACTCAAACTTGGAGTTTGTACGTGTGGAACTGTTAGAAATGAGTAAGAGTTAAAAGTTAAGTGTTTGCTTCATACAATTTTGGAAGGTGTTTTTTATATTGAAGCTCGCAAGCATACCTACAACATAAGAGAAAATCAAACTTGATAGGGTTTGATGCTCTCCTCATGCTAAGCTTGAGTTCTAGAAGCAAGCTAGCTAGTCCATTGCAACAACATACAACCTACAAGAAGAAGACTATTACCACATGACAAGTGCTTTGACAGAGACAGGGGCCTTGACTCAAGGGAATTTTGAGAAAAGTTCGTAAATTTGTGGTCCTACTTGAGCTAGGCTATCCCAAACTCAAGCTTGACCACCCAAGCTCTACTTTCTCGAGAGTTGCAAGGGCAAACTCTAGTTGTAGAAGCAAGTAGTCTATCGCAATTGTTTAAAGGTTCCTAGAAAAAAAGTCATACCACATGGTCACTATGTTCACACAAAAGGATAGAGACTTGAAAGGGAGACTTGAGAAAGCCATGTAGCCTCGGTCTTGCTTCAACTAGGCTAGCTAAAACTAAACATTGAGCACCCAAGCTCTCATCTTGTAGAGTGACAAGTGCATGTTTGGTCACGAGGAATCTAGAAAAAGCTATCGTCTTGTAGAGTGGCAAGTGCATGTTTGGTCATGAGGACTCTAGAAAAAGAGAGCTAATCCCTTTGCAAGAGTTTAAGCATGCCTTAACGACATTACAAGACTATGAACATATGTATTTGGAGCAAGACATTTAAGTCATTGAGTATTACTTGGGATAAGCTAACTTGAATTTAAGAGCGAGCTTGAGAGCTCACTCAAGAAAGACGAGGACGGGACTCCATGAGGGCACCAAAAAGAAACCCAAAAAACAATTGTTAGAGTAGATAGGTCCAAAACCAAGACAATTCACGCCATGAGGTCACAAGCAAAGTTCAAATTTTGAATTTGATGGAAAAACTCAAAACTAACGACACGTCGCCGTCAACTATACTATGTAGACAGAAGGAGGAAGAGGCAATGAGGAATGAGCCCTGGAGACCTTGCTTTGATCCTATGACCCTGTTTGGAATGACAATGATGCTGAGAGTTTGGAGCAAGATTGTTTTGGAATAGGAAGAGAGCTTTCTCAGGTTCCATGGCTGGCGGATTGATGGAGAAGGCATAGGTGTCCTTACGAAGGTGAGTTACAGTTGATTTTCTCAATGTTTGATGAAAGGTTTGTAGGCTCGATAGATTCCAAGCTTTTGTTGGTGCAACAGTATCTCAAGGACCAGCTCGACACCTTGACTCAGCATTTTGCTGCAGGAAGATTTTTGAAGCTCGCAACCTAGCTAGGTATGAACTGGCGGACTACAGGAGGCCAATACCTTGATATTGTTTATGCCCGACGAGGGTTTGCAGGCTAGAGACATTTCTGAAGCTTGGGATTTTGTTGGTGCAATAGTATCTCAAAGACCAGCTCCACACCTTGAGTCAGTTTTGAAGCTCACAACCTAGCTGTTAGGTCTTAAATGGATTGCAGATCGATATGTTTACAAGCTGTAGATGTCTGTGGGTTCCCACGTCAACGTCTCCATATTGCTGATGTCTATGGGTTTGCAGGCTCGAGAGATTTCTAAAGCTCACAAAAACCTAGCAAGGTATGAATCGGATTGTAGGACGATATCTCTATATTGTACATTTTTGTAGTTTTGCAAACTTGAGATATTTTTAAAGCTCGCAACCTGGCCAGGTATAGTGAACCGGACTGCAGTGGGCCTTGCACACAAGATTGCAAAGTAGCAATATGCAAAACTAGCCCCAACCACATGATTTAATTTTGCCAGCACGTTGCGGTCTTTTCCCGTGGAAGCTTGGTGAGATCTCTTCATCACTACCACGCCTGTGAGTTTGAGTATGGCAACCGCACACTCTATTGTGTCTTTCTTAAATGGAATTAGAATCTAGCTTGTGAGCGGCTAATTGCTTCTCTACGTACAAAGACAAGCTTTGTTGTTCTGAGGGTCTAGCCCGTTGAAGTTTGGATAAGGCTAGCGCTTATAAAGGCTACCAACCGGTTGTGCCTTGTTGGGTGGAAGGGATTTGTATTCGTTAAATAAAGAATAGAGTAGGATTATGTATGGCAACTATGCCTACGAGCTCACTGGAGGTTGCGAGCTAAGTGCTTTTGGTGGTTGATTGGCAAGAGTGAAGTGTATAAGTGACATTAATTAGGGTATTGTTGCGGGAGCGACTCACACACCCATGAAGTGCATGCAAACACTACCTAGATCAACATAATGTCAATCAAGGACACAGATGACACGATAGGCACACGGAGGAAATCTCTTTAGCTTGTCAGGATGAGACCATCCTACACATACAACACTCTGGAAGGCCAACTAAACCACAATCAAGAACCTCACTACTCTCAACTACACCACCTAGCCACATACACACATACGGAAGGTAACTCACCTAATCATGCCAGATTCGTACGAAACTTAAGGAACACCATCCCCTCACTAGGATGCACCTGTCCCTAAGCTTCTACACTCAAAACCCTCACTCTAAACCCATCTGCGGAAAACGCGTAGGATGACAGAGCAGAATTTTGAAAGTGCCCGAAACTGAAATTTATGAGTACCTATGCGTAGCTTATGTTGCCACGATTCTATAGACTACTAGCACGCAGAAAACAGACATCGTTTGATACACTTACGGCTACAAATAGCTTGTAGATGCGTCGGCGTGTGCGCTTTGTCTCGCGTGGAATGCTTGGCGTTGTCGCATAGCTCTCCTTGAGCCTACAACAATGGTGCAGTCGGATCTCCAATGTGTTGAGCGAGCCGGGCGTAGCTAGAGGATAAAGCTCACGCTCACTCTCTTTCTCTCTCACTCACAGTAGACGGCAGCGCTAAAGTTTTGATTATGATTAAAGTCTCCTTTTACAAAATGACCTAGGTACCTTATATACTAAGGCTACCTTAGGTTTAACCAAAAATGGGGTTGAAAGGGTCAAATGGTTTTGTATTTACAATCTGGAAGTGCCATTGCACCCCGGCTTCTGAAACTAGAATAACTACTTATTACAAATGACGTTTATAGCCATAATCCGTAGCATTTCATAACTCGCAAAAGATAAGACTTTGGTACGAAACTTGAGTTATGTTGTGTTGTTGACCCAGCGGTCAACACTCCCCCCTTCCGTGTTCATGTCGTCCCCGACATGACCTGATTGTCAATGGCGATGTGATCTTTGCTGTCGTTTTGGCTTCATCTATTGCACTGCTTGTAACTTTGTCGAACCACAACAAGAACTATGATCCATTAGAGCGGACATCTATCATCATAACCATTCATCTTTTGAGATCCTCTGATTACTTTTATGTCTGCTCTTCTTCATTGGGGACTTCTTTGTTCCTGTGCAATCATGTTGTTAGTGTTGTCTACAGCTTTGTCATTGTAGGCCATTCTTTGACTCGCCATTGAGGAGAAGTATGCTATGATCTGAAATTGGTGCTCCAATTCATTTGTCAATTGATTGAGTAGCATTTCCTTATTGTTGATGTAGAAGGAATATGTACAAGAGGATGGTGATAGGTGTCTTTAGATTAGGGTCTAAAACCTGGATGACCAAAGGGAAAAAACCCGGTGGGAAAAAAATGCCTTTGGTATACGCTCTTATTGGAGTTGAGCAGTTGAACGTGAATTACATGTTCATGAAAGGTGAGTTCTTGGGTGAAACACGGAAAGAGTGCCTGATGCAAGTGCCAATTATGGGACACTCTATATGCATATGAGAAATTTGTCAACAAAAGCATGCAATGTGAAAGAAGGAGATGATGGGTGTTTTGAGGAATAAATGTAGCACATGTGACATCAAAAGATGTCTCAATAGCTTCCACCTTTCCAAGAAGGGTTGTCGATGTAGAAGTTTCTCCACTCGTATCTCACTGTACGTAGTACGTGAGTGTCTTTTGGACCTTCTCCTTCACTTCACCAGACTTAAGTACTTACACTTTGACTCTTTTGCTCACCTATACCAGCATGAACGACACAACATAAATATGCTCAACTCTTCCAGCTTGAGCAGCACCTAGAATAGCTAAGACGCTTAGACCACAGAGAATATTACTTGAAGCTTTGGGACTAACACCTCACTCATTTTGTGGCTTAGCTACTCGACTCTGACTTTTATGACTTGTCGGTTGCCTGTTGACACTGCTTTGTGACAAGTTCTTCGGCTGTTGTAGTGGCTGCTGAGACATACTTCGTGAAGTTTCATCGGCTCCTGTATCGTTGCTTGATTGAAGCGACTTGCTCTCTTCTAATTGTACTGTAATCGTAGGAAGAATTGTAAGAATTCAAGCGGCGATGCACTGACAGCAGTTTTGTTGTTCTTTGGGACCCATTTCTTTGCGATTATTGGCTGTTTTGTTGCTAGCTCTCGTTTGGGAACCCATACTTGCCCGTGCTTCGTTTGTGTTTGAAGAGACTTCTTTGGGATCCACCTTTTTGTTGTGTGAGTCAACAGTGGTCTTTGCTTGAGCCCTTGTACGCTTGGTTGGGGACCGGATTCAGGCTTTGAAAGTTGATAATGTGGTTGTTTTGGAATCCAAATGAATTCCTGACTTTTTTGTGTTTGAATCAACTTCGTTGGAGCCCAAACCTGAGTTGTGAAAGCTTGCCTTGTTTTTGTTTTGGTGTTGGATCTTGTGATTTGTCATTAGAGATCTTTGTCTTCTTGATCCATATCTGTTTTTGGCCGATCTGGCTTTTTGGTATCCAAATTTGTCGAGCTTTTTGGCTTTGACTTGTTGTCTTGTTCTTTTGACCTGTCATGGTTGTTGCTGAAGGGGTTGGTGATAGTGATGGCCTGAGTTGATGATAGGGGATGTCGTAAGATTCATCATTATCGCTACTATGCTCAGCAAGGTTGACTTCTTGTACTTTCCCTTGATTTTTTGGCTGGTAGTGGAAAGTTACTGTCTGTTTGCTCGTGGGTGGTAGTTTCTTGGAGGACTTTTCTAGCCCATTGATTAGAGCATTTTTAGCTCGTTGCTCTGGTCGTATTCCTCCTAGCTGAGTCTTTGCATCCTTATTAGGAGCCATGTATGAGGATGCTTGTGGTAGCTGTGTCTTCACGGAGGACTTTGGAATCCACTTTTGATGCACTTTATTCGTGTAGCGATGACATTGATTCCCGGGTCATTGATCTTCTTGAAGCTCGAAGTGTTCTACAGAGTCATAGAACTCGTCGTCTTCTTCTTTTTTTGATTCTCCACATTTCTTTGTTTGCTCCTTATTTTGAGAGCTTGTTGATGTCTGGTTCTCTTCGTTTTCCTGGATTACACTTACTGCAAAATAAGGAACGACATCATAGCCATTTTCATCACAAAACTTTGTTGTGGGAGCATCCTCCACGGCGCACACGTCCAGAGTAGCCAAGATGTGTTCCCATCCAAAAGGCTCTAACTCTTCTTCAGGAAATGGTTCTGGGATATAGTCCATATCCTCTAAAACCCGCTCTAGGATACATTCCTCAAGTTTCAAGCTACCACATTGTGAAGCTCCACACATCCACAGTTCTTTAGGCTTACCTAACCAAGCTGGAAATTCTGATCCTGCTACTGTGGCGGAATCAAACTCCTCAACCGGTGTTCTCGTCACATCCCTATAGCTATGGTCCCTCAAGTTTATCTTTGTTATGGTTTCCATATGTCTCAGGTATATATGGTCATAACCCCAATCTTGGAGCATTTTCAATTGTCGCATGAATGGTCTTCCCAGAATGATGCCATAGTTGTTCTTCTTGCCAAAGTCAACAACAGCAAAAGTGTGTTCATATTCAACGCCACAAGAAGTAACAAGTACTTTTTCTAGAAGTCCTAGGGGCTTTTCCTTGTGTCCGTTTGCAAGCTGCAGGGTCATTCGTGTGGATATCAAGGCAGGTTTTCCCCATTTTTTCCAAACCTCTTTGGTTGCAATGGCCACACCAGCTCCACTGTCAAGGATTGCCATGGTTTTTACATTATTTAATTCCACAGAAAGGGTGGTGTTTCCATCTTCTCCCTCGTAATACTCACCTACCTTGTTTAATGGCACTGTCCTAGTATTTAGGCCAGTATGTAGTTGAGGCATTTCAAGCTCTTTGATGCCTTCCTCGATTTGAGTCATTGGGGTTTTTGCACCAAATTTATCTAGACATTTACCCACATTAGCCCACATGTTTGGTCTTATTCTGAGAAACTCGGCTAACATTATTTTACAGGTGACTAGGGTAGATAGAATATCTACTAGCCCCTTTGAATCGATGGCCTTGTTGGGAGACAGTCTCTGTGATGGGAATGCAATCACATCTGAATTGGTCTCGTACTCTCCCATGTAGGACGGTAGTGTTCTTAGCGAATGGGTTTGACTATCCATAGATTGTACACATCCTTTGTCGCCCCAATACGATCGCACATCTAGATTCATTTGAGATCCAGTCTCAAATTCCTCTATTGGTGGTAGAAACACTCCTCGTTCATCACCAGTCTTGTCTACTCATCTTCTTAGGTCATCGGCTTCATTGGCCTCTCTGACTTGTTTTCACAATTCGTCAAGACCATCTATCTCTTTACAATCCTCAGGTATAGCTTGGTGAAATCCCTTGAAAGAGTTATCCGTGGTATTCAGTACTATCCTTGGTTCTAATGCTGGATCTTTGAGGTTTGGTCTATGCTCATGACTAGAATCTGGCTCTTTTAGTTCCTGGTTTGGTGGGATTACTTGTGTAGGCATGACACGGATCACATCCTCAGGTTTTGCAACTGGTGGTTCTAGTAAAGCTTGGGTTGTTTGAATCATTTTCTGGCACATTTCAAACCTTTGCTTTTCTGGTTCCGCATAGGGATATGTCATCCACCTGTGTTCTTGGGTTTGGTTGTTTTTGAGCCTCACATAATAGGCTTTCAAGAGGGAATCTAATGTCTCATTAACCTTCTCTGCCAACACAGATCCTCCTGAACTAGCACTTCTCGGTTTCTCATCCGTGGATGGTTCTTCTAGAGGTTTAACCATCTGTGTAAGAGAAGGTGCCTCCTTTTCCTCATGTTGTTTTATCTTCTCCTCAGCTTCGGTAAGCTTCTCAGGATTTTTGCTCTCGTTCCCTACGTGCTTTCATCCTAGTCTTTCTAGCTTTCCAACTATTTTGTTTGCTCTTGGTTTTCTGACTAGGTGCGTTTGTCTTTGGTCCATCATCTGTCTTTGGACTCATGTCACTTTCCATGTTCTTTGTCTCTGGATTCTCATCAGCTTTCTTTTGAGCTCGTGCTCTCATAACTACTTGAACTGGTACAACATTTTTATTTTCTGAGCTACTAGGGAGCTGAACAATCCCTAATACATTTGTCGTGATTTTCTTGATTTGGTTTGGTTTTTTCGGGCAATCGGGAATTAAGTGAGTGATGCCACACTCAAGACAATAGGCATTTACTTCAGTGATCTCCGTATGAGAACATTGTTTGACCAAGTGGTTGTCACAACTTTTGTGACAATCTGTCTCTGGTTGAGGAGATTCTTTTAGCATTTCCTCTTGGCTATAAGCAAGCTTTGACCTAGATAAGCCACTTTTTGCAATGAATCGCAATGTCCTTTCGTCCATTTCATGCTTTCTTTCTTTTGAATGAAACCCAAGAGGTGGAGGTTGTACCGGCCTCACCACTCCCTGTGTTTCTCTCACATTTTGTTGCTCCTAAGGGTAGTACTCACTTTGGTTTCTATACCACATTGTAGCTGGTACTGGCGTTGGTTTATTTGATGCTTCCATCATTGGCATGTATCTCATGTCTACCTGCATTCTAACACCTGGCAACGGAGGTTGTTGTCCTAAGACAAGTTGTAGCCATAAAACTCCTACTGGTCTTGGCGCATTCCCCGTAATGTATCTAGGTGGAGTAGGTGCTTCTGGTGTTAGGAAATAAGACGTAGCTAAATAGATAATTGAGTAGATTAATTAATGGAGAGAGACAGTTTTACATACAGGAGATTATAGAGTAGAGAGAGAGAGAGAGTACACACGATATACGTGGTTCACCCAATGTGGGCTACGTCCACGGGAAAGCAGCCACTCAATGGCTTTAGTACTTCAAAACAAGAAGTAGTTTACAAAGGGATTATACCCTTAATGTAGAAATGGTCTTCTTTTATAGGCCAAAAGGGCTACCCTCTCTCATGAGAGGCAGTCATGTGTAGCCGCCCTTGTGTGAATAAGTCCAAATCGGACCCTCCAATCCGCCCATGTGTGGCCGCCCTTGAGAAGACAAGTCCGCTTTTGAATTCGGCCATCGGTCATTGAATTCGGCCACCGGCCACCGGCCATTGACTTCCGACCACCGGCCACCGGCCATTGACTACCGGCCACCGGCCAAACGACGGTTGTTTTCCGACCACTTTCCGACCGCCGTCCGGACATAATATTCCGGAGGAAAGGAATATTCCGGCGAGTGATTTTCCTTCACGCACGATGGCTTCTCCTCATAATGGGGGCCTTACAAATGTGCGTTTTTACCACAAAAAATTACAAGGGTAAATCAGGCTCCATACTTAACATCTGGAACATGTTATACATACCTCTCCCTAGCATTTTCCATGCTATAATATCAATCTTCCTCCGTATGGTTCATCCATTTTCTCTCAATTTCACACCACTTCGGCTCTCCCGTATTAGACCTTACAAGAGGAATCAACCTCTTGACCAAGTCGTCGATAAGCTTTTCTTGATCAATAGGTGCCGTTGGATTGGCAATGGACTCACTTATCTGTGAAAGACTGTGCTAAGAGGATGTGTCATCTCCTTGACTCTTCAAGTCCTTTTCTTTGTATGCCTCACAGTTATCCACTAGATAAAGATCTTCTTTGACCAACTCGTTTAGCGTCATCCTCTTTATCATATGCAGATCCTTCTGAAGGCCCACATGTCTCATTCCCTGGATAAAGATCAGCATCAGTCGTGCTTGCGTAGGTAATTCCACTCTCGGACAGAGCTTAACATATCTCTTGAGCCGTAATGATGCTTTGCGTACTGATTCATTCTCTTTCTATTTGAATCTATGGATTTGTGAGACCGTGTTGTGAGCAATGCCTTTTGGCGAGAATTCTTCAATAAACTCCTCAAACAGCTCATCTAGGGTCTCAAAATCCCATTTTTCCACCGAGTCGAACCATGTAGCTACATCATCTTCTAGAGTCAATCCAAATCCCGCAAAACTATGTTGCAAAATTTGAAACTTTCTCTGCTCTAATCACTCTTCTAAAAGCCGTTACGTGATCTCTCGGATCTTTATCTCCGGAGTATTTTCTGTTTACCCATTTTTGGACTTTGGATGGTCTAACTCGTCGATTGTCTACAAGTCTAACCAAAGACTCTCCCAATCCTTCTCTCGTTATCGCTCTTGAAGGGAATCCTGGTGGCTCTCTTCTTGGAATTCCTATAGGAATTCTTGTGTTTGGTGGAGGCATTTGTGGTCCTTCATTGACCAAATATCCACCTCTTTCTAGTACAGTCTATGGATTTGTGCTTTCTACAACTCTGTATTCTCGTCCATACTTGTCGACAACTATAGATATCCATTGACAGTCGAATCCGTATGTGTAGACATATAAGAGTTTGTAATCCATTATCTCTTCTAGGTATGGATCTGAGTACCAATAAAGATTGACCTCACTGTCGTCAATGTATCTATATAGTCCTTCACTCTCATGACCAATCATCCAAACTCTCTCAACAAGATGGATCTTTATCAAATGCAAGTTTGGAAGATCCATTGTGGGAGGATATTCCTCTATCGTCGGGATCTCCAAGCTTGTGTAAGCTGCGTTTGAATCTAGGGTAGACATGATTTCTGGGCTTAAGAGCTTTTGCTTGGTTCAAGTAGACTTAGTTGTCATAAAATATAATATCTAACCAACCCAAATGATTTTCTCATATTAAATTGATCACTTAATGTGGGAGAATGAACGGGAACAAGTGTTAAGATATAGATATGTGCTTATAGATCTATCTCAACATGGGGCCAATGGTAAAGGGGCCCAAATGAGAGATGGTCTATCAAAGAGCAAGGCTAACCAATGGAGCATAAGACCTTAGGGTTAGCTTCATTGAAGACCTCCAATAATGTGTGTAAAAGTCCTTTGACCTTAGGTAAGCTAGGTCTGAGCTTGAGGTGGGAACCCGGCCCAAGCTCGAGGTGCTTGTCGTGCTTGAGGTGCTTGATGTACTTGACCTGCTGCATGATTAAGGTGCTTGAGGTACTTGACCTGCTGCGTGATTAAGGTGCTTGAGGTGCTTTGACATGCTTGCCTGAGATGCTTGTGGGAACACCCCTAGTCCAAGTGCTTAGTCATGCTTGATGACTAAGGTGCTTGAGCACCAAAGGTCAAAAAGATCTCTACAAAGAGGAGGACAAGCCCTTTTCTTAGGGGCTAGAGAGAGAACACACAAACACACTCTCAAGGAAATCCCAAGCTTAAAGATCCATAAGAAGTCCGAAAGGAGCTAGCCCTTGGCAACTCTGCTATGTTAGACCTACTCCTCTACTCTCTATAATTAACCACTTCGAGCCGTAGGTGTAGATACTTAAGAGCCGATTTTCAAAGGCTAAGAGGAGTGGCAACTAAGGTTTTGAAATTGCCAAAGCATACACTAAGTACATACATAAATTTTGTTAACATGGCTGACAATAATCAAGAGATTAGAATGAACATTGATAGCTTTGATTTTGCACATGAAGGTGCTAATGATGATGTTCCCATGTTTGTGAATTATCTCGTCACTAGGTTATAGCAAGCTATGGGCAACCCTGCTTTGCAAGCCGAAGTTACTCAACAACTTCGTGCTTATGGAATTTCCCTTCCTCTCCAAGAGGAGAGAGAGCTTAGGAGGCCTCTTGAAGAGACCCCCAAAAGAAGACTGTCTCCCATTCGAGAGGAGGAATCCAAAGAGCAAGAAAGCAATGAAAGTTTTAAGTTCCTCTGAAGATGTGGCTCCACAAAGACGGCGGTCTAGACGATCGCCCACTCCTCCCAAGAGGAAAAGATCAACACATAGTCCTTCTCCTCATCACTCTGAAAGGCAAGAGAGGAAACAAAGGAAGAAAAGGGCTAGGAAGAGGTCACCCTCTTCTCCTTCTTCTTCACCTTCCTCCTCTTCTGACGAAAGTTATGGTTATTCTCCTAGAGAATACAAGAGGGGAGGACATCGCAAATCATTTCTTGCATGGCGAAGGTCACAAAAGCTAAAGAAGTTCAAGGAGGGAGGAAAGAGTATCTCTTTTCTCACCTATGATGGCACCTTCGGTGCTACCGACAAAGTGTTGGCCTTCATCCAGCAATTTGATGCGGCCTTTGGAGATGAGGGCTTCACAGAGTCCTCTAAGCTACGCCATGTAGCTATGCACTTCCAAAAATCAGCTCGTCAATGGTGGGCTAGCCTTCATGGAAATGGTGAAGCCCCAAAGACATGGAAAACTCTACGAGTTTCCATCATGAAGCAATTCCTTGCAAGCGATGCAAAGGACAAAGTGCTTACCGAATGGCGCAGCTTGAAGCTCCTCTCCCATGAGTGTATCCACAAATATGTAGACAAGTTTTGGGATTTACATCTCAAGGCTACTGTCTTTCAAAAGATAGACTTTGCCGAGCAAAAGCAGCAATTCTGTGCGGGATTACCTGAAGAGATGGCCGAATACATTAACTCTCAACGGCCTGGTACTATTAGTGAAGTAATCCATCACACCATGGTTGCTTCACGCATCAATTTCCATCAAGGGGCTAGACGTAATGTCAAGCCCATGGAAAACAAAGACAAAAATGATGCAAAGGGGAAAACCAATGTTCAAAATACTTCCCAAGTCAATTCCAATAACAACAACAATCGGTCCAAGGAGAAGGGAGTTTACAAAGGTAAAAACAAACTCTCTCCTGAAGAGCTTGAAGCTTTTCGCAAGGACCATAAGTGTTTCAAGTGTGGGGAGCAAGGACATGGCTATCGTTCTTGCCCCAAGAAGAATACTCGCAATGAGACTCCTAGGGCTTCCACCATCGAAGCTCCAAAAGAGGATGCTCATTGCAAAGGATCATCACTTTCCTATGCTTGGGGAAAGGTAAGAGAGCATGATGCCTTCATCTTGTTTGACCTTGGCTCTACTCTTAACTTCATATCAATGGAGTTGGCCACCAAATTGGGCATTCAAGCTTTTGAGATGGGAGATATAGTAGTGGCTGATGCAGCTTTCAAGGGACAACAAGCCTCCATTACTCCCTTGATTGGGAAGTTGAGGCTTCATGTCCAAAGCTATGTCAACAAGGAAGACTTCTTCATCTCTCCTCTCCAACATGAGGATGTTATCCTAGGGGCACCATGGTTTGATCGCATGGCTGTCAACATGAAGTTCCGTGAAAGGAGAATCTACTTCACCTACAGGGGAAAGAACATGTATATAGATGCTAGTGAGCGTGGTCGCACTATTCCACTTGTAAATCCTCTTGCTTTTGACAAGTCAATGAACAGCTCAGTTTCTGCGTACATGATTTTTGTCAAAGAGTCTGTAAAAGATACTAATGTTTCATCAAATGTAAATGGTAGGAATCAAGAAGACTTAGACTTGTCTAATTTTCTAAAAGGATTCCAAGATGTGTTCATCTATGATATCCCTATGGACTTACCTCCAAAACGAGGGGATGATGACCATCGTATTGAGCTCCTTCCTGGAAGCTCACCATCTAACAAGCCTCCTTATCGAGTCTCACAAGCTCAACAAGAGGAGATCATGAGGCAAGTAAAAGAGCTGGTAGACAAAGGGATGGTGAGGCCTAGTTCCTCTCCCTTTTGTTCTCCAGTCCTTTTAGTGCAAAAGAAATATGGTACATGCCGTATGTGTGTGGACTATCGAGCACTAAACCATATCACTATCAAAAACAGATTTCCCATACCTCGGGTAGAAGATATGTTTGATAAGCTACAAGGCTTGACCTACTTCAGTAGGATTGACCTTAACAGTGGCTATCATCAAATAAGGATAGTGGATGAAGATATCTTAAAGACCGCGTTTCGCACAACGTTTGGTCTTTATGAATATCTAGTCATGCCTTTTGGCTTGACTAATGAACCAGCTACGTTCAATCGTTTGATGGAGAAAATTTTTAGACCATACCGCAAATTCACTGGAGTGTTCTTTGATGATATCATCATCTACTCCAAGTCTTTGGAGGAACATAAGCAACATCTCCAAGTGATTTTTCAAGGATTGAGGGAGAACAAGCTTTTTCTCAACCAAAAGAAAAGCGAATTCTTCCTTCAAGAGATTCAATACTTAGGTCATATTATCTCTAAAGATGGTATCCAAATGGATCCATCAAAGTTAGAGGTAATAAAAGCATGGCCTAACCCAAGAAATCTACATGAGCTAAGAAGCTTTGTTGGTATGTGCGTATACTATAGACGCTTCATAGAAAAATTCTCTCAAGTAGCAGGACCACTACACGACTTAACTAAGAAGAACGTTAAGTTTGTGTGGACTGCTAAGGAGAAAAATCCTTTTGAAAAGCTCAAAGAGAAGCTTACTTCCCAACCAGTCCTCGTAGTTCCGGATCTCTCAAAGCCATTTGAGGTCCAATGTGATGCTTGTGGTGATTGCCTTGGAGCAGTTTTGCGTCAAGAAGGGCATACCATAACATATGAGAGTCGAAGGCTCAATATTGATGAACGAGTCTTGGGCATTTATGAGAAAGAACTTTTAGTTGTTCTACATGCCCTAGAGACATGGAAGCACTACATCTTAGGGACTCCATTTATCCTACGAACCAACCACCAAAGTCTCAAGTATTTCATGACGCAAACCAAGCTTTCCGACAAACAAATGAGGTGGGCAAATTTTCTTTCGCAATTTAATTTCCATATTGCTCACATAGCTGGTAACCATAATCAAGTGGCCGATGCACTTTCACGACGACCCAAAGTTAATGCGGTGTCTATAGCTACTCACAATTATCTATCCTCTATGATAGATGAGTATGCTACTGACCCTTACTTTAGAGACCTAATGTCAGCCCTTGCTTTGGGGAAGAAAGAGGAACCATTCACCTTGCAGGATGGTTATCTTCTCCACAGCAATAGGCTATGTGTTACCCATTCTCTTCATGAGAAAGTTATGTATGAATCCCATGCTCCTCCATATGCGGGGCATAGAGGTATTCAACCTACTCTCCGAGGAGTAGAGACGTACTTCTATTGGCCTACCATGAAAGTGGACATATAAGAGTATGTTTCAAAATGTGTAGTATGCCAAAAGACCAAGTATGATAGAGGGAAGCAACCTGGATTACTCCAGCCATTGCCTATTCCAAATTCACTATGGGAGAGTATATCCATGGATTTCATCTTTGGATTACCCAAGTCTATCCATGGGAATACAGGAATATGGACAATAGTTGACAGGTTTAGCAAGCAAGCACATTTTATTCCTATCAAAAAGACTATTAAGGCACATCAAATGGCAACTCTCTTCATATCTCAGATTTTCAAGCACCATGGATTACCCACATCCATCGTGTCAGATAGAGATCCTAGAATGACCAGTAATTTCTGGAAAGGTCTCTTTGAAAATCTAGGAACAAAATTGAATTTCTCTTCGGCCTATCACCCACAAACGGATAGCCAAAGTGAGATAGCCGATCTTACGATACTCGATCTACTCAAGACTTATGTTACCGAAGTAGATCAACGCTCACAATGGGAAAAGTACTTACCTCTTGTAGAATATGCCTACAATAATACTGTACATACTTCTATGGGAAAAGCACCTTTTGAGATCATTGAGGGAAGACCTAAAAGTCCCTTGCTACTCAAAGTACATGGGAAGATCTTCGCCGCCGATGAGTATAGCCGTGACCTACAAGAATCTTTTCAAAAGATTAGGGCGGCTATATCCATCTCTCAACAAAGGCAAAAAGCTGCTGTTGATAAGCACAGAAGAGCCTTAATGTTCAAAGAAAATGATTGGGTCTTACTCAAGTTTCCTAAGGCTCGATTAAGGCAAACGACGGGCAAAACTCCTACGGGCCATCAAAAGTATTATGCTAAACTAGCAAAAAGATAATATTGAGCTTCAATGATGAGCTAGAAGAGGGGGTCGACCTAGCAAGGAGGGGGGTTGCTTAGGGGATATACTCACCCACACACACTCACAAACACTCTCATTGTGTGCTATGCAAAGCGCAAGAACTCCCTCCTTCTCCAAGCAAGTAGAGGTTGAGAGCCTACACCAACACTCTTGGATATGGAGTGCAAATCCAACCAAGAGCCATGCTTCAATGCTTAAGCTTGCCATCTCCTTCTTCTTCATTACTATGCTATTATTTATGCTAGCAACAAGAGTTATGATAAGTGAGGAACTAATTCTTTCTCCTACGAAATGTTTCTTCTTCCTCTTTCCTACCCTCATTCCCTACTAGCTCTCTCCACCTTCGAAGGTGTTTGAGGTCTTGGGACTGAGGTTTGGATATTTAAAGCTTTCTTCAAGTTTATGTTATGTTTGTGATGCATGAAGCTTTTCATCTTCATTACATCACCTAGGTCACAAGGAACACAAAGATTGTATTGTAACAAGTCTCTCTTAATGGGAGAAATCATAATACAAATGCCTATTGGAGGGGGGACCGGCTCCACATAAATCCGGTCCTCAACTGTTGTCATGTTCTCTAAATTCTCTCTCTTGCAAAAGTATTGTTCATGCCAAGTTAACTAATTGCTATGATTATGTTACTATCTTCAACTATGTTCACTCGCTATGCTCACAAAGTCATTTCTCAAAAGTACTCTCATTAATTTCTGCTACTCTCAAATTAAATAGGCCAATTCCATTACATAGTCCACTGTGTTCAAGTGCTTTGATTAGGGAAAAGTCGAAACTATGTCCAAAACCGCAACCGTTTCGTCACAATTCTCGCAAATTGTCGCTTTTAGACACCCCTAACTTGTGGATGTATTTTGAGGCCTCAAACAACGCTTTTTTCAAAGTTGACCTAAATGGTTACCGTTGGCATACATTTAGTTCAAGTTTTGCTCTAAGATCTGTAGAGAAGCTCTCAGGCTACGTTTTGATATAAAAACTTTCGGATCCGATACCGTTTGTGAAAGTTATGGCCAAAACAGTGAAATGCAGTTTAGAATGGTCAAAATGAGTCCAAATTAAATTTTAAAAGAAGATTTGGGGTCTCTGTGACACTGTGAACACTTCTGTATGGTCAAAATTACAGTTGGACCCTAAAACTGGCCTAGAGACATCCTACGCGTAGGATGTCTATATGCTCAGAATTTCATTTGGACCTAAAAATGGCCTTGAGATATCCTACGCATAGGATGTCTTTTTGCTCAGAATGACTTGAAATTTTCACCCCAGCTTCTCCTTGATGTGTTGATCACAGTGGTGTGCTCATAGGTTGGTTTGGAGTCCTAAATCAAGCTGGAGACATCCTACGCGTAGGATATCTAACTGCTCAGATTTTGTCCAAACTTGATCCCAAGATTCTCCTAGTGCTCAGCAACCCAATGGTATGCTCAAAATTGAATTTGGATGCCAATAGGTCAAGATTTGGGCTGCATAAGCTTCTAGTGCACTCCAAGAGTAGGATGTCTGACAATTCTTATCTTTGCTTGGTAAATAGGCCAAACAAGGTCCAAATTCACTTTTGAAAAAAGTTCTAGAATCCTTGAGACACTTAGAACCTCCCTTTATGGCTACATTAGAATTTTGACCACTTTATGACCCAGGAGACATCCTACGCGTAGGATGTCTTTTTGCTCTGTTTCATCTCAAACTTGCAGTGTAGCTTCCCCTTGATGTGCTAAACTCACAGTTATTTTTACTTTTTGATTCTGACACCTATAGGTTGGTCAAATGATCAAGAATCTGTTCCAAAAGCATGATGTCCGTTCTGATGAATTCACCAGTCAAATCAACTCCAAATTGGACCAAAATTGACTAGGAGGCTTGCCTAAGGCTATACAACACCCTGCTATGTCCACCGTTTGAATTTGCCCTCTAAATCATGCCTTAGACATCCTACGCGTAGTATGTCTAACTGCTCAGAATTGCCCCAAACTTGAGCCACAGCTTCCCCTTGATGTCAGCAACCCAATGCTATGCTTAGATTTTCATTTGGATGTCAAAAGACCCCAAAACTAGCTGTTCTAGCCTTTTTTTCTCAAAAAACAAAACGCTAAAGTCTGCTTAAAACCCAATTTTCTCACCCAAATGAGCTGAAAACTCTCACATGCACTCAAAACATCATGTATAACATGCACATGAAGTCACCCTATGGTTTGGTCTCAAAAATTATGCCTTGGGCACAATTTGGGTAGGATGTTTGGCAATTTTCGTGTTTTGGTCTTATCCTGTGAAGATATGGTCAAGTTCCCCTTTCCATGTGAAAATAGGGTAAAACTTACCTTCTGAACACACTGGTCAACTCAGAATTTCAAAATTTCCACCAGATCACCCTGTAGACATCCTACGCGTAGGATGTCCTTTTTCTCAGAATGGACTTCTGTTTCTACCCAAGGTGCTTCTTGATGCATATAACAAGAATATGTGATCACAGCAAATTTTGGATGTCAAAATTGCTCAGAATCACCACTTTTGAGAAAATATTTCTCTGAAAGAGTAACATCCCCTTAACTCTCAGTCTATATGTCCAAATGACATGAGCTTTGGTGTGTGTGTCCAACACAACATGCAGAATATGGGTATGATGTCAAAACTTGATTTTTGCTTCCAGAATCACTCTCTAGACATCCTACACGTAGGATGTCTATTGATGAAATTTTTGGCAGAATTCATCCACATGCATCCCCAAGTCTTGAGCACTACTTTTCAAGCATTCCTACCAGTTTTTATGCAAAATTGTGCTCAGAATTTTAAGTTTCTTGTTTTTGCATTTTTGACACTCCGTCTTTGGTCTTTTGGGTGTCAAGAGTTGGTCAAAACTCTAGTTTCAATCTATACTTAGGGTAAACCCCCCCTTCTGAACACACTGGTGCAGTCAAAATTTTCAAATTTGGTCTCCCGAACCTCCTTGAAACATCCTACGCGTAGGATGTCTATGTTTATAGAATTGCAGGTTTTCTTCACAGAACCCTTGCAAATGCTCTTTTATATGCACAGCATCAGTCAGTCATACAAAAATATCCACAAAAGCTTGTTTAATGCATTTTTACCCTCAAAAGCACACTTTTCCGTGATTTCAAATGCAATCAAGCACTTTGGCAAATAATTCAGTGCTGAATAGCTCTAGATCAGAATCGGATCACTGACCTAAAGCTACTCCTACAAATCATATGGGGTTTTGCATCTATGAGTAGAAAAACGCTTCACTGCCACACACGGACTAGTACACGCTTTTATCACCTCACAAATCACTCGACCACCAACAACTACTCTAATCCACAGATCCTAACTAAACCTATCTAGTCGCAGACCCTCGGAAAGACACACGCTTCCTGGCTATCCACTTGATTGCGGAATATCCTCTTCCGGATCCACTTAAGAAAAACGCTTCTTTAGCCGAAACTAAATCAAGCAACCATCACACAAGTGACCTACTTAGGTCCTTGTGTCCCCGGCAGCGACGCCAATGTTGCGGGAGCGACTCACACACCCATGAAGTGCATGCAAACACTACCTAGATCAACATAATGTCAATCAAGGACACAGATGACACGATAGGCACACGGAGGAAATCTCTTTAGCTTGTCAGGCTGAGACCATCCTACACATACAACACTCTGGAAGGCCAACTAAACCACAATCAAGAACCTCACTGCTCTCAACTACACCACATAGCCACATACACACATACGGAAGGTAACTCACCTAATCATGCCAGATTCGTACGAAACTTAAGGAACATCATCCCCTCACTAGGATACACCTGTCCCTAAGCTTCTACACTCTAAACCCTCACTCTAAACCCATCTGCGGAAAACACGTAGGATGACAGAGCAGAATTTTGAAAGTGCCCGAAACTGGAAATTTATGAGTACCTATGTGTAGCTTATGTTGCCACGATTCTATAGACTACTAGCACGCAGAAAACAGACATCGTTTGATACACTTACGGCCACAAATAGCTCGTAGATGCGTCGGCGTGTGCGCTTTGTCTCGCGTGGAATTCTTAGCGTTGTCGCGTAGCTCTCCTCAAACCTACAGCAATGGTGCAGTCGGATCTCCAATGTGTTGAGCGAACCAGGTGTAGCTAGAGGATAAAGCTCACGCTCACTCTCTTTCTCTCTCACACATAGTAGACGGCAGCGCTAAAGTTTTGATTATGATTAAAGTCTCCTTTTACAAAATGACCTACGTACCTTATATACTAAGGCTACCTTAGGTTTAACCAAAAATGGGGTTGAAAGGGTCAAATGGTTTTGTATTTACAATCTGGAAGTGCCATTGCACCCCAGCTTTTGAAACTAGAATAACTACTCATTACAAATGACGTTTATAGCCATAATCCGCAGTATTTCATAACTCGCAAAAGATAAGACTTTGGTACGAAACTTGAGTTATGTTGTGTTGTTGACCCAGCGGTCAACAGGTATAATTAGTGTAATTTCTATACGATAAAGAAACAAATTTTATGAGTATTTGAACAAAGCCCCTCTAAATTTCTAAAGCATACTCTACTTGGGGATGGGGCTTACACCTAATTTTGAGCCTCTAAGGGGCGGAAAAACCGTGAGCTCCAAGTATATTAGCCAAGAAACCACCTATAAGAATAGAGGCTCAAACTTAAGTTCGAGCATCCAACTATACCGACCAAGAGACCACCAATAAGAACAGAGGAGTTCGAGCATCCAACTATACCGGCCAAGAAACCACCTAAAGAATAGAGGCTCGAACGCTTCCAACTATACTAGCCAAGAGACCACCTATAAGAGTAGAGGCCCGTCAAGCCTGCAACTATACTAGCCAAGAGACCACCTATAAAAACCGATACTCGAACTTAAGTTCGAGCCTCCAACCAGACTACGTAAGAAACCACCTGTAAGGATAGTGGGCAAGAAACCATTTGGAAGGATGGAGGCTCAAACTTAAGTTTGAGCCTCCAGCAACACTAAACAAGAGAACCACTTGTAAGGAAACCATTTGTAAGGATGGAGGCTTAAACCCTCTAGCCACATGAGGCAAAATATACTTTATAAGAACACTAGGATAGAAACAATCTATTAGGGTGCTCAAGGGCTCGACTTGAATTTTTAAGCCTTTGGCCACACTAAGCAAGTAACCACCTTTAAGATGGGGGATCAGAGACAAGTCACTTATAAGGATTGAGGATCCAACTTAAGTTTGAACCAGCGTACTCACAAGTAAAGACGTGGAGGCTCAAACTCTTATAGTGTAATTTCCTAGTGATGTAAGGTAGGTAAAGGCTGAAACTTCAAGCCACACTAGAGAAGAAACCATCACAAGTCTTGATCATGAGTTCGAGCCTTCGGTCACTCTGTGTGGGAAATACCATGAGTGCTTGAGACTCTACTCCTTTGGCCCTATATTTCCTAAGTGGCACAACATGAGCCTCTTCTTATTTGAGACTATTTAAGCCTCGAAGTGGAACATATGGGGTCTCTATATTTCATTCAAGTTGTTTCAAAGGTAAGGGTTTTCCTCCTTACTAGAGATGGGTGACACTCCAACATTAAGTGTTTGTTTATTGTATAAATTGTTAGTTAGGTCATAGGGCACCATAGAGTTTGTACTCTATCAGTACAGCTAGAATAACATAGCCCCTACCAAAAAGAAATTAACACTTAAATGAAGACTTATCAAAGGTATTTGTAAGTTCATAATCATCATTTGGAAGAGTCTCAAACTTTTTTATCAAAAATATAAGGCGTCATCTTAGATATGTCATAAATGACATAAGAAACTTCCATTTTGCAAAGTTCCTTTAGCATAATAATCTGTTCTCCTAATCTTTCCACTAATGCTTATTGTTTAAAACATGGAATTTAGACTACCAAAACCACAGACTAAATCCTATATTTACAAGTCAGAGCAATTCAAATAAATTAAGAATAAATAATATGTATGAAATTTGTAATCTTTCCACCACTTCTTAGTGTTTAAAACATAAAAATTTAGATTACCAAAGCCAAAGAGTATATCCTATATGTACAAATCACAATAGTCTAAAGAAGTAAAAGATGAACACGAAGTATCAAATTTCTAATATTTTTACCAATGCTTATTGTTTAATACTTGAAATTTAGTCTATCGATCCACAAAGTGCATCCTACATTTACAAGCTAAAACAATTTTAAAAATTAAGAATATACAGTATGTCATATCAAAAGAGAAAATCCTTCTCATTTCATGATAAGTGACAACAATATTTGACACTTGAATATGTGCTAAATCTCTTGATTGCTTGTTTCAATATCATAGTGGTTCTCTCTATATATTCCACTTATTTGCTCTATCAAGTGGTATCAAATAAGACGTGAACAACTTAATTCATGAGTCTCAATTTCAATAAGAATAAGAAATCCCTTGAAACGAATTTAATTTCCAACTCATTTCAAAAAATGGGAATTGAATAATCTCCCATTCCAATTAATAACAATGTAGAGTTATCTTTCGATGAAGAGGATCCAGGCAATCAACTGGCCACAACTGGATAGAAGAGGAAGGCCACACAAGTGGAGGCCATGGTTCAAAGAAACCAACAATTCTGTTGACACAGAGTACAGGTCTACTGAAGAAACTGGAGAGTCAAGTCCAGCCATTACCCACTGAAAAATCCTCAGAAGGCCAAACTTCAGCAATCCCCAATGAGCAGACTCCAATAGTAATCGGCACTGGAAAAGGCCAGCATGAACTAACAAGCACTGAACAAGTGGCAGCTGATACTAGTAAAGGGAAGGGCAAAGCACTTGCCAACCCGACCACCGGTACTCCTTTCAATGAACTAGATTTATCTGTAATCAAGAAAGATCGGTTGCAACAATTGCAGAAAAACCCCCTCAAAGGCAGATTGGTACTACAAAAGGTAGATTTTGCAACAATACCATACATCGCTCGAGTAATGGTTTATGAGCGAGCCCATTCTGATTCAGCTATAGTAATCGATGGCTGCTTGGCGCTCATCCAAGCATCATGGAATACTATTGTCCATTCATTAGGACAGATGATGGATGCAGCAGCTTCCAATGAAGAAGTAGAGAGGCTAAAGGAAGAACTAGGAAGCAGTCAGCAACAAATTCAAAAACTTCAAAAGGATGTTGCTACACAATCTCTCACGCATGCTATTTCTGAGAATCAGTCCAATCGAACGATTAATGATGTGAATACAAAGCTGCTGAAACTAGAAACTGAAAATCGACAACTGAATGAAGAGAAGGCAGCAGCTTTGAGAGACACTGACAAATTCCAGACTCTGCTACGAGTAAAGTGTGAAGACTTCAGAGAGCTGCTGACAACCCACACTATATTAAAGGCTTCCCTTACAAAAAGATATATATTAAAGGCTTCCCTTACAACCCACACTATTCAGAGTGATCTGCAAGATAAGGTCTCTAAATACAACACAGCCTTAGCAAATCAGGCCATCATGGATTATATCAGTAAGCAAAATGATATTGACAAGGAGTCTGAGCGGGAAGAAGAGAAAGATGAGGAATGGGATGACCAGCCAGAGGAAAAACCTGATGATGATGATTTTCCTCCTTTCCTACCTTCAAGCTCTGGAGATGGAGGATCAGATGCCACAGGGGCCAGTGAACCCAACAAAGACCAGTCAGACTAGCACAAAGACCGGCCAAACCAGCAGTCTGATGACCAATAGCAAGGCAGTGGCCAGCACAATAAGGGCAACACTAGAGATCGTCCAGTACACCAATCAAAGTACATTCCAGACAAAAAAGGAAAAGCTAAGGCTGTGACTGCATCCTTCAAGGCTGATGAGAAACACTCTTTACAACTCATCACACTAAACAAGAGATTAAGACATCAACAAGCTCCTATTACTAGACAGTATTTGGAGGATGATACTCTTATCTCTGGTCTGGAATGCTTCCAAAGACTATATGTAGGAGCCAAGGAAATGATTCAGCAGTGGAAGTCGGCTGCCTTTCATGATCAAGAGCTGTGTCAATTACCTGTGCATCCTAGCAGTATCCAGCAGCTCTACTGAAAAGGGTACCTGAGTGGACACTAACTTCTAATGATATGACAGTAATCCACATTGACAAAGACAGTCCACTGCATATCGCCACTCTATAGCTCTTGAAGTAGATCACTACTAGGAAACAGACCTACATACAGATGTATGAAGGAGGTCAGGACTCAACTAAAATAAGTCTTGCTTCATACGCAGATTGCCAGAGGTGTCCTGGATCACAGGGTGCAGGCCATCATTGAAGATCAGTCTTCCAACAATAAAGGACCCCGCACCCAAATGACAGTAGGAGAACAGGCAACTGCTCTCCGAAAGCTTTTTCAGCTTGTCCGAATTACTAGGAAGATGATGCAGCAGGAGAACCAAGTTGTTTTGAATTTTTTGGATTTCCAGCCTGATTCTCCAGTCCTCCTGTATGCACTACCTACCAAGAGACTGAACTACCGAGATTCTTCCCAGCCTTGTATCCTCACCATCCAGAACCAGTAGATTGGATCACTTATTTTAGCATCAGTGAAATTCATGACTGGTATGAGCGAGCCAATATGGAATGGAAAGCTTGGCAATTACTAGTCAATGATGCCCTCAAAATGGATATTTTCATGGATCTGCATGGAGAAATACAAAATTTCAAACTCTGTATGGGATAGTGGAAGATCTAGCTCCGTGGATTAACGAAGATCACAAATCACTTACTTCAACTGGCTGTGGAGTCTTCCAAGATTCCTGAAAAGGATATCACTGCCAAAACCAGGACTCAACCACAATATAGATAATTCGTGGAGATTCTCTTTGAAGCTGGAATTAAGATGAATCAGCCTCTCTCGTAGGGATGGATCCACACAGCCTCGCATTCTCATAAATTGGTCAAAACCCGTCTCACTAAGGGTAAACGTAGTCTCTATGATCCCAACACCAAAACTTATAACGCCCTCATGCCTTATGAATTTGAGATGTCCATTGAAAGGTGGGATCAGCTTGAGCAGGAGGCCATTTACAGACTTATCCAGAAGGACAATGTTGGCACTGGGACTTCTGAGGCACCAACGAAGAAGAAGGGTAAGAGGAAGAGGGTTCAATGGAAGGATACTGGGTAATTCCATCTCAAAATTAGACGACAGATTTTCTCAGTTAGACACTAGAATCTCCTTGGTTGGGCACCCTTGGAATTACAGCTATATGGGTGTCAAGCACTCAACAAGCATGAAGTGTGGTATAAAGCTAGCAATACCAAAAGAGTACTATCATGCGGAACATCGGCCAAGTCAGAGAACCACATGGTTTCCTCAACAAAAAATCAAAATCAGGCAATGGATTTTTTTTCCAGAATGAAAGGTTATACCAAAATTCAAGAAAGGAGGGAAGGATGTAGAAGGCAGGACAGTCCTAGCAGGCGAGAACTGCTCCTTAGAAGCCTAACCAACGAAAAGCGAGAACAGCTACACTGGCAGTAATTACCATAGTTATTGTACTAACTCTGAGAGCTATAAATACAACTTGCTACACTGTAACCGGGCTTTTTGGCTTTCTGACACTTTTGGGTTACGAGCTCTTCGCTTCTAGATTCACCCCTGTAATCATTTACTCTTGTAATCAATCCTCAAACTTCATCTAAGCTTAAGCTTGTTGTACATTGTACTGATTATCTTTGAGCTTTTGATTTGAATCTATAAATACCATTTCCCATCTTCCAGTTGTGTCTTTCATTTCAGTACATCATTCCAGTTCAGTTCTCTATTTCAGTCCAGTACTATGTTTCATTCCTCACTAACTGAACTGCCTGGATAATTAGTAGCTCTGAACTCTAACACTAGAATAGCTCTCTGAAGAGACCATCTTCCATTCCACTCTTACTAGAGGGAAATTGCTAGAAGGCTGAACAATAAAGGACTCTTGCAAAAACAATAGTTGGGTGGGCTATGGTCACGATGAACATTTGGGGGCCACAGTGGCCCCAATATATGAAGGTGTTTTTGTGGAAGGTGCTATGGGGCCTTTCCAATTGGCGTCAAGATTCAGGCACGAGTCATGGGATATGATAGGTGCTCAAGGTGTCAAGGGGCTAGCGAAGACCTCGTACACATTTTCATGGATTGTCCGACTATTAGAGGAAATGCATGGAAGGTGTGCAAGTTGATACAAAGAACATGGAAGATAGGCTTCTTCAAGAATTATCTATGTCTAGGGGGGGAGCAATTTCAAAGTCCTATTTTTCTTGTTTGTACCCAAATTGTTAGATTTTGCTTCTTTTATAATATCTGGAAGGTCAAGAACTGTCGCGTCTTTGATAACGACCTTTATATGTCTAGCTTCTTAGTGACTGTACAAGAAAGTGAGGAGTTTTTATATGTGATAGGTAAAAGTCACTGACTGTACAAGAAAGCGAGGAGCTTATATATGTGATAGGTAAAAATCACAACACAGATGACTAGCTCAGGGTGACACGGCCATTCAGACGAGTCTTGAACATTGATCTTGATAGTAGCTTTCCAGCTTGAATCTCATGTAATCTCAAAACCCCAAGGCTCGGCATGGGCTTGAGGTTTTTTTGTAATTTTTTGTATGGCATTCTAATACAATCACTCACAATTGTGAGTTTTGCAACAAAAAAAAAAAGGATGCCGATAAGGATCACTTCATTTGGAAGCATGTCCTTTGCACTACAATTGATGAGCCCATTCCCTTGTTTGTTTCAAGCATTATAGAGCAACCAAGGGAACCACAATGCAAAAAGGGCGACTACCTAAAGAGAACCACACTTAGGAAATGGAAAATAGACTGGCAAGGCCATCTGAGACAAAAAGTGACTTGCTCTTTGCAAGATAATGGATTAGAAACAGCTTCTTGCAAATAAATTTTTTATAGGGTGCATCTAAAGTCTAATACAATCAATGGAAGGCTCTACACAATGTTGTAAAAGGACCATGGAGTTGATGACAGAGCAAGAAATTAAAAATCAAAAGTGTCGGAAGTCTTGGATGCGGTTTCCTCTTTGATAAAATTCATTGGGAAAAGAGTGACTCTCCGACTTCAAGAAAGAGCTCAATAGATTTAAGAAATCTATGATCAATGCTTGGAGCTCAGAGCACTTCACACACTACATGGTAATATTTATAAATTATGATTCTACTATTTTGCTTCTTTCATAAATGGATAAATTCTCTATTTTGTGTAGCATATTATCTACAATCACACTCCTTGGTTTATGAAGAAATACGGAAGCTTGTCAATTTGGTCTACTCAAGGTATGGAGAATTCCCATTACCAAGCAAGAACCAAGTTTTTTAGACACACTAGGCATGGTGAGGAGCTCAAAAAGATTGAATAGCTTGCTTGAAGTACTCCAATGGTTCTACAAATAAGTTTGGCACATAACAAGATTAGAAGAAGCTAAAATTATTGGGCACTTCTGATGTTACTACAATATACAAAGGAGTATACAAAAAATAAAAGATGCATATAGTAGGCCATCCGCAAGTAAAAGGTTTTTACAATGGATTTCCACTATAGACGTAAGAAAGAAAATGGGGAATAATACAAGGATCTATTGTGGTCGCTTGAGCCAACATCATGCTTTTCTTTTTTTTCCCTCCACTTCAAGTACTCCTACGAGTGCTTGCCTATGTCACTAGAAGAGGCAAGGACATAGCCAACCATACTTTCATAGTATGCATTTCTTGAGGCCATAAATTTGAGAGCAAGTCCAAAAACTCTAATAGCTTCTTGCTTTGTAAGAAGTATAATTTTTCCCACTCTAAGTGTATTGGATGTGATCCTACCATCCTAAACAGAGCCAGTACTGCAAGTATGGGGAGAGTGGGTGATTAGGAAATCTTCTTATGGAAGATAACTATTGTCTCTTTATTGAGTTTCCTTGTGTAATGGCTCAAAATTTGGTCCCTCTTCATATCCAAAGGCCTAGATCCTTTCCCTCCCCCTAAAAACTTGTTAGGGTCCACAATGTCAATCTGTGTTAAAAAAATTCAAATTAGTTAAAGGGAAACTAAATTTTGGCCAAGACAATTTGCATGCAAAGTGTCTATCTTATCTTAAATTTTTTATCATCTTCAAAAAGGCCGTCTTTCTAGAGGAGGTTTGTGGAAAATCTTGATTTTTCCTCTTTGATTTCTTTTGGAACTTCTTTGACCATGTGCTCTATCTTCAATCTTTCGTGAATTTGATGGAACTCTTCCTCCATGGGAAGCCCTTGTGCTTCATATATTTGGACATAATTTAGTACATGCTTTCCAACTTAGAGTGTTCAATGAGCTTTTTAGATTCTATATCAAGCAATGATAATGGACATGGTATGTTGTAGTTCAAAAAGCCTTAATCATGCTCTATACACTCTTTCAAAATAAGAAGGTTGTAATCCTTGCTTAGATCAAAGAGAGTTTTTATATCATGTAGCAACACATACTCCTTAGTGTTTATCTTGTAGGTGGGCATGGTTGCTATGCACAAGAAGGGATCAAGCTCTTCCTCTGAAATATGAATGGACTCCTCTAACTTGTGATGTATTTGACCATTGTGCACAAATTTTGAGGCTCATAATTGAGATGCTATATATATTCCCAAACTCCTCTAAACCTCATTTTTTCTTAATGCTCTTAATTTTACCCAAAATTTTGAGCGTTACATTCAATTTAAAATGATACTCAAAAGACATAAATGTGCTTTTTTTTAATAAAAATTTTGCTTAGTGTTTACAAAAGGTCAAGTAGATAAAATGTGATTTTATCTTTATAATTGTGTCCTTCTGATGTGAATTTAGTGTAGGCAGAGGCCCGTCCTGGCCTACTAGGATTGCGTAGGGAGAACACTTTGTCAAGTACAAGATTTCGGTCAAAATTTCCTCCCCCCCATCACAGATTGTCTAGCTTGTGCAAAAATAGTGTACACAGATTGGCCTTAGTGCAATGTATGTGGTGATGTGAATATGATGTGTATGTGGTGATGTAGATGCGGTGTGTCTCTTCCATTGATTTTTTTTATTCCCTACACAAGTTGAGTGCACTCGAATGCCTGGGCATACTAAAATCTAAAATCACGTAGAGAGGACACTTCTTGAAGTATAAGCTTTTGATCGGGTATTTTCATAAAGTGTCCTCCTTGCATGAAAAATATGTATAGGGTTGAGACTCCGTGCAATGTATTTTTATGCAAGGAAGGCTTATTTCCTCTCAAATACAAGGTAAGTACTATGATGCTTCTATGTGTTCTCCTCTAAACTCTAGTGTGCCATCATTACACGAATATAATAGGATGGCCTTCTGCTTATATTAAAATTGCATAATGTGGACACCTTTGTATCAAGTTGTCGAATATGGTGTGATGTATATGGTTGAGTTTTCCTACGTTAGAGAATATTTAATGTTCCCTTCTAATTGGAGGGCTTTCTTGAAGGCTTCAACAATGAAATTTCAGACTTTCAGAAGGTCTTTTACTGACCTTACAAAGGAGCACAAGTTGGAAACTTGTACACTTTTGCAACATTTTCAAAGTAGGAACCTCAACAAAGTTGGCATTAGTCAAAGATGAATGGAAGAAGGTTCATAACCCTTGAGAGTGGCATGAAAAATATAGTTGTAAACTTGTGGTTGAAGACATTGCATTTTTGCTATTCTTAAGTCTTATTCCAATAGAGGCACGAGAGTTCATGTCCCTACAAAAAACATAGCAACAATTGTGAATGACATAGATGTTGACGAGACACCTGAAGATTTTAGAGAAGTAAGAAGATTCAAAGCAAAGAGGTTTTGGATATGGAAAATTTCAATGCAAGGAACTATTATTTTTTGTATTATAATTTGCGCAAAAGAAAATCTTGCTTGGGTATTTGTGCACTACTATATAAAGAAGAGAGCACCCGCAAAAAACATTTTTTACTCATTTTTGCTCAAGTTTTCTTTGGGCACCTATTTCTTTTGCTCAGAATAATTTCTTTTATGTTTCTGGGTACTTCAAATTCTACACTCTCAATCGGGTCTCGATCAAGCTCTACACGCTCTATCATAGGCTTGAATTGTATAGCAGGTTTTTGACAGTGGCACCTAACCACTTTCCAATATCATCTTCAAAATCTTGGATGCTACAATTTCCAACATTTAACTTGGTACGAATTTGTACTATATCTTATATCACCATTTCATGGTTTTTTTATGAATGTGTCTCTCTTACTCGAATCCAGAGTACTCGGACAAGGTACCCCTTACTTGTTTTTTTGGTGTAAGGAGAACACTCAATTGTTTGTAGAAAATTTTAATACACGTGTCATGCAAAAAAATGGATACTAAAAAAAGCCTCCCCCAACTCATTTTTTGCACAAAGAGGATACTCAATCCTTTATAGAAAATTTTCTTACCTGTGTCCCCCTTACACCAATATAATGTAGCCAAAGTAGACTTTGAACACTCTGTTTTTTAATAAGGCGAACACTCATCAATACATGTGAGTTTTTTTCAAGTGTATTTTTCTCTTATATTTTTTTGTAATTACATTATTGACCTTCAATTATGGAGAGGACCAAACAAACTCCAAAAAAGGTCAACCACCAAGAAGGAGATGGCAGCAAAGAAGGAAGACTTATTGGTGACCCAGATAAAGGAAAGAGCTCAAAGAAAGGGACAAGTGTAACACCCAAAAAGGAGCCACTTAAGAAGTGAGTTGATATCTCCTACAAAGAACAGGAGATTTTCTCAAAAGGTGAAATGTTTGAGGGAGATTAAAAGAGCATAGAAGGTCCTTACAATTGCAATCCTTAAGCTACCTTTTCAAAGGCTTTGCACGCAGGTAGTATAGCAGTTTAAAATTGATATGAGGTGGACAAGAGGTAGTATAGCAGTTTAAAATTGATATGAGGTAGTATAGCAGTTTAAAATTGATATGAGGTGGACAAGAGGTGTTTTGGAGTGTATGCAAGAGCTTGGTAAAGACTTCCTAATTGAGCTCTTCTAAAATGCATACATATGTGCAACCCACTCTTATAGAGTCACCCTAATGGACAAAGATATTTTTGTCTTTAAGGTAAAGATTTAGCAACATTCTTGAACAAATCTTTTACATCCTTAACATACCTCCATCAAGAAATCCATAAGAGTCGAAAGTGGTGATTGGGGAGATCATAGAGGAAGAGAATGATATGGAAGAAGGGGATGAGATGAAAGTTGACAAGGAGGATCTAAAAACAAAGTAGCTTAGGGAGATTGAAGCTCAACTCCCTTCATTGTTAACAAGGGTCAATGCCAATGGATTTAGGGTGCATGTCTTCTTAGAAGATGACCTTCTTCAAAGGAAAGATTATGTGGTCCAGGATGCTGAGTGTGTTGACATTCTTAAAGATAGAAAAAAAGAGATCAATGACTCTATTGTCCCAGCATCATAGAGGTTTGCCTTCCCACCCAGCTTGTAGTGAGAAATTTTATTGACAATTAATAACTAGCCTTTGTGTTTTTTGTAGATTATTGATGCATAATTATAAGTAAGATGTTCATTACACAATGGATATGGTTGATCCAGCCATCTTTGACTTTTTGAGAAGTGATAGTGACATAAATAATTGGCTAGCCAAAATTTATTTTGAGACTTGTGAGCTTCTACTATGCCTCTATCATGAGCGGTCAGTTTTTTAGTAAGCTTAACTAAATATGAAGTTTTAATCTTTGAGGTTTTTTACAAAGGAAAGTTCTCTTGTCACATCTCACATTTGAGTCTTATAGCAATGGATATCATTGATAAAACATGTTTCATATTGAACTCCCTTGAGGGCACCATGGAATGGCTAGCCTGTAAGTGTATTTATCCTATAGTTAAGCCAATGCTCCCACTTTTTGTGTTTTTGTTCTATAGTTAAGACAATGCTATATATGATTTGGATCTTTGTTTTAATAGGGCTCCCTCAAGATTGATAGAGGCAATTGAGCAATGCCCTCCTATCACAAAGCTCATGGATGACATGCACATCTTAAATGTGAAGGTATGGTGTTCTTAAGCTGTAAGGTAAACATTGGTTTGTATAGTGAGCTAATGCCCCCCCTTGTGTTTTTGTAACCCCCCTTGCAAGAGGAGTCTTTCTCATGTGATTGGAGAGTGGTCATAAATGCAAAGCAATGGACCAATGCTTGGATAAATCAATACGAATTGCTACACCCACAACCATGTTTTGTAGATTACTCCGATCAATGCTTGGATAAATCAATATGAATTGCTACACCCACAACCATGTTTTGTAGATTATAGTCAAGATTGTTAGATATATGGTTAGTGTCTAGATGCCACTATCTATAGCAGCACCAAAGGAAAATCCAAAGGGCAAAGGAAGCCAAAGGAAGAGGCCAAGCACCACAGATGACACCAAGACAGACATGCAAAACATATCAAAGAGGGATTGACCTTTAATTATAAAGAGGACCAAACAAACTACAGGGAAGATCAATCACCAAGAAGGAGATGGCAAAAAAAAGGAGCACTTGGTGACCCAGATAAAGGAGAGAGTACAAGAAAGGGAAAATGGTTGCACTTAAAAAAAGAGCCACTTAAGAGAGAGTTGATATCACCTACAAAGAAGAGGAGATTTTCTCAAAAGGTGAAATGTTTGAGGGAAACTAAAAGAACATAGAAGGCCCTTGAATTTCTTAAACTACCTTTCCATTTAGGATTTGCAGGCAGGTAGCATAGAATTTTAAGATTGATATGAGGTGGAGAAGAGGTGCTTTGGACTGTATGCAAGAGGCTACTAAAGACTTCCTAATTGAGCTCTTCCAAGATGCATACATATGTGCAACCCAATCTCACAGTCACCCTAATAGACAAAGATATTATTATCTTGAGGAGATTAAGGTATACATTTAGCAAAATTCTTGAACAAACCTTCAACATTTGCAACATACTTCCATCAAGAAATCCAAAAGATCCTGAAGTGGTGATTGAGGAGATCATAGGGGAAGAGGATGATGTGGAAGAAGGGGAGCTAATGAAAGTTGAAAGGGAGGAGTAAAACCAAAGTAGCTTAGGCAGACTGAATCTCGACTCCCTTCATTGTTAAGAAGGGTCAATCCTTATGGCTTCAAGGTGGGTGTCTTCTTAGAGGATAACCTTCTTCAAAGGAAAGATTTTGTGGTCCAAGATGCTAAGGGTGTTGACATTCTCAAAGACTAGCAAAAAGAGATCAATGACTCTATTGTCCTAGCATTTTTGAGGTTTTTCTTCCCACCCAATTGCTTACATTGAGAAATTTAATTGACAGTTAATAACTCTTCTTTGTGTTTTTTGTAGATTATTGATGCATGATTATAAGTTAGATGCCCATTACACAACAGATATGGTTAATCCAACCATCTCCGACTTTTTGAGAAGTGATAGTGACATAAAGAATTGACTAGCCAATATTGATTTTGGGACTTGTGAGCTTCTACTTTGGCCCTATCATGAGAGGTAAGTATTTTATGCAAGCTTAGTTAAGTATAAGGGTTTACTCTTTGAGGTTTTTTACAAAGGCATTTTCTCTTGTCACGTCTCACATTTGAGTCTTATAGCAGTTGATATCACTAATAAAACATGTGTCATCTTGAACTCTCTTGAGGGCCACCATGGAATGGCTAGCCTGTAAGTGTATTGTCCTATAATTAAGCCAATGCTCCCACTTTTTGTGTTTTTGTTTTATAGTTAAGACCATGCTACATATGCTTTGTGAATCTTTATTAATAGGGTTGTCCCAAGACTGACAGAGGCAATTGAGCAATGTCCTCCTAGCACAAAGCTCATGGATGATATGCATATCTTAATGTGAAGGTATGATGTTGCTAGGTTGTAAGGTAAATATTGGTTTGTATAGTGAATGAATGCTTTCCCTTGTGTTTGTGTAGACCTTGCAAGATGAGTCTTTGTCATGCGATTGGAGAGTGGTCACAAATGAAAAGCTAGTGGTTGACTACACCGATTGCAACCCAAAAAAGAATATTAGGGTGAGTATGTGACCATATTTATATAGATGTTAGTTGAAATCCTCTTGTCAAGAGCTAACACATTCATCAAGTCTTGGACATATCAATAGAAATTGCTACACCCAAAACCATGTTTGGTGGGTTAGAGCCACACTTATTAGATATATGATCGGTGTTCAGATGCAACTATTTATAGTAGCACCAAAGGAAACCCGAAGGGCCAAAGAAGTCAAAGGAAGCGGCCAGTCACTATAGATGACAGCAAGGTGACAAGCCCACAAAAAAGATCAAAGGAGAACAAAGAGAAGAAGGAGAAGCCCAAGGTAGAGGAGGTTCATGTGACTCCAAAGGAAGAGAAGAAGGAAAAGGAGCCTATCGCCCCTAGAAAGAGCCCTAGAAAAACACAAACACATTACAACCAAGATCAAAAGAAGAAGATAAAAAATGACCAGAAGAAGAAGAAGAAGACACCACAAGAGCCAAAGCCCAAGAAGAGGAAGGAAGAACAACCTAAGGAGGAGAAAAGGGAGGAAGATAAGTAGAGGAAACTCCAAGAAAGAGATCAGGAAGTACATAGGAGTCGACCACAAGGAAGAGTCATATGGCTCCTAGAACTCTCAAGAACATTTTGTAAAAACCTTAAGCACATTACATATTGTAGTGAACCAACATTTTATGAACAACACATCACATATTCTTTCTTGAGAACATTTTATAGAGAACCAACATTTTTGTAAAGAGCACACATTACATCCCGTTGTAAATTCTAGAGCTGAGAATAGAGAGCAAATACAAGTAGATTGAGTTTCCACTATTAAATTTTTATTGGCTCTACCTCTCATGTAGCTCCCAATGTAGTCTTTCAATTTCCGGTGTAATTGTGGTAGCCCTTATATCTATCTCTGCATGTTTTTCTTAGTCCAATTGTGTTGATAGCATCATGTCAAGACCCAAAGCATATTCCTTGCCATCTTCCAACCCTACACATGAAAGACCTAAATACTCTACCAACCATGGCGTGAGTTATTTAAGATAAGTGGAGATAATGAAAATTGGCTCTAGCTTTTATTTCACTTCTTCTTCTACCTTCTCCTCCTCTATGGTCTTCTGCTCATGGGATTTTTCCTTTGTTTCTTCTCCTTCTTCTTGCTCATCACAGGAAGTGAGGAAGAGGAACCAGAATCCTTACCCATATTTCTTGGCCTATTGCTCATTGTAAGGGTGACAACCCCAAACTAGGTTTAGCTAATTATAGTGTTGTAAAGCTAGTGGATGACAAGATTGTACTCTATTTTTTTTAACATACAGAAATCATACAATGTTGAGGGCATGCCATTGGCACACCTTTTCACATCTAACCACAGAAATAAAAACCAACACGATGAGACATTTTCACTTAGCAAGTAATTGTCATTGATATGAAGATATTTTGTACAAAATTTCAATTTTAGGTATCAATGATACAATCTTCCAATGAAATTGTAGTATACTAGGGCTCTAAATAGGGAGAAAGCTTTAGCGTTAGAAGAAAATGCACAATCCCTCCTGGCACTTCTTGGTATAGAAATCTCTTTTCAATCCCTCTCGGGACCTACAAGTGATATTTCCCAAAAAAAAATAAGGAAAATAAGACTATGATTCACAAAAGCAACGAATGGTAGAAACAAAGAAATCATTAGCTACACACCTTCTTTTTAGCTATTTGAAAAGAAAAATCTGGAAGAAAATCTATCTCCTCATTGTGTAGATCTTGCCTCTCTTGGTGCAATGTGCACATGGATCTTATCTTCAAAGTTGCCAAGTTTTCATTGTTCATCCATACATCAATGTCTTGGATGGGGTTCTCATGAAAATCATCCATGTTTTGATGTAAAGGAACCAATTCACCATCCACATGATGGTGAACGTGGATCTTATCTTCAAAGTTGCCAAGTTTTCATTGTTCATCCATACATCAATGACTTGGATGGGGTTCTCATGAAAATCATCCATGTTTTGATCTAAAGGAACCAATTCACCATCCACATGATGCGACCGACTATAAAAGATGATATAATAAAGTATTGGGTATGGAGCATGTATTTACACGTAATTGAACTAGATTTCACTTTGTGAATAACGCGATTGACTAATTTTTTAGCCCAATCTTTTTCTACAAATTCTAGTACATCTTCATTGTTTAAGCACTTAGCTAACATCATTGTTTTAAACACTTTCATACCTACCTTTGCAAAAAAATCCACAAATACAATGATGAGCATGAAATTTGAAATTTTGCTCTGTCTTCTTGAAATTTTAGCCTTTGATATCATAAAAGATCTTACACGTGTAGCTTTCACTTGTTGTTGAAGTTGGTAGTGGCCACTCTTCACTCCTAAAGTCAGGCAGGGCAAGCTTGGAGATAGTACCCCAATCCTTCATGGATTTTGGTGGAACATAAAAATCATCATAAAAAATTATTTATGAGTTCTCTCTTTGTAAAGCTCCTCGCCAAAGAAGCCATGCAAGACATCCAAAAAATATGATAACACAAAATAATTCAAAGCAAAGTATGATAACACAAAACAAGCACAAAAAATATAACAATCATAGGAGTAGAGAACCACAAAAAAATCCGAAGGAAACTGAAAATAACAATCGATGATCTAGTGTGTACATATGAAGCACTTACAATCAGCTGTGTGCATAGCCAGATATGAGCTCTCAGGAAGGATGGATCTGAAGCTCCTTGTGCATGTAAACATGGTACACTAAAACCTTCTTCATTGTCTTTTTAGCCCAAAAAGTGTAAAATATTTCACTCTTCCTTTCCAACATGAGAAGAATGAATTTTTGGATGAGGTTTTATTCTCCTGCTCTCTTGCACTATAATCTAGCTACCCTTGGTTATGGATATTGTGATCCATTGGCCGTGTTCGTTTAACATGACATAAGTGATGATGGTTTCAATGGATCTATTAAGGCGTTTAGACTGGGTAAATTCCATTGCTTGAGGAGAAAAGAACAAAGAGAAGATGAAGGTAAAGAGAGGGAAACAGGAAGAGGAGGAAGAAGAAGGTGGTGGGACTAGGAAAGAGTTGGGAAGGAGAGAGAAGAAGACCCTAAGAAGATTTAAAAACTCTTTCTGGTTGGCGAAAGAGACCTTTTTGAGGTAAAAAGATCTCACAAAGGAAAGTTACCTCAAATAGTGGCTCAAAGAAATTTCATTTTAGAAAATCAAAAGAAATTTTTAAAAGAAGATTCCGTTACTGAAGTCCTCTCATTGGCCTAAACATCTCTAAATATTAAAAAGGCAAAAAAGATACCTCAAACTTCCCCTAATGCATAGAAGGCCACAAAGTACAACCTTATATACTTTTTGCTTCTCTAAATTCAGTAAAGGCATTAAACTTAGCTTCTAAATTTGACAATTTGTATACACTCAAAGGCCCATAAGCATGTCATCTCAATATTCACACCTTGCATTCTACAATCGCTCCATAATTTTGCAGAACTTGTCTATGCACTTTGAAACGTCATGGATTGTCTACATCACTTATTACAAATTTTAGGTACTGCTGCACTTCAAAGAATATATTCTCAAGAAAAGCATTTGGTATTTGTATCAATTACTTCATGTCTAAGCAGAGTATCCTTGAAAGGGATTCCACAATATTGTTTGGACTGAGATCATTGGAGTTCATACAACGCAAAAGTCTTACCTCTCAAGCATGAATGTCACTCTTCTCACCTTAATGTAAATCCTATGAATCTGAATATGATGAACTTGGAAATAGTAGATACTTTGTCTTGACAACAACTTCTTTTACATCGTTGATAGATACCCCATGGATAAGCTCGATGTTATTCCATAAAAATTGACTTTAATGAATGTTTGGTTGCAAAACATCTCATAGATCAGTTCAATGTTGTGAATCTTATGCCCAACTAGAAAGAAGTGTCACTTCACTTTGCATCCCTGATGTTTACAGCACTCATTGCACAGAAGAAAGCAATGCTATGCAAATAAAGTGTCAAAGAATAATAAGAAAACGCAAACTTTTATTTTTAGGTAAAAGACTTTTCCACTTTGTGGCTATGAATGAAAATCCAATTGGCATTGACCACTTTTAAAGACAAAATACAAGGCATGTAAATAAGGGCAAGAATGACACGCACATAGCAAAGGCAAGTGGTTTCTATCTCACCAAAAAAATAATCGATTCTAGTGGGAGTAATGGAGAGAGCATTGACCAAGCTACAAGATGAAAAAGTTGTGGAGGAGCTCCAAAAAACAGCACACCCAAACTGACATCAAAATGGATGGTGCTACTTATATCATGGCACCTAAAGGTCAATGCTAAAGGTTCAACACAAAAATGGATACAAGGACAAAATTTGGTACCTTCAAATTAGAAATGGGCCATTAGGTATCCCCAATCTCGAAAAAATACAAATTCTTTCAAAACATATTGTAACCATCATATACATGTCGTAGTGATATGTGTGAACACACTAGGACCGCCAGGGCATTTTTTCCCTTTTTTTTCCCGTGCATTGTATATACGCCCATCACTCTAGGGCTATCTATCTTTGCATTGCACACTAAGTAATACACTCTCTATTCTGTGCCTTGAGCTTCCTTCGTCTTCTTCAAGCTGTGTGCATTTCTCTGCAACCCTAATTCCAACAATTGGTATCAGAGCAGGTTGCGTCCTCCCAAGCTTAGTCGCCAACTGCTCCAGCACACGCCTACTCACTTTCTTCGATGCCACTACAAGCACGTCTGCACAGGCAATTTCGTCATTTTGTGCAAAATTTTTGTTAGTGCAGTTTTCTGCATAACAGGTGCCTTACAGTCTTCTACGGTTTGTTCTATATAGCACGTGTTATTCCCACTTCGTTACTCCTCTTTTCGGGCAGTTTTCACATCAGGTGCAGCATTGACCATGGCTGACAACAACACAGTTATGTTCAAGATGTTTGCTGCTGAGGACAGATTGGATGGGGAGAATTACCCTATGTGGGCTTACATGATGCAACATGTTCTTGTGTCAAAGGGCGTATGGAATATTGTGCAGGGCATTGATGTACATCCTGGTTCTGAGGATGTAGGCAATGCTGAGGATGTTGCAGGTCTTGCTGCAAGGATTGCTGCTATTAGAGTTGTTTTGCCTACGGCAAAACAATCTCGTTGGGATGTAAAGGATGCGCAAGCTCAAGCATTGATTGCATTGTTTGTGAAGCGCAGCATTGTTCCTCACATTCGTTCAGAAAAATCTACAAAACAAGCTTGGGATATTCTAGCAAGCCTTTATGCAAGCCGCAATGAGGCTATAATTGCTTTGCTGCGTAAAGAGCTAGAGTCGAAGATTATGCATGAGGAAGATGATATCGACACTTTTATTGTTGTTGTCAAGGATATCAATGAGCAACTTATTTCTGCAGGTGAAGTCGTTTCAGACAGTTCCCTTGTGCAGACTGTTCTTGATGCCTTACCAGATTCTTACCAGACTTTTGCTAGTACTTGGAGACTTATGACCCAAGGAAATCCATAAGTTGTCAGGTTTGATGCATTATGCACATTACTGTTGCAAGAGTCACTTTCCAGAAAAAACAGGACCAGACAGCGTGCAGTTGAATAGGCTTTTATTGCTTCTCAAAGAAAAAGTGGTAACAGCAATGCATCCACTTCTTATGGTTCTGCTATGAGTCACAAAACTTCTATTCCCAATGCTTCTGCTGGCATCACTTTGTCTGGCAATTCTGGTGATAAGGACAAAAAGAAGATGTGTTGCCATTATTGTAAAGCTAATGATCACTTGATCAAGCAGTGTCCTAAGTTGAAGGCCAAAGAGGCTAAAAAGAAAGAGGGTGGTTCCACTGCAAATGAGGATTCCACTACAAATACAACCATTGTTGAGTCTTCTGTAAAAAGGAGACTGTAATACTGATGTTGATTCAGAATGGGCTTTTAGTGCAAAGTGCACGTACGATCCTGTTGTCCATGATGCATGCCTGTCAATTGTTTGCTGAATATTCATATGTGTGGTATTTCAAGAGTGGTGCTACAAAGCACATTACCTCACATCGTGATTTGTTCACCTCTCTCGAGTCTGTCCCTCATGGGAATTCAATCACTTGTGTCAACAATGCCTCTTATCCAGTTCAGGGAGTTGGAAAGATTGTGCTTACTACTGTAAATGGCAGTTCTTTCAGACTTGTTCATGCAGTATATGCACCTGGGATCAAGAAGAATCTTTTGTCTGTATCTGCACTTGCTAGACTTGGACTTGTAGTCAAATTTGTGGATGACAGATATACAGTTCATGATCTCAGTTTTGGTGATGAAATTGTTGCATTTGGGCTTTTGTGTCATGGGTTATATAAGCTCACTTTGTATGACAAGTGTGGACAAAACTTTGCAAATGCAGTTGCAGATTCAAGGGCTATTTCAGATGCAAAACTTTGGCATGCACGTTTTGGTCATCTGAATTTTGTTAATTTACTACGTTTGCAGAAATCTGATATGGTTACTTCTTTGCCGCCTCTTGAAGCACGTGTCAAACATGTTTATGAAGACTGTATTTTGGGTAAGATGCAACGTTCAAAGTTTTCAAAGGATGGTTCAGTTCAGACCACATGCAGGTCGCATCTTGTGCATAGTGATGTTTGTGGACCCATGCAAACTCCGTCCTTAAGCAATTACCTTTACTTGGTGACTTTCATTGATGATTACTCTAGGCATGCATGGGTATTTCCGCTTAAAACGGAGTCTCATGAATTTAATGCATTCCTTGCTAGTCATGGAATAAAACACAAATGTAGAGTGCCTTATACACCTCAACAAAATGGTGTTGCTGAGAAGAAAAACAGGTCACTTATGGAAATGGCACGATGTATGGTCAAAAGTAAAGCTTTGCCGCATTCTTTTTGGCTTGAGGGCATCATGTGTGCCACTTATGTACTAAATAGGTGTCCTACGAAAGGTTTGCAATCTATTACTCCATATGAAGCATAGCATGATAGAAAGCCTTCTCTATACAATGCAACCCAAGTATCACTATCTACTTATGACAAAATCTGCAATACTTGATTAGTGCCCCATTATCTACTCTGAATACTTGTATATCTGCTCTCAACTAAAGCTACTAAATCGGCTCTTAAGGCATAAAGAAATGTTTAAATATCCTATGAACCTCAACAAGGTGAAGGCTCGCCTTAGCATTTTAAAACAAAGTTAGAGTTGAGAAAGATGTCCTAAGGCCCTTTAAAGAAGAGACCTCTTCCAACCTGTAAAGATTTTAAGCAAAAAGGTGGAATAAAACCCACGAGGCCCTTGAATGAAGGAGCCCACCTATGAATCAAACAAAGGCATTCAGAAATTTGTACGCCTTTCTCCTCCTCTGGCATATTTAAACCTGCCAAAAAGTGCAATGCCATATAGGCTTTGTTTTTCTAAATTCAGTGAAGGCCCTAAACTTGGCTTTTAAATATGACAGACTGCATACACTCAAGGCCCACAACATGTCCCAATCTTCACACCTTGCATTCTACACTGGACCTATAATTTCTTTCAATATGTCTATGAGCTTTCAAACATTATGATTTGCCGCATCAAATATTACAAAACAGAGGTACTTTGTTCTGTTGCACTGAAAAAGATTGTCCTGAAGACGAGCATTTCATATTCTTCTTATCAACTACTTCAAGACTAGGAAGAGTACATCCATCGTACAGCACAAAAGGCTCACCTATAAAGCCTGAAAACCTGAATCGCTTGTCCTCGCCTTACCTTGGACTCATTCAATCTTAATGTGATAAATTGGAATTGCACAAAGCAATTCATCAGAAAATAGTCTTGATGCTAACTTCTTGTTCAAGGTCGATTAACTATCGGTGCAAGAAACCTCATGGACATAGTTTCCCAGAAACCATTTCTTCCACAAAAGATGTTTGGGAAAAGTGTCAGAAACGTTGCATCCAAAACCTGTGTGGTTTCAATCTTGCTTTGTGAAGGTTCAAGTTTCGAGTAAGCCATGAGTTCTCTAGCACATCACACACCGAAATACATGTCTTACTCTGACAACTTGTGAAGTGAGCGTGATTGTTGAGGGTGCAAAGGCCAGGTTGGGAATAATGGAAAGAGCATAGACAAGTAGCAAGATAAAAAAGTTGGAAGGATGGAGCTCCCACAACAGCACACCGAAATTCTTTTCAAAATGGATGGCACTCAGTAACCGCCTCTCTTTCATCAAGACTCCGAAACAAATACCAATTAAGCGTTTATGAAATCAATACAATCAATGAGCTTTCTACATACTAGATTGGATTCGAAACGGGGCACATGGAAAGAAGCCTAGTCAATCATGATAGTACTGACACATCTACATGCCAAAGCTGCTGCAGATGGTCGCCACTCCGGTAAAACTGAAGCATCCGGAAGGCCACTGTTGGAGCGTTGCGACAGAAAAATGGAAGCTAAACTCTAGTAGCTTCTAATACGGTGGTCATATTGACAGCACCTTGGCTTGCAATCAAACTTTGCATCTGATTTATTGGAGTCAACTGCTGTATACATCCAATTGGGTTTCCAGCCAGCATGAAGAGGATCAAAGGGACTTTGGCACCAACCATCTTCGTATCATCATCAGCTCACTTGCTCGCCAATGAGATCAAGGCCAACCACCAGAAAAGTAATCCCTTGAAACAACAAGAAGTAAAAATGCACACCTTGCACCGAAAGCAAGCTCCTTGCCGATGCAATCAGTAAAAGAAGAGCCAAGGCAAGCTCTTTTCTGTATATGCGGTTGGCCTTCTTATTTCGAGGCTTGAGAGGCTCCTCTTTGAGATTTTGTGTGAGCACATCCAAGCCAGTCTCAGAAGCTCCCCTCTGATGCAGACCAGCTACTTGATCCAACTGCACTTCCTCAACAAGAGACATCAAGTCCGACTCCGATGATCGCCCAACTTTTTTTGTGACTACCCATTCATAGGCACTTCCGAGCTGGAATAGACCCGATATCATGGCATTGAATTTGGTAACTGACATTGTGTTCTCAAAAAGCAAGTAGGGAACTATGAAAGGAAATGACTTCGGTGCCGGAACGATATTCAAAAAAGACATGAGTGCAGGGACGTAGCAGATCACCCATGCCGGCAACTGAGCCTCAGGTATAAACATGGTCAATGGCAAAATAATGCAAAACAGAGTAAAAGAATAAAATGGCAGGATGAGCTTCCTCAGCAGAAAGAACAAAAATATGAGATTTGTCTTCTTCCAGATGGAGATCTGCACAAAAGTAAAGGCATCGTAAAAAACCTCTTCAAGAATATTGTGCACGACAACAGATAATATTCACGAAAAGTGTTTCCCATAAAGATATTTAAGAGCCCAATTTGCCTCACAAAGCAAACTGCACTGTCCTTACTTTTGCAGAGATTATGTCGGGGAGACAGAGCCGAAATAGCTGCATTGGCCCTGAATGCCAGCGGTGTTGTTGTTTCCGGTAGGCTTCAAAAGACTCCGGAACCTCACAGAGGCACTGCAAAGTGCAACAAGTTAAGCATATTTTAGCATGCATAGGTACCTCAATAACATAAGCAAATACATTCTTAAGAAGCTGTTGATTGGATGTTACTCAAGGAGAAAATAGCCGCAAGCAAGGAGAAATGAACAACCAAATGACCTGGTTGCCTTGACAGAGCATGAGAAGGTGGTGGATTATCAAATAAACATTTAAGATCAGAAATTTGTTATCCATGTAGGGCTGGAAGAATATTACTCTACACTGCTGATCTCTCCTCCCTATGATTCATGTATTGACAAACTTCACGTGCAAAAAATCAACCCAATACATGAATGTAAAAGAGCTACTGATAAGTACAACGGAGAGTTTAGAAAAGATTGTCAGAAAATGCGTGCATGCCCACCCAAGAAGAATAATTACCTGTTTCTATAGTTTCCAAATGCAGATCCATTCCAAACTTACCATTTCCAATCCTTCTATAAACTGATGGGGAGCATAGGGACATTGCAATAAAGCTTGATGGACCCTTTCAGAAGGCAATAAAAGGCTATGGTGTTTACAGATTTACTCCCATCAGCTAGTGCATGTAACCACTAAGCACTTCAGTTTTAAGGTAAGGAGATATGTCGGTAAGCACGTGAAAACTTGCAAATGACGCAGAATATGCATTGTTTGCGTGCAGAGATAGTGTGTGTGTGTGTGTGTGTGTGTGTGTGTGTGTGTGTGTGTGTGTGTGTGTGTGTGTGTGTGTGTGTGTGCACACGGGCACGATTACCCAAAAAATGTGTGCATGTTTGTGTCTGCACAAGCATGCAAATGCATGTGCACCCATGTATATGTGTGCGTGCGAGCACGTCTCTCTCTCTCTCTCTCTCTCTCTCTCTCTCTCTCTCTCTCTCTCTCTCTCTCTCTCTCTCTCTCTCTCTCTCTCTCTCTCTCTCTCTCTCTCTCTCTCATGCTTGTGCTCCCACCACCGACAGATCGAGGAGATCCGAGCCCGGGAGCGCCGTGCCACTGAGGAGCGAGTAGCTCAGATGAGGGCCGACCCGACAGCTTTCATCCGGGTAGCCTTGGCACCAGCCCCGCCCATGTACCACATCTTACATCCCCCCATTTGTACAGGATGGAGCTAGATAGCTTGATGCATTCTCATTCTCATGATTGTACTACCTTGAGCATATAGACATGCATATACCCCTAGAGATAGAGCTCCATCCCTCCTCAGATACTCCCCTACCTACCTACATTCAGTTCAGTTTTGTATCAGTTTTGTTTCATCTGTCTTTCCGATAGACGGATGACATACACACCATGTACATTTGATTTGTCTCATAGGCCGATTTCGGCCTGACATAGACGTTAAAAATCTTTCTTTCTTTCTTTCTTTCTCTCTCTCTCTCTCTCTCTCTCTCTCTCTCTCTCTCTCTCTCTCTCTCTCTCTCTCTCTCTCTCTCTCTCTCTGTGTGTGTGTGTGTGTGTGTGTGTGTGTGTGTGTGCGCGCGTGGGTGTGTGTGTGTGTGTGTGTGTGTGTGTGTGAGAAAGAGAGAGAGAGAGAGAGAGAGAGAGAGAGAGAGAGATGGCAGAAAACAAATAACACTTGGTATACTTGTGCAGCTCACCTTGACATCATTCACAAATGTAAACTTCCAACCATTTAAATGAGCTCTCACAGCAATATCCATATCTTCCACAGTAGTTCGTTCCATCCATCCTCCTGACTCTTCTAGAGCTTTGATGCGCCAAACACCCGCAGTACCATTGAATCCAAAAAAATTGAGGAAAACACCATTGACCTGCTGCTCAACCTCAAAGTGGTAAGACAAATTAATGTACTGCAGCCTTGTGAGCAAGTTTTCATCCTTGTTGACGAAAGACCATCTAGCCTGAACAAGTGCCAGATCATCATTCCCCTGCAACACACAGCCATACTCAAATTAGAGTCTGATTTTCTGAAACCAACACACACCCAGCTACCCTTATACAATATGACATTTCATCTCTCTCTCTCTCTCTCTCTCTCTCTCTCTCTCTCTCTCTCTCTCTCTCTCTCTCTCTCTCTCTCTCTCTGTGTGTGTGTGTGTGTGTGTGTGTGTGTGTGTGTGTGTGTGTGTGCGCGCGCGTCTGCGTGTGTGTTGGTTATCCTAGTTCTCTGTTGAATAGCAGGTCTTGAGTTCAAGACTCATCGCATAAATCTTTGAGGTCTCTTGAGATTGTTCCTACAACCTATCTTCTCAAGATGCCCTATCCTCCTAGTGCATCTGACTACCATATGACATGCTCTACCACATACAAACCATTAATCTGGTAAACCAATGAAGAAGACTGTTTAAAGTCTCCTCCACGTACAGTAGGAGAGATGGATCAGGGATGATTTTCACAAGAGAGGGATGAAGATTCAATCTAACAGTGGGGGTGTATGCAGGAGGATCAAGCGGTGCACCACCCTCACTCAAACAGCACCCATACTACTAGTAATCTCTGTATTACGCATTGGAAACTCTACCATTAGTCCTAGAAATCTAACTGTAGCTGCTAGACACTTGTTGAGGCTAGCTAGATCCATCTCTTGCCTCCATCTACACAATTAACAATATGCTCTGTTGAAGATAAGGGGACTCAATGCCAATGCTAGACTAGCCTCGTCCGATGTCACAAACTGAACCCTTGTAGTGGAGAGAGAATCAAATTATGTGGCACCAGAAAGGTAGCTCTAAGAAAGTCCAGAAGCTGACTCCTTGACAACCTCTCTCCAACCACTTTGCATACCAAACAGCATGCCTCTTAAGTAGCCAATAAATTGTGATTGGAACTAAGTGTATCCGTTGTATGATTCCAATAGATAGACCATCAGAATCCATGATAAAGAGCTATCTCACCCCCAATGAACAGACCGAAAGAAACCCAGAAGTTGTAGATGGTGACCCGAAGATTCCCAACCAAAGAAGCGGCTTACGCAACCCAGAAGCTGTAGAGAGTATTGTCCACCAAAGAAGCGGCTTATCACAGTCTAGAACCTAAAAGAGTCATGTGTCCCCAACACCGAACTGCCTCCGACAAAGAACACCACTAAAGAAAAAGAACACTGAGAAACAAAAGATTTGCTATTTAAACTGAAAGGCTTGAGGCTCTCATGACGGAGCTACACCTGTGCCGGTAAATATTTGCAATCAGAGGGGGTTGTGTGATGTGCAGCGGGAGTGATTGATGGAGAATGCTCAGGATGAGTGCTCAATGTGTACTCAAGGTTCCTTGTACTTCATGAGAGGTGTGCAAAGACTAGAGAGAAAAGAGAGAATGATATTGTGGATGAAGGTTTGTGTGTGTGTGTGTGTGTGTGTGTGTGTGTGTGTGTGTGTGTGTGAGAGAGAGAGAGAGAGAGAGAGAGAGAGAAGGGGGGGGGGGGGTACCAAACTTTTCTCCAAGGGCCCCCCTCTCTATCGCTAGAGAGGCATTTGCTTTAGATTGCACAAATGCTGATACAATGGTCCTAGATGTGGTGATGTTGATGGTACCTTGCTATTGATGCTTGAATCTGAGAGCTAAGGGCTGAAAATGCAAAACACTAGGGCTGATCTGGCTTGGGGCCGCGATCTGACGATGAGGCTAGGGCTGAAATTTGAAAACGCTGGCTGATATGAGGGCTGAAACCTGAAAACGCTGGTACTAATAGCTGGATTTGCGACGGTGCGGCGAGGTTATGGCTGCTGGTGCTGATGGGCTGATCTGGTGCAAAGACGCTAGAGATGTTGAGGTACAGTAAGTGATTGGTGTTGGTATTGAGGGTACTAACTTATGCTTGAGAAGTGACCTCTAGGGTCACTTATATGTATGGGATTAAAGCTGGGTCTGGCAATGCCAATAAAAATCCCACGATTCCTAAAAATGTCACTTATTGATGAGCTTATAACTCATTCATAAGAGGTGCTTTATATGCAGATAAATACCTAGGCTGGGTACTGATGCAATTGTATGGGGACACTCTCCAGTGCCTAAACCTAGCAGACATGCTCATGTGCAATCAACGGGTATGCAACTAATCTTAAATGCACGGGCATGCACGTCCTGCATATCACACTCACGTGCTAGAATTAGAACACTTCCTAGGCTGTCCTAACCGGCTTGTTAACTTCAAAAAGGGCGGTAGACTTTACTTCAAACCTTGATTTAGCTTTCACCCATTATTAGTCGTCTATTCTACCTGTGCTATAATGACACAAGAGAAGGGAATGGGATACAGATGCTAGAATGCATCTGTATGCGAGTCAGACACCAGATCGGCCCATAAATAGGCGCCCCTTTCGGTATTTCTTTATTCTTTAAAAGAGGGAATAAAAGCTGTGGTTCCCTACAAGCTGCCCCGCACAATCTGGACTGAATTTCTTCTGTTCTGGCCCGATTTCGGTAGCATAACTGTACTAGGACCCTTCACACTCAATATCCCCACGCATTAGATGACTTTCCGACGCATACGGACACTTTGCAAAACCTGGTAAGAATCTGCAGCACGCTGAATTCTCTGTTTTCTGCCCTGAAAATGCGCCAGATCACCTGTACAGCTGTCCCCTCGCGTCCCCGAACCTCCCGGGGGTATTAGGGTCCGTTTAGGGCCGAAACCCTAAACCTGCAAAAATACACAGCAGGCTGTAATTCACTGTTTCGGGCTCCGTTTCGCGTGCCGGTCGCATCCGTAGCAAGTCCTCGAGCTCCCGCACCTGTAGGGCCACTTGCCCTTTGAATCGGACGAGATTTCGCACGTAAACCTCTCCGAATCACTTGTACCTGCGGGGGATTAGCCACTAGCTAATCCAGTACCTGTGCAAGAGGCTCTTGCCTCGGCAATCGCGCATGAACCCACATAACTGTACATTGGTCAAATGAAAAGCCCACTAGAGGGGCATAACCATAAAGAATAGGGGAGAGAGAGAGCAGTGAGAGGTATACAGGTCATGACATCCTACACCTCACTGTACATAGAGGGTAAGCTAGCACTCCATTGAAGCTCTCCCACCTGTGACAACACTCAAAAACAAGCTCACAGCTGAAAATCACGTTTTTGCCTTCTCTTTAAGTAGTAAACTGGCCTCAGAGTGCCAAGTGTCACTCATTTGTGCATTTTCCCGCTTTAGACCCGCGGGTCTAAAAATATCTCACCTGCACCCTCTGTTGACTTGGCCACACAGTAACAAAATGATCCCCATGTCAAACTGCACGTAATGACGCGAAGACATTTTGCCGTCCAAAAATAGCAGTCCCTAAAATTTAGGAGTTTCTGCCATTACATTCTTCTAGGTCATCTGACCCTCTTTGTACACTGCAGCCACACCCAGAACTGAAATGTAGCCTATGTAGCAAAGGATTCCGCTTTGGCTGGCCAATGACCCCACTTTGGCTAACCATAGTCCTTGTCCAACCTTAGTGCTCTTTAGCCCTCAAGCCTGGACTCTCTCTGAACAGTTCCACACTGGCTATGCAATGCAGGGCAGTTAGATTTCCAAAGGGGTGTTTCCAAAAGGTAAAAAAACGAAATTCCCCAAAGAAAGAGAAAATAAACAAAAATGGAATTGCCACTGGCTGGTGACACCTAAACCCTTGAAGTAGGAGTTAGCTTGTCCACATGCACATAGGGTTAGATGTGCACATGACAAGCTCACCCCCACCAATTCCCCTAACCCTCCAGGGCTCCTCCCCGACTCCACTCAATGATGTGTCACAAAGTGATGCCATGTCAATTCAGTATCCGGACAAAAGAGAAGCGACACATCCCGAGATAATGACACAGCATCCTGGGAATCACACCACGATTCGCAGTGGGACCGCACCATAAAACCCAAACCATATGGTCCTGGCATGGCACGGCTTTTTAACCATCAGATATGAAGTAGTTGATTTGAAGGTTTTAGAGGTACAATTATTGTAACATTCGCTTCTGCAACCAATGCCTATAAATTACTGCCATGGGGCCTACTCTAGCAAATCATTGCTTGCTAGCAGACTGCAGTGTGATTCCTCGACAATTGTACTCTATGGATTACTAACATGAAAAGAAGTACAAAAAGAGGCGCCACACTTTGGGGCCAGTGCATCTAGAAGTGGAACTCCATCACTTCGTTTCGTGACTACAATTTGTTTTCAAATTCAAGTGTTGTCAATTTTCAATTATGTTTGTGTGTTTGCTATGGAATTACCACCGTGAAAGTGACAAGTAGGTTACAATGGTATCACAGCTTTAGTTGATTTTTCTTCGAAGGAGGATTTGGTCTGGTTCGTTTTTGCAGCACACGGCTTGGATTCTAACATAGAATCTGACCAAGAACATGAAAGCATCCCACCCATGGTTTTGAGGGATGAAGAACCCAATGACAACAGGGAATCTTAGCGTCACCGCAAAACACATTTCAGTAATCCTAAAACACACAATGGCAAAAACATTTCATCCTGCTTGTGAAATGCCTTAAGTAAAAGGCTTGACAAAAAATACTCTATTGGCCATGATTACTTTATTTATTTATTATTTTATGTTGTTTCAAGCACATAAGATGTGTCTTCTCTTTGCTACAAGCAACACAATTTGACAACTATTTTCACACAAATTTCTTGGTGCTTTTCCTTCCTCTATTGCCCTCTTTCATGCACATGTCTCGCACAATCACAGTATACACTTCTCATATAGAGAGTGAACAAAAGGGGGAACAATACTTCTTGTCACTTATAGCAAATTGTAGGCTATAAGTTACATAGATACTTCTCCTCCTCCTCCTCCTCTCTCTCTCTCTCTCTCCTCTCTCTCTCTCTCTCTCTCTCTCTCTCTCTCTCTCTCATTGTGTCACGTGACACATCCCAACCCTATGTGTCCGTGGACAAGCTACACCACAACAGGGTTCAGTCAGTCCATCAATTTAGATTAGCAGTGATCTGGCACCTTTGTGAGTCTATTCGTAGACCGTGCATGCCCAGTCACTTAGCATAGATGCATATCCTCCGATTGCACACAACATGACCATCGGAATTCCCATCAGAATCCATTAGCATCAGTTAGGGGAATTTCCAAGTGCATTTAGCCCTTCACTTTACATGGAATGGGTATGTTCATGGTTTTGTGTTGGAGATGGTTTCAAGAATTTTCAGCCATGGAGATTCTTGAAGACAAAAGAAGCCGGACTCTAGACGAAATTGAAGCATCAAAGGAGCCACTGAAGACTTTGTGTCGCTTTCGGCGCGGCCCAGAGAAGCAAGCATTGCAGACCTTTATGAAGTTCAAGTACCGCACGACCCACACATCAGAGTGGGCCGGCGAAGAGTCCCTTCCAGGATTCCGGATGTTGTTGGCGATCTCCCTCGACGCCATACAGTTCGGTACTAGTACCTCACTTTGAAAAGGAGGGGATGTCACGTGACACATCCCAACCCTATGTGTCCGTGGACAAGCTACACCACAGCAGGGTTCAGTCAGTCCATCACTTTAGATTAGCAGTGATCTGGCACTTTTGTGAGTCTATTCGTAGACCGTGCATGCCCAGTCACTTAACATAGATGCATATCCTCCGGTTGCACACAGCATGACCATCGGAATTCCCATCAGAATCCATTAGCATCAGTTAGGGGAATTTCCCAGTGCATTTAGCCTATTTTCCTATTTATTGGGATTTTCACTTATTATTTTTAAGTGACTTTCCAACAAAAGTAGGTAGGGCAATTTTGCTAAGTTAATATATAAGCAAACCAAAGTTCACACTTTCTGGCAGAAGAGGCAGCAGGAGCTTCCCGCTCAACAGGCAACTTCTCAACAGTACCCCCCTTCAGCACCTAGCGTTTTCTAGCAGTACCATCGCCAACCTTCCAGCAGCCTAGGCGATTCCTACCACATCAGATTCCCCCGCATTCCTCCCCTTGCATGATCGCCCAAGCATCCTCAACCCAGCGTTTTTCAGTGCAAAAACGCCAGCCCTTCATCAGCGTTTTCTACAGCAAAAACGCCGGCAGAATCTCAACCTGTCCAGCGTTTTTCAGCATGGGTAAAAACGCAGATCTCAGCCCTTTACAAAAGCAGTTTTCAGCCATGACTCAGTAGCAGATCAGCCCCAATCAGGTTGCAGATTGTTCCCCAAATTTAGCCTCGAAAAACGCAGCCCAAAACAGTCAATTTCAGCCACCGAAACAGTCCCCGAATTCAGCAATTAGAAGCCTACAGATTTCAGCCGTCGAGTCGTCGTCGTCGCCACCGTCGTCGCCATCGGCATAGTCCCATTGCATCAGTCCATTGCATTCGCATTGTACACCTTTGTGCAATCAAGTTAGACCACTCTCGCCGACGACAGTGGGGCCTTCGGAGGAGGGTTTTACAACCTCTCGGTGTTGTATCTCTTCTCTCTCCTTCTCTCAGTCTCATTCACGTGCACGCACAATATCCACTCACTTTGTTCGTGACCACAACACTCCATAAGACGGAAAGCTCTCTCTTTCCCTAAGAACTAAAAGGAACCTTGAGCAATAAAGATCACTAATCTTGAGAAAATACAACATTCATTCCGCTGCACCTTACATTGGTATCAGAGCTTTGGAAGTGTTCTGCATTACTCAAGGAAAGAACGACAAGGATTTTTTTTGCTTGTTGCGATCGCACGAATCCAAGTTACTTGGGCGTGGCGATTCCTAATCGTGTTTTGTTGAAGAGTGACAGGAATCCCAAGAAAGAAGGGCTTGTCCAGCCTCCCCTTGTGTCTCTTTTCACTCATTGAGAGCGGACCGTGCACTTAGCGGCCGGCCAATCGACGTGAGGTGGGAAAAAGCAACCTTGGTGTGAGCGCAAGGCCGCCAAGGGGTGCGCCCACAGAAAAGGGTAGAACTCGAGTGAAGAGAAGATCCTTCTCCAACGCGATTTGCAAGCAAAAGAAAACCTCAAGAACCCCAAGAACCCAAGACCCTCAAGACTCAAGAACCTCAAGAACCCAAGTTCCTCGCGAACTTCAGAACCCAAGATTATAGTGCATGGTCGTCACCTGAAGCGGAATGGATACTTCGCATACAAAACAAGAAGAAAATCGCCTTGCTCAGGAGCGTGAGCGCATTGCTCTTGCTGCAAAACAAGAAGAAAATCGACTTGCTTTCGAACGCGAGTGCGATGAACGAGAGGCTCAAAGAGAGATTCGTCATCAAGAGTTTATTTCCCACATCCTAGCCTCGAAGACCGAACCACCCAAAGATCGTGGAAGTTCGTCAAGTGGCGCAAGCCACGACGCGAATTCCAACCATCCAGTCACAAAAAAGTTTACTTTCAGTAAGTATGACGGTAAGATGGATGCTACCGTTATTCATTCTTGGTTGCATCAATTTAATGCTTATTTTGTGACAACTAAGAAGACAAGAAATAGCAAAGTTTTGACGGCAGCTATGTACCTTGCCGGTGATGCCATCAATTGGTACCACGCATGGCAAGAGGCACAGCTAGCCGCGCACCTAGAGGCAGCCGACGATTTCACACCCCTCTCTTTTAGTTGGGCTAATTTCCAAGACAAGCTCAAGGCGCAGTTTATGCCACCTCAGTACCTTGCACGATTGAAGGACAATTGGCGCGCTCTCAAGCAAAATGGTATGCCGGTTATGTCTTTTTCTAATCGTGTTTTGCAGCTAGGTACCCAACTACGCATGTCGGATGATGAGCGCAAAGAGGCTTTTCTCTTTGGATTGGACGAGTATATCAAGTACGATGTCGAGGTATTCGATCCAATCGATCTCAATAAGGCGGTAGCGATTGCTCTCGCACAGGAGATGAAGCACAACAAGGAAAAGCCTAAGGAGAACAAGACCTCCACAAGTACCTCGCAGACTTCTCAGAACCCTCAGAATGGTAAGAATGGTAAGAATGATAACTCTTCTAACCAATCTACCAACAATATCTCATCAAAGAATTCTTCCAATGAATCTAAGGGTAAGGCTAACACAACTGCTTAACCTAAGCTTACTCCATATGAAAAGGTAGCACAAGGAATTGTAGGAGGTTACATCACTTCGGAAGAACAAAGCACTTATTCTAAGGAAGGTCGTCGTATTCATTGTCACATTAAGGGTCACATAAAAAGAACATGTCCTAAGCTTGAATCGAATGAATCTAAAGAACCCACAGCACCCACTACATCTGTCAATGCAATGAATGATAACACGATTGTGCCCACAGTTTCTCAGGACCCTCCCATTGATGATTCTCTCATTAAATGTTATAGTCGTACGTCGGGGCACCGTTTTGTCATATTGTTTGACCCAGGTAGTATGCATGATGTGATCAGTTCCTCTCTTGTTGAGAGAGCCCGCCTCGAAGTTAGTCCGAGATCTCCTATCGAGATCTCTAGCTTTCGTCCTGGTATGGACGCTCTCATCACCGAGGAATGCCTTGATGTGTTATTTGCAATTGAACAGACTGCCTTCACTAGAAGATTTGTTGTTTCTCCTCTCTCAGGATGTGATATGATTTTGAGCATTCGATGGTTTCGTGATAATGACGCTCTCATGGATTTTCTGACTAACACTATAACTCTCAATGTCAAAAGTGATTCTCCTATTGTCATTCATGGAGAGGGCATTGCTCATTCTCCATCTCTCGTTGCTAATATGCAGGACAAGGTTGAAAGAATTCGAGATAAGGAGACTCTCTCAGTCTCTTTTTCTCCACAGCATGACACACAGGATTTGCATGATTATGAGAAGCATGATGACTTGAATGATAATGATTTGCATGATGATTTGGATGGAAAAGACAAGCATGATGAATTGCATGAAGATGATGTGATTGTTCACAAGGATGATGTGTTAGTGGATGCTTTTTCTAGCGAAGCTAACCTCGTTGCAGATTCGATCAATCACGAAGGATCGATCTTGGCTCTCGAGCCTGGGTCCCAAGAACCCCTTCAAGAAGAACCGATCTTGGCTCTCGAGCCTTGGTCCAAAGAACCCTCACAGGAAGTATTATGTGTTCGCATGATTGATACGCACGCATTGTTCGAGTGTTTCATTCATGAAGGTTTCCTGTATTTTAGTCAGCATCGGTATGTGATCCCTTTTTATTAGGCATGACATGTTGTATGTTGAGCACGTTTCTCTTATGGATTAGCACGGATGTATGCGGATTGTTCATGAAAAGTTGAAAAGTTTGTATGTTAGAAAGGTGCATTCCATATCTGTTCCTTGGCATGACACAGTTTCCGAAAGAGCACATGATTGTATGAGCACCAAGCATGGGCATTTCCATTGTGATTTGCCACAATTGATTGATTTCGATCATACAGAAAAGATTCGATCGCATTGTTTGCATGTGTTTGATCAACGGGTTGTCACTCCGTCTCTATGTTCATCTACATTGCATACACAGTCTTTAGAGAAGACAATATTTTTTTCCTTCACTTTACATGGAATGGGTATGTTCATGGTTTTGTGTTGGAGATGGTTTCAAGAATTTTCAGCCATGGAGATTCTTGAAGACAAAAGAAGCCGGACTCTAGACGAAATTGAAGCATCAAAGGAGCCACTGAAGACTTTGTGTCGCTTTCGACGCGGCCCAAAGAAGCAAGCGTTGCAGACCTTTATGAAGTTCAAGTACCGCACGACCCACACATCAGAGTGGGCCGGCAAAGAGTCCCTTCCAGGATTCCGGATGTTGTTGGCGATCTCCCTCGACGCCATACAGTTCGGTACTAGTACCTCACTTTGAAAAGGAGGGGATGTCACGTGACACATCCCAACCCTATGTGTCCGTGGACAAGCTACACCACAGCAGGGTTCAGTCAGTCCATCACTTTAGATTAGCAGTGATCTGGCACTTTTGTGAGTCTATTCGTAGACCGTGCATGCCCAGTCACTTAACATAGATGCATATCCTCCGGTTGCACACAGCATGACCATCGGAATTCCCATCAGAATCCATTAGCATCAGTTAGGGGAATTTCCCAGTGCATTTAGCCTATTTTCCTATTTATTGGGATTTTCACTTATTATTTTTAAGTGACTTTCCAACAAAAGTAGGTAGGGCAATTTTGCTAAGTTAATATATAAGCAAACCAGAGTTCACACTTTCTGGCAGAAGAGGCAGCAGGAGCTTCCCGCTCAACAGGCAACTTCTCAACAGTACCCCCCTTCAGCACCTAGCGCTTTCTAGCAGTACCATCGCCAACTTCCAGCAGCCTTGGCGATTCCTACCACATCAGATTCCCCCGCATTCCTCCCCTTGCATGATCGCCCAAGCATCCTCAGCCCAGCGTTTTTCAGTGCAAAAACGCCAGCCCTTCATCAGCATTTTCTACAGCAAAAACGCCAGCAGAATCTCAACCTGTCCAGCGTTTTTCAGCATGGGTAAAAACGCAGATCTCAGCCCTTTACAAAAGCAGTTTTCAGCCATGACCCACTAGCAGATCAGCCCCAATCAGGTTGCAGATTGTTCCCCAAATTTAGCCTCGAAAAACGCAGCCCAAAACAGTCAGTATCAGCCACCGAAACAGTCCCCGAATTCAGCAATTAGAAGCCTACAAATTTCAGCCATCGAGTCGTCGTCGTCGCCACCGTCGTTGTCATCGGCATAGTCCCATTGCATCAGTCCATTGCATTTGCATTGTACACCTTTGTGCAATCAAGTTAGACCACTCTCGCTTACGAGAGTGGGGCCTTCGGAGGAGGGTTTTACAACCTCTCGGTGTCGTATCTCTTCTCTCTCCTTCTCTCAGTCATGACTCAGTAGCAGATCAGCCCCAATCAGGTTGCAGATTGTTCCCCAAATTTAGCCTCGAAAAACGCAGCCCAAAACAGTCAGTATCAGCCACCGAAACAGTCCCCGAATTCAGCAATTAGAAGCCTACAAATTTCAGCCATCGAGTCGTCGTCGTCGCCACCGTCGTCGTCATCGGCATAGTCCCATTGCATCAGTCCATTGCATTTGCATTGTACACCTTTGTGCAATCAAGTTAGACCACTCTCGCTTACGAGAGTGGGGCCTTCGGAGGAGGGTTTTACAACCTCTCGGTGTCGTATCTCTTCTCTCTCCTTCTCTCAGTCTCATTCACGTGCACGCACAATATCCACTCACTTTGTTCGTGACCACAGCACTCCATAAGATAGAAAGCTCTCTGGAACCTTGAGCAATAAAGATCACTAATCTTGAGAAAATACAACATTCATTCCGCTGCACCTTACACGTTGAGAGCTCTCTCTCCCACCACCATCGTTGGCCTCCCTTAGGAGCAACCCTATGCAGGGACGTTAGCCCTAACTGTACCCCTCCTTGACAAGAACGAAGCAATCTCAGCTTGCGTGCAATTCGAAATCCCAGCAAACAACAGTTTCGGCTCAATTTCTGCTCGTAGCTCGACTCTGGAGGCCAACTCTGTTCGCAACTCAACTTTGTAGGCCATTGGGTCTTCATCTCCGCCCAAGCTCACAAGCTAGAACTCGCACACACTCTCTGCAAATGTTTGAACTGAACTGGTTTCGAACTTTGAGGTCCCTGCCCAAAGTCCTTATAGGGTAAAAGCTGGCCCTAGACCTTATTCCCACCTAGGGCACTCGAATCTAGTCATTTGCAGCTCACCACCATCACAGGCATGGCAACTATTGAGAAAAACAAGTCCCTAAAGACCCTCGTGAGAACTCGAATGAGCTTAGCAGCTATCCTGGTAGCCTCAAGCAAGCTCAACTGCATTGGGCAACTCCAAGCGACCCTCGATCGAGTCACGGAAAAAAATCATGATCTCAAAACTCGCCTTAGCGATCTTGAAGCACAATTCGATTCTACTCACCAATGACAAGGTGAAGTAAGTTGAGGCTTTTGGTCGTTCGAGCACACTGGGCAACACTTGCAAAAGTGGAAACTTATGTGACAACAAAGCTCCAAGAGTGACGGCTCCAAGAAGCGAACGACCTCAAGTTTCGCATTGGTGGGCTACCCCCACCATCGGAAAAGACCAAGAATGACTTCTCCAAGCGCTTCAACTTCCTCAACAAGACCCTCAAGCCAGTCAAGATCGACTACCACATGCTAGAGTGTATTACTTCCAGAGGTCCAACAAGCCCATACCGAGTGGACATGCTATTCATGAATTCAGGACTAGAGAAGGTCAGCTCAAGTTACTCCCACACACGTTTTCTCAAAGACACCAAGTTTTGGATTGCAGAGAAACTTACCTTGCTACAACTCAAACGCAAACGCGAAGAGCTAAAGAAAGTAGATGCGGCTCGAGCCAATAGCAAATGGGCAATATATCGCGGAGGAAAGGCTATCATACACAAGTTTCAATCTCTCAAGCTTTCTACAACACCATCGAATGCTACCCCTTGACATTTAGATTCTTTTCTTTCCTTGTTGTCAAGGGTGTCTTTATCCAACTAGCAGCCACTAGGAACTTACTAGTTTTACTGACCGAAAATAGCAACCATTTTTCCTCCCCACGGTGCATCATATCACTCTTCTTTTACGCATATTTTGGTCCCATAGGTCATATGTGCCCAACCACTCTTAAGGGCCCCCTTGCTCTGTTGCCAAAGCAAATACTTGCTTTAGATTACTTGCACAAATGATGATAGAATGGCTAAATGTTGAATGCTTGATGTTGATGCTAATATCTTGCAAAAACGTTGGGTTGAACTGATGCAAAATGTGGATGATGTTGGGGTGTTGGCGCTGGAAACGCTAGGTGCTCCGGCGTTGTGGGTGTTGGATGGCCCTGTGGGTACTGGATTCTGATATCCTAAAAATTGAAAGCCAAGTGACTCTTTTATAGGTTTTCGCCATTTGTCCTACCTACTTTTTATAAATTTCATGTCAAAGTCACTTATTTGCCTATATGCTTAAGTGATTTTACTATGCAAGTTAGGGTATGCAACTATAACCTGCCTGATCAGGCATGTCCTTCTAGAGGCTCACAGGTGCCAGAGTAGATCCTAATCTATACTAACAAGATTGATGTTGACCTGAGTAGTAGCTTGTCCACGTGGCTCGAGTGCAATGTGCCAAGATGAGCCTCACAAGGGCGAGGGATAGCCACCACAAAGAAGCACTCTCCCTAGATCTAGGCAGAAAACCAAGAGATGACCCTCCCTCTCAAGCCCTTGGCATACAACTAACCTAGGGATCTGGGTGCCATGAGCAATATTCAAAAAATCTAACAAGTCCGGTAGCCAACATTAAAGACCATCGTAGGATCAAAGTCTTTGAAGAGAAAGTTGCAAGGCACCCGGATAGACAATTTGGTCTACTAGTGGCAAATCAACAAGGCCCACCGGTGTCATCGAGGACCGCCAGGCTTGGAAGCCTATGCTAGCTATATAAACTAGAGCTTCATCTCTGTACACTATGCCATGAGGGCATGCAATCAATAGCTTTAACATCAGTCGTGCCTCGTCCAAGGATGAATTGAGCCAACCCGCTCCATAAACCGACTCTCCATACCAGAAATCAACATACATGTGTTCAATGACCGAGAATCAAAAAAATGTACAACATTTGCCTTGCCTACCACACCATCCTCCAAAGGGTGGATAGGTCCATTAGGCTCTTTGAAGAAAGGAGCAACCACGTCATCCTTGTGTTGAGATGACGTCGAGCAATAGTGCTATCCTTCTACAAGTCTTTGAGTGTGTTTAGTGAATCCACAAGCATATGAACCAAACCAGTGAAAGTCGAATAGGGGGGGTCATCTCTCTCTGTCACAAGGCCGGCACCACGTGCCAATAGAAAAGAACAGACTGAACAACTTTAAGCACTTCAAATAACAACTGAACTGAAATGGAGAGAGAGACGACACGCGACACGGAGTGGCGGAATTCCACCCCAGAGAGTATTGGCCCCAAACATTGGCGCCCCTTTCGGTATTTCTTTATATTGCATCATCAAAGTACAGGCCGGTACTCCAGGCTCTGCACCTTCTCCAGGAAGCATGCCAAAGAATGAGCCCTAGCCTCATATTTAAAGGCACTTGGCCTGAAAAGCAGTTATAGTAAAAAGCCTTTAAAACTCAAAAGCTTCTAGTTCAAAAGCAAAGCCAAAAAGCTGCCAGCGCAATTTACGGATATCCGTACAGCCTGCCACGTCATCATGTCAATGCAATTTTCGGAATTTGTCTGCTGCCTTAGGGTTAGGGTTTCTGGCAGAAATTAGGGTTTGCAGGTTTTAGGGTTAGGGTTTTCAGCATTAGGGTTTGCAGGTTTTAGGGTTAGGGTTTCCAGCATTAGGGTTTCAGTAGTTAGGGGTTCTGGCAGACATTAGGGTTTAGGCCCCTCGGCCACATCTGTACGTTGACTCCATTCTTTAGGCTTTGACACGTCAACAGTTTGTTTCTCTCTCTCTCTCTCTCTCTCTCTCTCTCTCTCTCTCTCTCTCTCTCTCTCTCTCTCTCTCTCTCTCTCTCTCTCTCTCTCTCTGTACAATTCTCTCCAATTGAAGTAAAGTGACCTTGAGTTTTGCGAAATACTAGATCTGAGTTAAAATCCTTAAACCTTTCCACTGCACTTGACACACCTTGAGTGAATAGGTCTAGGGTGGGGCATGGTGGTCGTCAAATTTGGCCATTTTCTAGGTCATTAACAGTGGGTGCCCCCCCCCCTCCCCCGCCCCAATGGTTTGTCTCCTCATATTCCAAGATTATGATGTCGTGTAGAGTATTTGAGGAGTCAAGGAGCCATGCTCCACTCCTATATGTTGTGGAGGGGGGGGGGGGGGGGGGGGGGGGCATCCTTTTGATGGCTTGTCTCCTCAGATTATGATGTCGTGGGGTATTTGTGGGATCACACAGCCATGCTCCACCCCTCTATAAGGGAGGGGCGCGTCTCCTATTGAAAGTTTTGGAGGCCATCTCTTCAATTTTCCCATCTAGATTCTAATGAGAGAGGACTTCTTTGCAGCTATGCCTTAAATTGTGATGCTTTTCTAGAGTCTGGGCATTATGGGGGATTTTTCCCAAATTTTGTTTGGCGTGCCACTTGTGGCCTTTTTTATGGGCGCCCTAGTTTTATCCTTTTATGTTCCCATTTATTTGACATGGGTTATATAGGAGGTTGCTTGTAACCTTGGAGCCCTGTTTGCACCTTCCTACAATGGATATTCTCTCGTGCCTTGGCATTGACTTGATATGTCACACATGCATAGTGGAGAGTTTATGTTGCACTATACCAACAAAGTCATGGTGGTTCTAACTAGCAGTGAGTTTGCATGGTCTTCTCAGATGGTTGGGATATTTGGATGTTGTCTATATCCTTGTATGTGTTCTCCTAGGAAGGTGATGATTTGTGTCCTATCCGACCATGTGTGGCCTCTTGGTGTCACGTGGAGTATCTGTTGGTGATAGGTGGTGGTGTGCTTAGGATTCTGTAGGAGCTTGTTTTCCAAGTTTAGGATGTGTTCTCCTAGGAAGGTGATGATTTGTGTCCTATCCGACCATGTGTGGCCTCTTGGTGTCATGTGGAGTATCTGTTGGTGATAGGTGGTGGTGTGCTTAGGATTTTGTAGGAGCTTGTTTTCCAAGTTTTCTACATTGTGTAGCAGGGAGGATCATCCTGCTACCTACGCTGAACTGGAATAGTTGGGTTAATGATACTAACTGGGAGGTATTGCCACTACTTGTGTCTCGTACTTTACAACCAAAGGGCGTTAGTACCTCTTGCACAAACAGCATGTCTAGAAGCAGAGTTCCTACCCACAAGGATTGTTAATTCCTCTAGATTTGGGGAAATGGAACCATTATTGTTCTTTATTCTACATGTGGGATACTGTCACAAACTGTTAATGTGTCAATGCCATTGAAGACCGACTCAGGTTAGGGCTCTCCAAGCCTAACCCAGCCAACATGAAGATCCCGGCCAAGGGGCCTAAACCCAACCAGAAGCAAAAGAAGAAGAAGAAATTACCAACTTACAAATTCTAGCCAAGTGGCCTAACAATACAAGGGTTAGGATTATTAAATCCTAACCCAACCCCAACTTACCGCACCCCGTCCGATGGGGCCTAGAGCTAAGCACTCACACACGCACGCAGGCGCGCACACACACACAAGACTTGCATAAATAATGCTGATGTGAGAGGGCCGTAAATGGCCTTGATCTATTGATAACGTGGCAGTTGTACGGACGCCCGCGTTTTATGTTGTTGACGTGGCAAGTTGTACGGACTTCCGCGAATTGCGCTAGCAACTTTGGGCAACGGCTTTTTGGACCAGATGCTTTTGAATTTGATGCTTTTCATGAAAACTGCTTTTAGATAGCCTAAGACCATTAAATATAAACTACGGGCTCTCTCTTTGGCATTCTACCGTGTGCAGATGCAGAGCAGAGCCACATGGGTTGTACTAAGCTGAAGCAACATAAAGAAATACCGAAAGGGGCCCCAAGGTTTGGAGCCAGTGCTTGCTTGGAGTGGAACTCCACCACTCCGTGTCTCATGTGTCGTGTTTCTCTTTCAACTCTGTTGTTTTGAAGCGTCTAAAGTTTGTTCGGTCTGTTCTTTTCCATCGGCACATGGTGACCTATCGTTACAATGGTATTAGAGCTCCAGTCATGTGCTTTTCTGAAAGCACACCAATCCTACAAAGAACTGACAAAGCACAATGGCATTTCTGGCTTCTATAGAGTACTTGCATTTTCTTCTCGACGAGCTTTGTGACATACTTTTGCGTGATCCTCAACAGAATCTCCCGCTATTGTAGAGTTTCCAACAGTTCTTGAATTACATGTTTCCCCCTCTGATGCCCCAAGTGGTACCACCTCCTCCGCCACCAGGAAGTGCAAGAGCCTTTAACCTACAACCCTCTCAGCCTTCTGTTCCAATTGGGGGTGTTTGTAGGAACATGGTGCAACCATCTGACCTTGATCCAATGTTACCGCCTCTACCACCACCGTTGCCACCACCACCGCTACCTAGGTACAAAGGTTGGAGCCCTCCGGGGTTTGCACTTAAACAACCAAAGGACTTCAAGGATGGAGAAACCATAGTAAAAATTTTCAACTTTTTCTGGAGTAAAGAAAGCCTTGCAATTCCTCCAACAATTTCACAACATCTATGCTTTGGGGAACTACACAGAAGAATCAAAGATTTCTCGAGCTGCGGAATATCTCAGAGATAATGCTATGCAGTGATTAAGTTCAATCGCTACCCAACCGCATGCTCCAAGGACTTGGCAAGCTTTCAAGACTACTTTGCACGCAGTTATATGACCTCCCTGTTCGAAGTCCAAATTTTATCACAATGGGGAAACTTGAAAATGCTTACCACGGAGACCATGGAAAACTATACCCAAAGGTTTCTCGATGTCTACCTTCCCGTGGCTAATTTTGCTACGCCGAGATATCAAGAACTCCGATATGAGAAAATTGAATGACCCTCGGACATTTTTTGAGCTAACTTGAGTTGTTTTGTAGATGTAGTCGCACTTCTTCCAGGAAGGGGGGATGTCACAAACTGTTGACATGTCAATGTCATTAAAGATAGATTGGATTGGAGCTCCCCAAGCCTAAACCTTCCCCATCGAGGGGCCTATACCCTAGCAAAAGCAGAAGAAGAAGAAGGAATTACCAACTTACAAATTCTTGCCGAGTGGCCTAAAAATACAAGGGGTTCAGATTATCAAATCCTAACCCAACCCAAACTTATAAGTTATTACACCTTGTCCGATGGCGCCTAAAGCTAAGAAAACACACACGCACAAAAGACTTGCATAAATAATGCTGACGTTGCAAGCCCCTAAATGGCACTGACCTATTGAAGGCGTGGCAGTTGTAGAACGCCCCCATTTTACGTTGTTGACGTGGCAAGCTGTGTGGACTTACGCGAATTGCAAAGGCAGCTTTGGACGGCAACTTTTTGCACCAGATGCTTTTGGATTTGATGCTTTTCATGTAAATTGCTTTTAGATGGTCTAGGGACTTTAAATATGAATTGTGGGCTCTCTCTCTCTCTCTGGCATTCTACTGCGTACAAATGCAGAGCAAAGCCACAAAGTATTGTACTGAGTTGAAGGAATATAAAGAAATACCGAAAGGGGCACCACAATTTGGGGCGAGTGCTCTCTTGGGGTGAAACCCCGCGCACTTCGTGTCTCGTGTGCCGTGTTTCTCTTTCAATTCTGTTGTTTTGAAGCGTCTAAGGTGTGTTCAGTCCTTTCTTTTCCGTTGGAACGAAGTGCCTTCGTAGTATAGATACAAGAAATATAAAGAAATACCAAAAGGGACGCAAGGGTTTGGGGAGCGCTCTCTTGGGGTGAAACTCCGCCACGTATGCCATGTTTCTCTTTCAGTCTGTTGTTTTGAAACGTCTAAAGTCTGTTTAGTCTATTCTTTTCCGTTGGCATGTGGTGCCCTCCCATTACACATACAAGGTTATGTTCAGAAGCATTACTTGAATCGGCTTGATGCGGATGGTCTCCAGTCCGTTAGCCCAACTATCTTTTATTCGAAGGTACTTTTTCCAAATGGTGATGCAGTTCTATAGGGGGATTCCAAGGTTGTGCTCAGAGACTTCGATGTGGATAGCCTTTTGTATTCTCTTTGTAGCAAGCTCAAGGAATTGCTTCAGCTTCCTTAGCAAAGCCTACATACGAATCAAACACTGCCAATATCATCATGACTCATCCTCTAGGTTCTATAGTTGATGCCATCCAGATGAATTCGATAGGGTTAGTATCTTCACAGTCTTGTCATCTATCTTGGTTGTATACTGCTCCCACATGGCACTTATGGATGATCCAACAACTTCACCAACTGTGTCACCTACCGACATGTGGACATGAAGCGCATGGTGGTGTGCTCGGATACTTGAAAGAAACTGCTCCTAATTAGCCCGTACATCTCTAAGTCTGTTTGGTGCATCATAAGGATTTGAGGATTTTAGCTCAGCTCTAGAATTTCGCACAAACACAAGGTTACTTTACTTCACTTGAGAGAAATTCAACTAAACACAATGAGAGAGAGAGAGAGAGAGAGAGAGAGAGAGAGAGAGAGAGAGACAATACCGCATATCGGGTCCCAACCACCGTCAAGGACCCCCTTGCTCTCTTGCCAGAGCAAGTACTTGCTTTAGATTACTTGCACAAATGCTAATACATTGACTAAATCTTGAATGCTAAATGTTGACGGTCTACATAACGCGAGGGCTGATGCTGGTACTGGGGGTGTTGATGTTGAGGATACTAGCTGAATACTGAAAATGTTGATCTGCAAGGCTAAATGCCGATGGCGAAAACACTAAGGGAGGTGCTGATCTGCTACTGAAAACACTAGGGTTGCAAGAAGTGCTCGCAATGAAGCTAATGAAAACGCTAGGTGCTACTGGATACCAAGGCTGGATAGATACGTATATACCTTACCGTAAGGTGCGGTACATTTGTATTGTACAACGTACCTTCTGTACCGTACAGGCATAGTTTTTTTACGATTTGCAATTCCAACCTCTGGACAGCCGTGCATGAATTTATCGTTATATTCGCCTGCAAATTATAAAATACCTAGTACCTAGTACAGAGACTTCATAAAATAAGCTACACAACTTTCAAGTTCATAAATAAGCTACAGACAATTGAAGATTCAAGTTAGTAAAGTATTTTGTTGAATGTTCAATGTTATTGCATCATGTATGTCTATTTGGGTCTTGATAGTTAATAAAAGTGTCTATTTAGTATTTTGTACCTGTTGTAATGTTGTTCAATTTTAACAGTTTCTAACTTGTATGCCAAAAAATCACTTATCAACGATAAGTCAGCACCCTCAATACTAACACCCAGTACCCGCAGTACCTCAGCATCATGGCGTTTTTGCACCATCTGCCCGCAATACTAGATCAGCCCTAGAGTTTTCGGCCCAAGCACCAAATGATGCGAACGTCTTCAAATTTCAGCCCAAGATATCAGATCAGCCAGCGATTTCAGATTCAGCTCTCAATTCAGCTAGCGTTTTTCAGTTTTCAGCCCATCATTGACATCGGCGACAGCAGATCAACCCATAGCCTCCTCGCAGTTGCCCCATTCAACGTCCCTAGCATTTGGATTTTCAGAGCTTAGCCTCGCAAATCCAAGCATCTACCACAAGATCCCAGTAGCATCTCGACATCTAGGACCATTGTATCAGCATTTGTGCAATCTAAAGCAAATACCTCTCTAGCGATAGAGAGGGGGACCCTTGGAGGGGGGTTTGGGAGCCCATTTGGTGTCAGTCCTCTCTCTCTCTCTCTCTCTCTCTCTCTCTCTCTCTCTCTCTCTCTCTGAACCTTCATTCACAGAATCATTCTCTCATTTCCCTCTAGTCTTTGCACATCTCTCATGAAGTAAAAGAAACTCTCTCATTCAGTAAAAGAAACCTCGAGTACGCACCGAGCTCTCATCCTGGGCATTCACCATCAATCACTTCCACTCCACATTAAAGTCGAGAAGTCTCATGCCTCCCATGACAGGGTTTTTAATGAGAATTTTATCAGTTATTATTATAAGTGACTATTCAAATGCTAAGGGACTTTATGATTGTATTGTGCAAGTGAGGGTGTAATGTGCAGCGGAAGTTATTGATGGTGAAGATGGGCTGAAATCTGAAGGCTGATCTATTGTCTTGGGCTGAAAACTGAAAACGCTGGTACTCATGGGCTGATCGGGTACTACAGGCTGAAAACACTATGGGTGTTGAATATACCATTCAAAAACGCTAAGTGGTACTTGTGATGCTTGGTACTGGTAGTGCAGGTGTTGGGATATGATTAATGGGTGACCCCAGGGTCACTTATATAGGGATTTCATGTTGGGTCGAGCAAACATCTCAAAAATCCCACAAGTTGCTACAATAATGCTAATATGTCACTTATTAATAAGTTCAGGAACTCTTAATAAAAAGTGCTTCTTATGCCATTATTACCTAAGCTTAGTACTAATGCAACTATATGGGAACACTCCCGAGTGCCAACACTAGCAGACACTGGCTCTGCTCATGTGCAATCAGAGGGTATGCGACTATCCTAGAGTGTCTGGACATGCACATCATGTGTACACGCTCACAAGGATGCCTGAACAATTCCTAGGCTGTCCTAAACCCTAGAAATAAGAATTAGCTTGTCCACATGCACATAGGGTGTAACAAACTCGGACACCCCGAGTCTGGGTTCTGTCGCAACACAATAAAGCTTCACTTAAAACACTTCACAACTAATGAGTCGACACAGCCCGGCGTAGTTCCGTGCCAAGAGAGATTGGCCCCAAAGACCGGCGCCCCTTTCGATATTTCTTTTTGTTTTAATCTTTGAGCAAAGTACAACTCCCGCAGGTTCTTAGCTCTCAGACTCTGCGTTCAGATCCTCTGAGAAGTGATGAGGCCCTTGGGTTCCTTATAAACTTACAAGGGATGCTAGAAGTAGAGCCCCAAAAGCACGTAAACTCAAAAGCATTAACCCCAAAATCAATTGGTCAAAATCTGCAAGCAAAAAGCATCAACGCAATTTGCGGAATTCCATATAATTCTGCCACGTCAACAGTCAGTGCAAAAAGCAAGATTCCGTACACGTTGCCACGTCAGCAATCGACGTGTTTCACGGACGTCTGTACAGCTACCACGACAGAGCGCCATACAACCTGTCATCGCCATTTGTGGATGTTCGTATTGTCTGCCACGTCATGAGACGGCTGTGTGTTCGGATAGCACTACCACGGCATCAGTTTGTGACATACCCCCCTTTTGAAAGAATTGTAATCGCCCTCAATTACGCGTGCGAAACACAGAGGCCATAAACCATTTCAGCAGACACTGAACGACGCACTATACACGACACATCTAGTACGTGTACAAAGATGACAGTCACATCACTGCGCATGACATCACATGACAAATCAATCACAGAAAAATTCATTCCAATTCTTAGACCATGATCGCTAGCAATGTATTTAGTAACCGCATCTAGATCCATCCCGGACCTCATTGATGTCGGATTAACTAATCCTTATTGCGATCATGTCTATAGAGATTTATAAGACCGAAATGATGCAGTCATTTCGTCTTTCAGCTCATGCACTCAAACAAGTCACATGAGAGAGTCAAAATCATTCGTGCTCAACTTTGGGAATTCCATTTCATAAAGTCATACAACAAAATACTGTCAGCATAGCAGTATCCCTAAAACCCAAAGAAATATCAGTGCCTCTATTCAATCAAGGTAATATGTGACAAAGGAGCGGAGTGACTCCCCTCTTGTGCAATCCCTCTGTACCAGATTCAACCCTGCTAATCTACGAGATCTCTCGGAATAGACACAACTAAACTGATGCTTCAAGGTAAAGTTCCAAAATCTGAGAAGAATCTGCTAGGTCGTCCTCCTACATCCACGTCGCATCCAATGTCGGATAGTTCTTGAATTTAACTAAGAACCGCTAAATTACTTTGATTTCACTTTTCTTTCCTTGTCTGCCAAAAAATCTATTCAGGAACGAGTATCTCCTCGCTTTCTTCCACTTCGGGTTGCTCATCAGGCTCCCCAGCTCCCCATCAACTGACACCTCACCTTTAAAAGGTTTCAAGAGACTCACATGGAATCCATTTTGAATCTTCCAAATATCTGGCAACTTGAGTCGAAAGGAGACGTCGTTTATCTTTTCTTTAATTTGAAAAGGGCCATAATACCTCATGCTCAGCTTTGGAAAAAGCCGCTCCTTTCCCTTTCGTTTCCTTAGGCGAGCCTTTTCAAGGCGTAATAGCACCCAATCGTCTTCCTTTAATTTCAAGCCACGTCGATGTTGATCTGTTGCCTTCTTATGTCATACTTGAGACTTCTCTAAAGCCTCACAGACCTTGGCAAAAGCAATGTCCAGGTCCCTTGTGAACCGCGTTATTGTAGGCAAATTCCACCAAAGGGAAAAAAAAATCCCATTGAGTCTTCTTATTAGAGATGTAAGACTTCAACAAATCCAAAACAACTAAATTTGCGATCTCAGATTGCCCATCTGTCTACGGGTGGAAAGATGACAAGAACTGCAACAGTGTGCCAATGTTCTCCCAAATAGCCCTCCAAAACAAACTCGTGGCTCAAGGATCTCTGTCAGAGACTATTGTCTCAGGCATGCCATGTAACCGAAATATTACATGGCTCCACTGAGATCTGTAAACGTCTGCGAGTTCTCTGGATCTGCTTCATTTTGATCGATAGGATCGTGGCTCCTGTGCTACTCTTGCTTCTCATAAGATACCTATGGCCTTCTAAATCTATATACAAAACCTTATCTCCATTGTAGCCATAGAGCTGTAAAACTTGCTCTATTGCATTTATGTCTTTGCTATTGCCATTGACTAGCTTTGGTTTGCTTGAACTCTCGGCTTGATTCGAGTCCATGTTGTGTTGGTCTGTAAAGCTTTCTTCTTGCAGATTCTATTATTGCATGGTACATTCCTCCTCACATCGAAAAGATTGCTTGTGCCAAAGCAAATTTGGCAGTTGAATGCTTTCTAGACACAAGAGTTGGGCAACTCTAGCTCGAATGCATCAAAATTGATTGCAACCCTTTGAAACAATGAAAAACTATGGCTCTGAAAAGTTTAATCTAGCAATCGCATGTACCTTGGTGATAACAAACTATCTTTGGAGCGCCAAAGGTCAAATGTGAGACCGCCAAAGATAAAATTGTTGTCTTCAGAGCGCCAAAGTGAATTTCACTAGTTCAAGAGATTTTTGCCCAAGGTGATTTTCCTAGGTTTTTACATGTAGTTTCAAGTCTTTCCATTGAGTTTCACAAAGTTTGAACTCTCTGTGAGTGGTTTACCATCCCTTTTTTTCCAGTCTTGAAGATTTCCGTCTGTTTTGGTGTTTCAAGTCTTTGCACAACTTCAAAGTAGTTTAAACTTGCTCAAGAGCTCTATAATGTTCAATGGAAGCTATGTCAAGGATTAGATCAATAGTGTGGTCCTTAGGACGAGATGGAGGTAACTGCTTGGTAGGCCTTTTGAGAAACAAACAGCATGTGTGCAGAAATTCTTGTCGTTCTTTGTCCAATTCCTCTCCGAAACTGCCAGAAAAGCACCGAAACATGCCGCAAGCTACATTCCAAGATCGGATCTAAGACCGGAGCTTGAATATCATGTCAGAAGGGCACTGGAAGATGGACGGGTGTGGCTGAAAACAGCAGCAACACGTGTACAACCTCTAATCTCTGATGATGGACAGCAGGAACCTCCGAAGGAGGAACCTCCAAGAGCAACCCCGTTGCCGTGATCGCCGCAATCTGCAAGGATACTACAAGAGGAGGTTGCCTAGAGAAGGAGAGGGGACGGGAAGAGGACCTACAAAACTACACAAGCCGGGGAGGGGGTGATCTGCCATCAGATGCTAGAGAGAGAAAACGCTGCCGAACATGATTGTGAGAGACCGAGGGAGAGTAACCCCAAAGATGTTGGCTCTACACTGGCAATGAGAAATAGATGATACAACTCAATTACACCCCTCCCTATATAGGTGAGATCCAAGTTGTCGGACCTCCTATAAAAACCCCACAACCTTAAAATAGGAGCATGAACTCGGAAAAATATGGAACGGGGCTCATAGGTGGGAAACGAGCCGCATAGGGTAGATGCAAAAAAACCCTAGACCTCGTGCCACCGCGAGGCATACTATCTAACACCGCTAGCAATACAAGGTGGGCAAAACAATGGCAACAACAGACAGAAAATGAGAAAACTATCTCAAATAGGCCGGGCACAACCATAAAACAGTCCCCCACTCCTGATCAGCCCCTGAGCGATACGGGGGCACTAGCAACTCTGCCAGGGTCAACCAGCGTGGTGGTAAACTCTTAACACTGGCTCACCCTACGGTCATTGCTTATGGGATTGCTCATAGGTGTGGTAGGTATGGTTTAGGATTCTTCGGGTAAAGGGCTTCCATCCTATCACATATGGTCACTTGGGGCAATACCATGGTCAGCTAGCTCTAGGCTAGCATTAGGCTATGAAACAAGGCTGAACAACTTAGCCATTAGACCTCATGTAGGGCCTCCTCAGCCCAAACCACCCACAATGATGATTAGCACTTTTCGGCTTAAGCTTAAGCCTCACACACTCTCACAAGACAATGCGCCAGCATATAGGACAGCTCAAGCAAGGCTAAGAGACTGCGATAGGCTTTCATCAGTTTGTGGTGGCCATATCCGTTCTTTGCACTGGCTCCTCCCTCCCAATCTTTGATGTAGCCTCTGTATACTCAGCCCTTTGTACAGTTTACCTTCATGATAGGCGTGATGTAGCCCATTTGGCATATTTTACAACTACTAGAAGGATCTTCTTGCACGAAAGAAGAAAACCTTAAAAATGATTATGCGAATCAGATCAGCAAACAAGATGAGAAGCTTACTTGAACGAAATTCACCTATATTTTACAAAAGCTTGACAAAAAATTCATTCAAAATAAGGAAATGAGGTAGTGCAACGAATTGATTTCTGACTCCAAAGACTGACATCAATACAGATGGGAGACAAAAGCACAATCCCTTAATTCCTATAATAAGCTACTAAAAGGAATGAAGGTATGGGTATACAAAATTATGTCTAAAATAACATATAGTCTTTAATAGCTACGTGCGTGCATGCGTGTGTGCCTGTGTCTGAATGTTGTACATAGTGTATTGGATAAAGTACACGATAAACATCAAAAGAAATCAAAGAGATGGCACCTTAAAGTGAATGACTGTACGCTTTAAAAAGTCTGGCTGTGGTTGAAAGTCTGCGTCAAAGATGGCTACAAACTCATAATCTTTGACATAGTCACAGCTCATAGCAGACTTCAAATTTCCTGCCTTGTAACCAGTCCTGTTTAGGCGATGCCTATAAATTATATTGATGCCTTTGTAGTGCCATTTTTGTACTTCAGCTTTAATAAGAATCTGTGTTTCAGGATCATCCGAATCATCCAAGACCTGGACTAGCAATCTGTCCTTTGGCCAATCCATTTGTGCAATGGCACCAATGGATTGCTGATAAACCTGCATAACAAAGTACAAATAAAATCTGTAAACCCCACAACCGTATTTTGTAAAGTTTGCCGACAAAAAAAGAGGTTTATGGACTTCATGCGCTACTCACATTCTTAAAACCTTCCGTGCTAAAAAACAAGTCTCTTTATGGAATAAACATTCTACACAGAAAATTCATTATACCTCCTTTTCGTTACACATAGGGATTTGAATAAGCACCATTGGATATCCAGAGTCCAGACTTTCTACGTCACCCGAGTCAAAAGACTGTACTGCAGGCACAGGCTTAATTCTCTTGAGCTTAACCCATACACAGCCAAGGCATTGCGTTAGTCGATCCAAAGACTGGATAAGGAAAAGCAAAATGCATGCATTTGCTAGTGATTGTAAAGGGGGAGCTAAATAGTTGGCCCTTACACTCATCCATGCTAAATAGGTTGAATGCAAGAGGCCCTGTACATCAGTAGAGTTCGGGATGTGCAAGTGGGACCGAGTGAAATGCCATCCTTTCATGTGTGCAACAACCTCAAATCCAAGCATGAAGATTGCCAAAGCCACAAAGAATTTGATAAACTTGTACAGTTTCCCTTTATATGATTGGTCGGTATTTAGAGCTGCACCCTTTCGAAGAATGAGACGACTTTTTACTGTTGACACCAAATTAAGTAGACCTTGTGCAAGCCATGCGACACAACCAGCTGCTTGGTGGGCACGCAAGAGCACCACCCAAGTTAGCTGTTTGGCATTTTTGTTCTTCTCTTTGTCTCCGTTGAAGTCATCCTCAGGGCTCCTTAGCTCTAACATGGACCAATTATTGGGATTTTCCATCTTTACTACTACCGGTGTGCCTTTCCGAGTCTCCTTGTTCCACCATTCTACAAAATCAAAGTTTGGAGGCATTTCCCCCAATGTGGAAACCTGATACAACTGGTTCAGAATCCACTTGTCAACGCACTATTGCTTGGAGCAAACCATCTCGTTGTACAACATGGATTGTCAAAGACTTTGCTTCCTTGGGCTCACGTTTTGAGTAAATGCTGTCCACATTCTGCAAACAGAGCTTCCAATCCAAGCGGTTTTGCCCGCAACCAAGGCTACAAGAGCAAACATGAACCGAGGCAAGAGGATGCTCATCTGATGCTTGCGAAAACTTAAAATGTGTGCCAATCTGCAAAACTCATCTCATTCCACAGCTGTGAATGTATGTGCAAACTGGAGAAATCATAAACTAAGGGCCGCCCCGCTACACAGCTGAAGATGGTGTTTTCGTGCAGCAGAAAACCTAGTTCGTATTTCACTTCATGCACCCAAAGCCAAGTCGGTAGGGCTCTAACCGTTCAAATACTGCGGCTGCAAGGCCTCGATAAATCATGAGAAGATCTCTGAAGCCAAATCAGCACTTCACTGTTGTGACGGGCAATGCAGCTTAAATACAAAGAGCTTTGCCTGCATTGCAAACGATGGATAAATGCAGACATGAAAATAAGGCATCCACAAACATCAAAACCGACAGTAGCTTACCTCCACAGCAAAAGAGATGATCATGAAACCAAAGCTCAAAATTTGATAAACAGAAGCTAATCCCCCTCTGTGGGGAATGGAGAGCGAGCCACAGAGAGAGAGAGAGAGAGAGAGAGAGAGAGAGAGAGAGAGAGAGAGTGCGCGCGCGCTGAAATGTGCGCAGCAAGAGAGAGAAGGGGTGGCACAGAAAAACAAAGAGAGAACCGCGAAGAATCACCAAACTGCGCAATGTGTGTAGAGGGGTGTGTGTGTGTGTGTGTGTGTGTGTGTGAGTGAATGAGTGAGAAGAGAGAGAGAGAGAGAGAGGGGGGGGGGGGGGGGGGGGGGGGCTAACGGGAGAATGGAGGGTATCGGGAGAGGATGAGGACCCACAAAGGAGATGGAGAGAGAGCGCGGCTCACTGCCGACAACAGCGTAGTATCAGCAGCACCATTTTAGGCGAGGAGATGAAAGCGGGGGGCGAAGAGAGAGAGGAGACATCAGAGGCGAGGCGGGGCGGGGTATATCACAAGTAAAGGAAAGCTAACAGCAAAGTAACATGAAAGCAAAGCAGCAGGCATTTAATAAAACGAACAACAAGCCGAATGACGAGCATCCAGAAATCGCACCTACGCTAGGTATCCCATGGCATCACTACTGTGGCTCTAAAAAATTTAACAAGCCACGCCAACGTGTGTGTGGCCCTCCCCTCCACATGTCACCTTTAGCTTCAACTCAAGGTGCATCTTCGTCATGCACCATTGCACCCTCTTCCTTGAGTCTCTCATTAATGTACCAAAAGGACATAAAACAGAGGGATCAGCCCTCAATTTTGTGTAACCCGCGCATGCACCAATGGTTTTGAACTCTATGTTGTGTGTGTTTCTATGTCGATTGTGTTTAAAATATGACAACAAGAAGCCCCAACATACACTTTTTGTATAGTGCTTCTACCCTACCAATCAGAACGTATGGACTAACGCACTGGTAAAATAGCATTAAAAAGCTTTTGGTTTCAACAAAAACACTCTTGAACAGTCGAAATTCACCAAGTATCTCAAGCCATTTGTCCCCACTTAGCCGAAGGCGTCCTCTAGTGCCATGCCCTCTTCCCCTCACATATGATGAATGGGTGCAACTATGGAAAGGAAAATTTGATTTTGCCACTTAAAGGCATATTTTCAAGACCATGATGTCCACCTTTGGTATAAGAGCTACATAGTTGGCAACAACAGAAGGGAAACGAAACACGCAAAAGACCACTTTTGCAATGTCAAATCCACTTAGTACAATCTCCATGAGACAGATGAATAAGCAATTGCAATAGAAGGGAGAAGAAACACTTGAAAGACCTCTTTGGCATTGTCAAATTCACAATCTCCATGAGACAGATGATTGATGTATCACCACCAACATCTTTGGCCCTTCAAACAGAAAAGTAGACCGTGAAAAGGGTAGGGTAAAAAAGCCCTTAAACAATTTATACATAGCACGAGGTTGACAACTCGTAGCATCATCAACAAGGAGAGGTATAAAGTGTTGCACCCTATCCTTACAAGCTTTTATCCCCTCTTGACTATGATCAAATGAACTCATTACCAAATTTGAGGAGATCGAGCCGTTCTACACAGCTTTAGTGTAGAAGTTTAATGATGCATTAACGAGAAGACCTCAACATGCTTAGAAATGAGGATCATTCCCCATCATCCATAATTTTATAGCAGTCAGGTAAGAGAAGAATATCGTTGTCCATAGATAGCCATTGTGTCTACTTCCTCTTTGTTCTAAGAGCCGTGTGTCTTACACCTTTGATTTCCAAATTGGTTAATGATGTTGAAAGGATAGTTATGATTCACATACTATGAATTTGTAAGATAGTAATTTAACGTATTAATATGTTATGCGAATTCCTCATACATGTATCTTGAATATGAGGGTCGTATAGATATTGCTCACTAAAAGCCCACTCTACTTCTTGCACAACGTTTGATGGATCTAGATGACAAGAAGCATATGCATTTGCCTCTTTCTTCCAAGCCTCTTTAGCCTTAAGCTTAGGGCAATACTTGATGAGATGATCATTTGTCCTATAGTAGTGACATTTCAACTTCTTTTTGTCATTATCACCAGATTTTTCAGACCTATTGTTGTTTGAAGAAAAAGCAGGTGCAAGAGCAGGCCTCCTACTTGCAAAAGCATTAGAAAGAAGCATCATCTTCTTCTTCCTTTGACATCTTGTTCTTCATCCTAGAGAAGCATCACAAAAGAATAGAAAGCTCTTATTCTTTGGAAGCATTCCATACATGCCTCATACATGACAAATAACTTCTCCATTGTCATTTTTGGAACTACCAAGAATAATTGGTGAGAAAAGATGCTATTGTAAATATAATTATACATTCCTAAAACAAAAAATTTATATCATAGATGCGTAGAGCTCATATGAGTCTTGGGTTTCTAAGATAATCATAGCTCAAGTTATGGCTTTTTTTGCGAAGTATTGTCTTGCATGTACGACAATTTTCTTCTATGATCTGGAGCGTCCTCGACATGCAAAAACGTCCTTGATTCTCTCTTTTTAGAGATTTTGACTACTTTGTATAGCCTCCTCTTACCCAACTTAGCATGCATGCTATAATTAGCTAAAAGGCTTACAAAGTATTTAACCTTAGATAGCAAGCACTTAACCTTCATAAACTTTACATATGATGATTGACTCTTGATCATGAAGTTATGTTGTTCAACCCTCTATCCAATCTCCATGTATCAATCTCCAGTTTACGACACATTGTCAATTAACCACTATTGTAGGACAACAATTCAGTACCATTGTCCAAGTCCAACTATTTTATAATCACATACAAGTGATTTCACATCTTGACCATTATCTAATAAGTTAATTGCTCATTAACATTGTACTATCAAAAAAGTCGCTCAAAAGGATAAATTGCATGTGCAATAAGCAAAAATGGAGGCCGGAACGAGTCCGAAACAAAATTTAGACATCCCAAGATCAAAAATATCTCCCAAAGGTTATGCTGCATTGCGAACGCTCACCAAAAGTTGCCTCAATTGAAGAACAAGAATCACAAGGTTGCAAAGATGGAGAAGGTGATGGAGAAGCTCAAGAGCACAAAACACAAGAATGAGTGTTACTAAGTGTTCCAATACAAAGATAAGGCTTGCCCTAGAGTGATGGGTGTATATAGGTAGGGGGGGGGGGGGGGGGGGGGATCTCCTAAAAAGCACCCTAGTGATAGCACTAGCATAATATGATATCATGATGGTATTGTGTGTTTTGCAGCCAAAAGATGAAATCATGCTCCCTTAACTCTAAGGTAATGAACTCATCATCTAGTCCATGGTATGGTATGGAGCCTTGCTATTAAAACTTAATCCACAAGCTTAATTCACATGAGATGATTCTTAAGACTCTTTTATGAAGAAGAGCCATTGAGTTTGACTTCTCCTTTGTTTTATGAACCATTTGACAATTTCAACTTTGAGCATGTTTATTGTGTTGAGGTCCTACTTTTCAAATTGTGTGGGAGACCATAAGCAAACTTTGCATCTCGACCAAATTTATGTTGCATGGCTATCCATGGTCAAAGCCTGAGATGGAAAAAACATGCATGGTCGTTACGGAGCCCAAATTTGCATGTGAAAATAGGATCCAATGTTTCACACGTTTGATGATTGTGGTATATATGCAATTTTCAGCAATGTCCACGTGTTAGTTTTTCCCACCATCATGTATGTTACACAGTTTGTAAGGCCCCCATATGAGGAGAGGCCAATAATGCACATATATTTGGTGGATTTCAACTTACAAATTGATGAGGTCTTTAGAGAAATTGTTGAAAGAATATTTCTAGAATATTCCATGTGATATTAGGCCATATGTACATGCCATTAGACTATGGCCAGTGGTCGGTGGTCAATGGGAGCAGACGATGGGTTGGCATAGTCAATATTACACATGACACTCACACACACACACACACACACACACTTATCTACCACCAACTTGAAGCACTATTTAAGGAGATCATCTCCATGAACCATGGCATCCTGTATTGAAGGATAACCAACCCCTTGTTTTCCTGCCTACTAGCTCTAGTTGTCTATATCACCATCTAAGTTCTACCTTAAGAGCACATGGGTAGATGATTCCATCAATTTGTAATAGTACTAATCTTAATTTTGATCCGCCACTTGTTTGCATCATATCTCTCTCTACTCTCCTTACTACAAGATCGTATTTTGTTCTATGTTCCTAGCATCAATTTATAATCTTTTCCTCTCATACATAACATGACATGCTTGTGAGGAAATTGAATGCAAAAGTAACCATGGGGTAACATGAAAGAACTTTAGTGGTTCAATAGTTTGTGCTCTAGACACGTCACTAAACCTAGTGAGCACACAAAATTTTGCATGAAAAGATCCAAATCCTCCTCGGAGAGTCTCTATATTTCAAATCATTGTACAAGCAAAGCTTCAAAGCAACATTAGAGTGGCAAAAGCTCTCTACAACCTTCAAAAGGGAAAAATCTCCCTCTTTTTTTAGATTTGCCACTTTTTTGCACCAAAATAAAAAACAAGGTATGGAGGTATGAATTGTGATTATATGATTTGTATGCATATTGTGAGAGGACTAGACACTACAATCTCAAAGATAGTAATACCTTCCTCAAAGGACATAAACACGTGCATAATAGACATGTATGACATGCCTATCAAGGCATAAATATTTAGCGAAAAGTGATCCATGACATAGACAAGTTGAAGTGCTTAATAAATGAACCAAAGAATGGTCAATAAGAAAAAAAAGGAAAGAAGAAGGCCAAGGTGGACAAGCAACCAAACAAAGGTGAGCTATGAGTTTTGTAAAGAGCACATTATGATTTCCATCTACCTTACTCAATTGTAGCATTTTGAAGATAGACTAGGCGTGCTTGATCTCAATTATGGTCATTGTTTTGAGGGGATGCCTCATGAAAACGAGTCATTGTGACCACCCTATGATCATGAACCATTAGGCACTCATGATCATGGGCCATTAGGCATCCGAGTATGAGCCATTTTGGCATATGAGTTTCTCTTTTCACCATGTCATAGTCCAAAACCCAAGGGGAGGTTTGTTAAGAATGGGCTTTAGCCTATGACCACACTTCTCTTATGAGATGATTATGATGAGTCTTCACACGAGTATGCATGAGTCCACAAGAGACCAATTATGTCCCCCTACATTCATGGGTCGACCCCTCTTGTAGGTGGAGATGCATTGTACTACTTGATACATGTTACTACATGAATGTACTAGGCGTGAACACCTATCTCATGGCTATAGAAGGAGACTTTGTCCAAGAATATAATCATCTAGTCTTTCAGTCAAGTTCGTTAAGTATTTATTGTGCAATTAGGCTCTCTCATTACTCTCTTTATGAAACCATGAATGCCTCTTTGCTCTATCCATCCGAATCCATTAATGTCGCCTACTCAAGGAAGGTAGAAGTTGTAGCCATGGCTCCAATGGTTATGAGCTTGCTCTTTTCAAATTTGGCCTACCACAAAGAAACTTTGAAGTGTTTCTAGACATGTGAAGTGAGGTTGTTTCTCTAGATGCAATGGCCTATGCTTGCATAGACTTAATGTATGGAATTATGTAAGAAGTTGAGGTGGAAAAACAAATTCATGAAGAGATCGTTATTAGAAAAAATTGGGAAAAATGGTTGTGCTTTGGTCAACCTATATACAGGTGTAAGATCCCCAATTTTTAGGTCTCTTATAAAATTTAAAAAACTAGATTTTTCAGTGTACATTACTTTAATATTCGGTTTAAAATACTTATTTTTGCAATGTTGGGAGGTTTTAAAGTGGAAAGAAAGGTCGTTTCATGTTAGGGTAGGTTAGATGAGCACTTGGTTTAGTTTTGGAAAATATTTCTTTTTCTTGCTTTTTGTGCCCTTAGGTGCTAATTTGTGAAAAGTAGGGATAAAACCATAATCTACAAGGCCAAAGGAAGCTTGGATTCAATTTTGTACAAATCTGTTTTTTTCGTGCTTTTCGTGCTTTTCGGTTCTTTTCAGTAAAAAGCAGGTTCATTTTCTAGTTTAGGTAGGCTATATGAAATTTTAGAAAATTTTCCTTTTTTTCAAAGTTTTTCGTGCTTTTTGGCTTCCTTGAAGAGCAGTGTGCTTTTTTATATCGTTTAAACCCAAAAAAAGTATTTTTGGTCACATAGTGGGTGAAAAACGGACATACGATGAAAAAATAGGATTAAAGGGAAGTTTCACGGGAATTTCTTTTATAAAAGCGGCACCGCAAATACGCCAAGGTGGTATAATAAGTATTGTGATTATAGCAAGGCACCACATTGTGGTTTAGTTCACTTACATTCTCATTAGTTGCTTAATACCATTTGAAGGAGTGGATTTTTGCAGGAAAAATGAATGGTTTGGCCAGAGTTAACTTCTAAAAGCAAAATCTTGTTTTTAACAAAATTTGGAGTTTTTTTTCCAAGATTTTAGGATATTTTGGCAAGAGAGGGGACGCCCTGGGACAGTCCAAGCTACAAGAGAAGCATATAAGGAGCAATAAAGCTCATTTTTGGGGGTTGGAAGTTGCATAGAATGCAATGAAACTCTACATATGTATTATGCGGAGGTGGTGCAAAATGTCCATCACCATTTACATAAGAATATTCCTTTCATTCTCAGGAGGAAGAAGAAGGATCATCTCTCTCTAATCTCTTACTGCACTCTCTTCTCTTTTTCACGATGTACGTGCTCTATATCAACTTTGTGGCGGAATCCTCTACGTAGCTCTCTATCACCACTCTCTTGCAGCAAAGCAAGAAGAATTTCAATCACTGATAATTACTTCTTGTTCACAGTAAGAAGCTCTAAACTCCATAGCTATCATCTATTTCCCTCTCTACCCTCCTTTCTGGGAAAACTACGCTCTCTATGGTTGCTTTGGGCTTGCCAAAAGGGTACAAGGATGCTCAATGTTTGTTTCATTGTGTTTGGAATGCTAATATATGCATACATTGTGTTTATGATCACATAGATGCATAAAAAGCATAACCAGTCTCGGCTTATGTCTAGCTCAAGTAAGTTGGAGGTGTTTTAGTTTGCTGTCGACGAAGCGAAATTCTCTCTATCCATGGTATAAGTGGTTGTGGATGGGTAGACCGATTGATCCCACAGAGAGTTTGATGCTTCTACTTAGTCATTTGTGGTTTTAAAGTTATGGTATACCCAGATTTTGACAAGCATTAATTCATGGTTTTCCTATTTTATTTAGATGGGGCATTAAAAGATTAAAAGATTCTCATTTTTCATTCTCCTATGTCGTCTATGTACTCTATTTCACCCTTCACTTCTCTCTCTCTCTCTCTCTCTCTCTCTCTCTCTCTCTTTGTGGTCTTGATGATTTTCTATGCATAGTGTCATCTTTTAGAATGAGATTATTGTAACATAAGCCCACAAAGTTAGGGTGAAGAAGATGAGGGCTTTTCTTTGAGGATGTAAAGTGAGGGCTTTTGTTTAAAATCAATCACCTATGTTTGCATCTCAAAGACGATGCATTATGTAAGAAGTTGACATGAGCAAATATTAACTCATAATGAGATGGTTACTATGAGCTCTAAGCTCTTTACAAAGGATGCAATGTGAGGGCTTCTCTCCAAAGACAACTTTTGCACCTTGAGGGAATGTGATTGTTAGTCAGGGCTTCCTGCGGAAAAAAATGTGTGATTCACAATGTTTTGATTGACATGCATACCAAATGTGGTCTATTCAAAGGCCAAAAAGTTTTTTATGAGCTATTTATATGAGATTCCATCTCTTGGAACATGCCTATTATAGAACTTGCCAATAGTGAGATCTAAGGAAGCTTGATTCATTTTAAAGGAAAAGGAAGAGAGACATGGTTAGTCTTTCTTGACCATGCCTTGGTTGATGTATATGTCAGTTGTGGTGTAGATTCAAAAGAACAACATCTGTTGACAAGCTTTCTATTCAAGAAGTCCTCTCTTGGACTATAGTGATAGCATGGTGAGTTCAATAATAGGAGGCAAGAAACATTGAGCTACTTTCATAGGATGTGAAGCAAGGGCTGTCCTCCAAATGTGATCACATATGCTTGCATTTTGAAGGCATGTGAAATTGTTTAAGAAGCTAACATGGGCAAAACAATGCATGTCAACATTGTTAGTCAATGGATCTTGGAAACAAATAGTTTCTTTAATAATTCTTTGGTCTACATATATGCCAGGTGTAGTGTATTCAAGGGACAACAACTTCTTGGCAAGCTTCTTGTTTTGGATGTTGTCACTTGGAATGCAATGTACCAAATGTGCCCTATAGAGGATGGTGATGATTTTTTAGCTCTTTGTAGAGGAGTCAAAGCAAAAGCTTCTATCCCGTATTCAACCACTTATAGCTACCTTGAATGCATGTGGCATTACGCAAGAAATCAACATGATAAAACAAATTCAAAAGGTTTCCGTGGACTGTATTAGGAGTAGCATATGCTCAGGATGGGAAAATCGTGGAAGCACTTGGTTGCCTTTGGAGAAGGGGATTGAGGGTGTGTACTGAAAGGTATCTCTTTAGATGCACTTATAAGAGGATATGCCTAGGGCGAGCTAACCAATGAGCTATGAACTATTTTTCAATAGATAATAAGACGACATAGCTATATGCCTCCTAGATGGTAGCTAGTGATGCATAACTATCAATGGCTCTTCTCAATTTTGCCTGCTATGTTGTGTCTGTAATAGCTATTTCTTCTCTATTGCATAATTGCATTCATTGTCCAAAACCCAACAAAAGGGAATGGAAGTGGCTACAAAGAGCATTGATGAGATCATGAGAGCAAACTAGATCGAGAAAGTACCATGCCCCTTATCATGAACAGTCAAATTCATAATGAGATCGTCCATGGTTAGTTAGAGGTTTTTAGTTATTGTGCCTGAAAATGCTTTGATTGGCTTGTATGCTAGATGTGGTGCACTTTCGAAAGCGGAAGAAGTAGCCCCTTTCATTTCTCTCGTTTCAATTAAATCTTATGTATTTTCATTGAGCTTGAATAGGGGCACCGAAATCTCTTATATATGTGTAATAATTGCGAGATGCAAAAAGCTAACTTGGTTTGTGCATGCAAGAGAGAGAGAGAGAGAGAGAGAGAGAGAGAGAGAGAGAGAGAGAGAGAGAGAATCTCTATGTCACGGTGTTCCTTTTTGGATGCAATCATGTGTGCATTTGCAACCCTCTTGGTCTTTAGCACCACCCCCCCCCCCCAAAAAAAAAAAAATTTCTTAAGAGGGCTCCCCCATACACCCCTTAAAGGCGAAGGTAATGGGCCCTTGCGAACAGTGGGTGCCACATCCTTCTCACTTGGCTACGTTTCACATAAATGACGATGGTTGTTGCTTTGTGCAACCCCCCCCCCGGCCCACATTATCGAATCACATTTTTTGCTCCAGGTTGAAAGCAAGTACTTGTGTTGTTAGCCGGAATTTCAATGTCTCATTGAGGTATTTTGCTCCAAGTTGAAAGCAAGTACTTGTGTTGTGCGCCGGAATTTCAATGTCTCATTGAGGTAATTTGCTGGTCATATTGGGCACTCAACCTTGCTTTCTTGGGCCGCTGAAAGCGATGAAGGCCCGCCAATTGAATGCCCATTAAGGGGCATATGGGGGAGCCCTCTAAGCACCTTGAGCATTTGTCTCCTAGTTTCACTCCTCAAATTTCTCTAACGTTTAAATAAAGCGCCACTAGCATGGTGTAGTTAGGACATCACTTTCACCCTCTCCCTTTGTATAGTATGGTGATGGTGAAGACTACTTTGACAACTAGTCCAACGTCACCAAACTCTTGTGGGCCACTCCAAATAAGATCTTTTTAACTTTTTATCTCACTTTTGTGATCTTTGTATTCCGAAGGGGAATAGTTTTGCAAGCAGACTCCCTTCTCTTTCTTTCAAATATCCTTAAGGCTTCTCTTGTATGCAAAATTTGATACACCTATTTTTGATACTTTAAGAAGAGTTCATATATTGGGTTTGAGGGCTCCCTATAAAAGCCCTCGGGACGATGTTTGTTGTTCTCATTTTCTGTGCCGGTGGTTCCCCTTCTAGCTCGAGTTGAGCATGGCCTTGGTGGTGGTTTTTATTAATAAAACCTCTCACAAAATGTGAGATTTGGAAAAAAAAAAAAGTTCATATTGCATCCAAAAGAAAAGAGTTATTTTTCCATCAAGCATCATTTTTTCAAAAGAATAAGGATTAATTCATCTTTTTACAGGAATAAGAATTAGCTCATTGTTTAAAAAAATAAGAATTAGCTAAGTCCATCCCAAGGTTATCCGTTATCCTTGCTGTGGTGGGCAGGGGGGGGGATTCGTATCCTCTGAAGTTCTTCCCAAGGTTACCAAAGGATGATTCACATCATTTTCAACCTCAACAAGCCTCTTAAGGGGGACTAGTTCTACTCTTTCAACCTCTTAATTTTTGGCCTTTAACCATTACCCGAGGTTTTTCACCCTTGTCCCCATGTCCCTCTAGTTTCAACCCTTGCCGATCTACCGCTAGCATCAACCATCGTTTGTAGTTGCATCCTCCTTGATGGAAAATATAAACCTAAAAAGAAAAGCTTTTTTTATCTCTTTGATAGTACACCCAATTTGCTAAAGGAAGGCTCTTTGATCCTCGATTCCATGCTCACACAACCTAGTTTGGAATGTAAATTTATGACACCCAATTTGAATTTTGTGCGACCTTAATTTCGACGGGGAAAATGTGGCACTTCAGTTATAAATCCCCACAAAAATCTTTAATTTTGGCATAAGTCTACATAGTTAAAAAGTCATGCTCCAACCGAGCCATGGCATCAGACAACAGTCTCGATACAACTTTCTACTCGTGCATTGCTTTTTCTATGATATTATTAATGTTAGTAGTGCTTTGATACTAATGAAAGTTAGAGATGTGAGCTTCTTGGGAGAGAAAACCACTTAAGCACACAGTGAGCCAAGCATAACGTGGTCTTGAATACATTAGCAAGCCATAAGCCTCCTCAAAATTGAGATACTAACGTTTACTAACATAAAATGGCAATAAAAAACATTCACTAGGAAGCCATGATCTAGTAGTAGGGTTGCTTAGTATATAGGCTTTTCAGAAGACTTTTTTTTGCAAAGTGCATGTTTGAGTATTTTCATGTTTGTGTTTCACAAACCATGCAAGGCCTATTTGGATGTGAAGACACTCAACAAACACAAATTTTCATGGTGGCACGTTCTAACATCAAATCTAACGTGCTTTCCCCCAATCCCCAAAATGGAATTGGTAACTTGCACATCTTGATTGACACACATGGCTAAGAAAGACAAATCCACAAAGCCTTAAAAAAAAAAAAAAGCAGGCCTTGGAGTTAGACATGATTTCTTCAAGAATTTTTGCCCAAGTGGAAAGTGATGACCTACTTTTTCCACAAGAATAAGCATCTAAGACCCTAATGATGTGTGATTGATTCTTTGTGGTCAAATAACGCAAAGCTCTCAAAGAATGACACATGTAACCTTAAGTAATAGGACAAAAGACTTTGACAAAAGATGTCCCTGTAGGAGACACACATATGGAGCTTTCTCAAAATAGGGATACTTGCCATATTATCGGGGCCTATTTTTAAGAGAAAATTTTGCAATTAGTGATCGTGATCGAGCATTATCTTAACTTCTACTACAAGTACTTATACTACCATCTATACTAATAGATAAAGGAGGAGGGAATTTTGAGCTCCTCCCTCTGTCACACGTCAACATCTCTTGAATCCGGTGGGTGTCGTTTGCAACGTTCGAGAACACAATGATGGGGAGAGAGAGAGAGAGAGAGAGAGAGAGAGAGAGAGAGAAAGAGAGAAAGAAACGACGAAGCCGTTGGCTATATTAATTGTTATATAAAACATAATTTTGCAATGCTTGTAGCACGAAAGGTCCCATCATCGAGGTTTTGCAACCTCTAGAACCACTGTGGCATGGGGCATTGAGAGATGCACTCTATGCAAAACCTCTAGAACCACTACGTGGCATGGGGCTTTGAGAGATGCATTTTATGAAAAGGATGCCATTTGACCTTATAAGACATGCACTCATGGAAATGCTTTCTAATCAAAAACTGTAAAGACCTGAAGGGCCCAAGAGGTTGCCACTTGCCACAAAGATGCTGAAACTAAACTCTTATGTTATTGACAACATTAACATTAGGAACTCTTTAGGGTACTTACTTAATTGTTTTTTAAACATATGTTCACTATGTTCAGAATCATAGTTTTCCTTTTTGTTCTTTTACATGTTTTACAATGTAGGTCCCCAAAACGTTCTTTTCATTTCTTTTTATAGGAATTTTTCGAGATGCTTTTATTGTGTGTGTGTGTGGGGGTGGTTTTTTTTTTGGGGGGGGGGGGGGTGGGGGGGGGGGGGGGGCGCAATGCATCCATAGGCTATAACCTACTTTATAAGAGGACATTATTGCACAATTCGACTTGTCTTCATTTGTTAAAATACATAAAATCAATAAAAACATACCTTTACATAGCTAGGTATTAATGAGTATAGCCATCTATATCAGTATAAAAGAGGGAGGGATTCCGGCTCCTCCCCACCACGTGGCCTCACCTCTTGCATCCGATTGGTCACGACCAATGCTCCTCCCCACTGTCAGAAGCCATTTAGACTTCAGAAGCTACCACGCATGGGAGTTTGAGAGGCCAGGCAATAGCGGCGTCGTACGTGTGTGTGTGTGTGTGTGTGCGCGCGCGCCTCTGAGGACGCCGTCGCACGGATTTGAGGGTAGACAGTGATCAGGCCTTAGGCCACACACGAGGAGCAGAATCGGCCCCGGGCCCAAGCCCAGAGAGAGAGAGAGAGAGAGAGAGAGAGAGAGAGAGAGAGAGACATCTGGAGTCTGGCATCGAGCCAAACAGAGAGATATAGAGAGAGAAAATTATGGGAAAATTACCAAAATGGCCTGGCAAGAGTAGCAAAACCGGCCCAAGCTCAGAGAGAGAGAGAGAGAGAGAGAGAGAGAGAGAGAGAGAGAGAGATTATGGGAAAATTACCAAAATACCCCTCTAATTTGTGGAAATTTCAAAATACCCTTCCAATTTCAAAAATTACCCCCAATATTTTGTCATGAATTCCCAAAGTACCCCCAATATTTTTGAAATTGGAAATGGCACGATATTAAGCTGAGACACATTTTTTTCAAACATTGGTCAGTGGTAACTTCCATGCATTCTTCGCCCGTACGGGGGGAGAGAGAGAGAGAGAGAGAGAGAGAGAGAGAGAGAGATTATGGGAAAATTACCAAAATACCCCTCTAATTTGTGGAAATTTCAAAATACCCTTCCAATTTCAAAAATTACCCCCAATATTTTGTCATGAATTCCCAAAGTACCCCCAATATTTTTGAAATTGGAAATGGCACGATATTAAGCTGAGACACATTTTTTTCAAACATTGGTCAGTGGTAACTTCCATGCATTCTTCGCCCGTACGGGGGGGGAGAGAGAGAGAGAGAGAGAGAGAGAGAGAGAGAGAGAGAGAGAGAGAGAGAGAGAGAGAGAGAGAGAGAGAGAGAGAGAGAGAGAGAGGCTTCTCTTGAGGTGTTCGTGCTGATTCCTATATTAATTCAAGCGCAAACCTCCTGCCGATGGCGCTCTCGGGACCGAACTCACCAATCAATTGCCACCCCCCAAGCATCCCAAGTCCCAAAAACATGGCCGCAGCCTTGGACTCAATATTGTGCACGACCTGGGCTTTCACGCAACTGCCACCCCCCAAGCATCCCAAGTCCTAGAAGCATGGCCCAAAAGCAGGAGAGGTCTCCGCGCTAATTCCTATATTAATTCCTGGACGGACCTCTTGCAGATGGCACTCTCGAGACCGAAATCACCAATCAATTGCCACCCCCCAAGCATCCCAAGTCCCAAAATACTCCCAATAATTTGTCATAAATTCCCCAAAATGCCCCTCTAATTTGTGAAAATTCTCAAAATACTCCTTAAATTTTAAAAATTTCCAAAATACTTCTAATAATTTGTCATGAATTCCCAAAATGCCCTTCAAATTTTCCAAAATTCCCAAGATACCACTGGTTGTGACATTAAATATTTCTAAAAATTGAAAAATTTGTAGCTTTTTGTAAGAAGACTGATTGTCTATCAATACAAGATGCTAAAAGTAGAATTTGAGTTGGTTGTATAGGTTTTGGAGACAGCGAAACAAAAAGACAGCAAGACAGCTGCTTAGTGTTGACTCAATATTTTGTAATATCATACCGTTTTCAATTTCAAAAATGCCAGTTGAGGGCAAGGGGAAAAGGAGAATTTCCGCCCCAAAATAGAGAAAAATAGTAGGCTTTTCTAAAATTTCCCCCTCGGAAAATTCAAACAAAGGTATTTTGTATGTTTGGAAATATGATTTTTTCCGAACAGTGGTTCTGCCTTTGAAAAGTCTCTACTCTACGAAGGTTTCAGAGTGTGTACATGCTCCATACATGTAAGAGCCTAGAGGTGTGAAGGCACCTGGAGGCTTAAAGCAATGTTGGCTTGGTCTTTTTCGTGGTGTTTGAGTATATGTCAAGCTTATAATCCAAATCGAGCTCTTTGCTTCCTCTTAAAGAGAGTAAAGCTACTAGCTAGGTTGGTAGCCGTAATGCTGTTGCATGCTCTCTTCAATTGTTGTGATCTGGAAGCAGTGTTTGGGAAAAATGTGCCTCAACTCAATATCGTGCCGTTTCCAATTTCAAAAATTCCAGTTGAGGGCAAGGGAAAAAGGAGAAATTCCGCCCCAAGATAGAAAAAAATAGTATAAAAATCCAAAAAATACTCCTAATTTTCTAAAATTTCCTCTTGGCAAACTCAAGGAAAGGAATTTTGAGAATGTTTGGAAAAATGATTTTTCCCCTATGTGTGGTCAGCTCCTATCTCTCTGTGTCAATAGCTGTAGTCTTCGTGCAACTGAGGAACAATGCAGAGAGAGAGAGAGAGAGAGAGAGAGAGAGAGATGCTAAGTAGGAGAAAGGGTTTGAGGCTAAGAAGGGCCATGCCGCCGTTTTACTGGTACTTATAGTCCTTCATTGTCTTGTGTTTGTGATGCTTTGCCAAGTGAAAGTGACGGAGGTGATGACAGCGTCATTTTGCAAGAATTTAAAACCAATATTGAAATATCCCTTTTCTATGCATGATGTGATAGTTAGTTTAATTCCATAATTATGAAAAGATGGTCGGATGGAGGCTGTAGCCTTAATTTTTCAAATTTCAACCATAAATTTATATCTTATTTATATCTAACATTTAAATGTGCCTTAATAGAAAATAGGGAAAGGCTAGACTCTAGAGAGTGAGCTTACAAGCATCCCCCCCCCCCCCCCCAAAAAAAAAAAAAAGAAAACCCAAAACACACAAAACCCCAAAACAAATTCCTCTCGTCTCCTCCATTGCTTCTCATAATGCCTCTAGGGTCTTCAATAAAGTCTTCATGGTTGGATCAAGGGATGGAAATTGGGGCGTGGAATGGGAGGCCATCAAGCACCATTCACATGTCCAAATTTGTAAACTCGAACAGATTTTGTAAATTAGGACACGATTGTTGATGTTTTTTATCCACCTTGGCAATTGACGTGGATGAGCTCATTGCATGAGGTTGAGGGGTTGCATGCAAAGACTCCGGTACAAGGCGAGGGAGGTATGTTGCATGAGTGAGGGAGGTGGGGGTCGGGAGGCGGGAGATCGTTCAATGACTATGTGCGAACGACTGTGTGTAGCCAAGGTAGGGGAAGCACAACTGTGTAGGGAAATGCATTTAAGATGTGTAAGCTCTATCAGTTGTTGCATGGTTGCATGGTGTCTACGAGGAACAAAATCCAATGCGCATAGTCACAAAGGTATGCATGTGTTTGAATAATTTTGGTAGCCCATTATTTGGTTTTCTCATCATGCTTTTATTGCATTTTCCAAGGGCCTTGTTTGCCCCAAGTCCATGAGGCATTTGCTCAGCTATCTTGCAATGTCTTTTTTTTTTTGTCGTACATTATCCTAACACCTATTCTGAGCGATCAACTCTTAGTGAGATATATTCACATTGAACTAATGCTTGCAATCCTTGTTGTCTAGATGAAAGGAGAGGAAGGTTTGTGATCATTATGGCATGCCTCCAAAGGCTCTTTGAAGTAGCCCTCGACTGAGAAAAAGAACTTAGAGAGGAAGAGGGAAGGACACCCCTCATGGAGTAGATCTACACCATGTACAAACACCAACCTCGATCAATCCACGACCCAAAAGAAAAGCTCGTGAATGTGTTTGAGGTGCATGAGGAGAAAAGGATTGTTGATGATGAGGAATTGGTTGTGAAGTCCATGAGTAGCAACAAGGAGCCAACAATTTCCTTTGAACAAGCAAAGAAGAAGGACAAAGTAAAGAACGATGAGGAGAAAGGAGATGCTAAGAAGAAGGTGCAAGTTTACACAAAGAACCGTAGCAAGGGGTTTGAAGTAGCAAGTAACCCTCCATGATGCCATTTCCATATGTAGAACGTCTTCTTGCTAGATGGGAGACTAGCACGGCAATGTTGGGCAAGCGATGAGTGTTTGGAGAGATTTCACTTTGAGTTGGTCAAGTGGCAGATGGAGAGACATCTCAAAAGATAGCACGGCCTTGAATTGCACATCCCCATGGTGAAGATAGGGCACCCTTCCAAAGTAGAATTGGGCTCAAGAGCTAAGGCACCCAAATCAAGAGCAATGTAAAGGTCAATGGCACAAGCTAGCAAAAAAACACACGAGGCAAAGTTTGAAAAAAATTTGAGCAATGAAGAAGTGGGACAAGCTCAGGTTAGAGTGCTACCAAAGGGGGAGTTTGTGGAGAAGATAGTAAAAGAGCACATGGCAGCCTACCTTGCAATCGCACAGTAGCAAAACTCCCACATTAAAAAAATCTCGATGAAGGCTACAATGGCGCATGAAAGTAAAATTTGACCACTTTTCATTCTATGAGTTCTTTGTCATACTATGCTACCACTCTCATCAAGGCTCTCCAGTTCAACCCCACATTGGGCTCTTGTATGTGCAGCTAGTAGGGCAAATTCCATGCCCCGTTTCACTGGGGTTTTGGTTCCAGTTGGACCCCTTCTTCGTTAGGTTTCTAGTAAGGTTTAGGGTACTTATTTTGAATTTGTGGATCAGCCTTTTGAGGGTTGTTTCAACAACATTTTAGATCAGCACCTTTATGTCTACATGCATGCTCATTGTGGCTTCAAGAGTGCACTTGGATTTACTTGTGTGCGGGCCGCAATCTTTATTTCATCTTGCCTTTTACAGGCTGTGTAGAAGCTCTTTGATACACATGTGGTTTGGGCAGGTAGACATGTCCCCCTTAAAACTCTTGGATGTCCGGATTCTTGACCTTTAGAGTTGAATGCATGCTCTTGTTTGGTGCCATAGTTATATAGTTTAGTTTTGGGCATTGTATTTGCCATTCTCAAGAGCAGGACTGAGGAAAGGTTTTGAGTGGCTTTACCAATTATACACCCTTCAAAACCTCATGGGGGTGAGTTGTTTGGGAAGAGCAAGTGCCAGCTTGTGATCTTTCAATGAGTGAAGAGCTTGTTGAGAGATATGTCCAAGCATATAGTGTCACTTGAGAGTTTTTCCTTCACAATAGTGTAGTAAAGATATATGCAACATTGGAGGAATTTTTGAGTAGGTGAAAGTGCTTACCTTGTTGGGAGCTTTCCACAAGGGCTGCGAGCTTGAATGTGGCAGCCAAGGTCACAAAAATCCATCTTCTAGCCTTGATCTATAAGATCATATGTGAAAATAATATCTTTGGGCTGACTTGGCACAAAGTACACTTGAGGAATGACGACTTTGCGACCTCCTAACAAAGTAATCTCAACATCACCGTAAGCTAGAACAAGTTGAGTGCTATCATCTCCTAGGCTAACTTGCAAAGATATAGTGAATAGTAATATTCTTGAGCCATTTTAGATAATAGGTCAAATGATGTGTAGCAACAATGTTAAGAAACGAGATATCATCATGTGAAGAGGACTCACCAAGAAAGCTAGCATAGAGTTACATGGGATGTGGTGGTTTCATCAAAAAAGGTTCGCCGGTGCCATCATAGTGCAAGAGCTCTATATAGTGCAAAGTTACCCGCATTGAATTTTTGATACATGAAGCTAATAAAGATTTTGCGATTGGCTTAATTCTTCTTTGATGACAATTTCTCTCTAAATACCCAGATTTATGGTAGAAATTGCATTGGATGTGAGCATGGTGATTGCCCTTATTGCCTTTATGTTGTCTTTGATGACCACCATGGTTTGCTCGTTTGATTACAAGGAGGATGTTTGATGATGTTCGAGGAGCCTTGATGGTTGGAGTTATTGTCATGAGGCCTTGGGGGCTTTAAGGTCAGGGAAAGTTCTAGTGGTTGGGCTCCCATGCCTTGGTCACAAATTAACAGCCTTTTCTTGTTGGATGTCTAGAACCTATAGTTTATCTGCAATGTTTGAATTTTCCACATCAGCAAATTATCTCACGAAATCAAGGGTTTTCAGTCCCGAGTCTATTGTGCAATGTGGAAGGGATGCAAGAGCTGAGAAATTTGGATTTTGAGAGAGAGAGAGAGAGAGAGAGAGAGGTTTTGGTGGAGTTAACTATGTGCGAGCTCCTTATTGTTCTATATTATCAATAAGAAAGAATGTGATTAGGGTTAGTGAGCGGTTAGCCTCTGATGGTACTGGCCTAATGGCCTTTATCACTAGAAACCTCCCACTTAAAGGCCAATGTGCCAATAAGCGGAGAAAGGGGTAAGTAGAGTATGATGGCTCTACTCAATACCCATCGTCATGATAGTATGAAAAATGCTCAGGAGGTAAACCTTTCGTGAGGCCCAGCGGGGTTGTCATGTGTGTGTACCTTAACAAGCTGGATGTACTTGTCATCAAGCATCTCGGAATGAAATGATACTTGATCTCAATGTGCTTTGTCTTCACATGAAACACAAGATCTTGTGCTAGCACTTTGACCGTCATAATAAAACATTAGAATTACAGAATTAATGCCCTATTCTCCCACTATACGAGCAAGCCAAATAGATTCTTTGCAAGATTTAGAGGTAGCCACATATTCTGCCTCAGTGGTTGATTGAGCAATGCAATCTTGAAAACAAGATCTCCATGATATTGCACCCCCAGAAAATGTGAAAACATAGCCAATAGTGGACCTTCTATTGTCCATATTCCCTGCATAATCAACATTCCTGTATCCTTCTACACATGCCTCCTTGCTCCCAAAGCATAAGCATTTGTTCTTTCAGCCTTATCCTCGTTTAATTCAGGATACTTATTTTGGCTAAGTTTTACATATGGAGGTAAGAGGATATTAGATACCTTTCCTCTCTCCATATTAAAACGCTGAAGTATCTTGGAAATGTACTCAATTTGAGATAAAGCATTTTCTTGCTCCCATCTCTGACAATCCTCATACCAAGAAAGTGATTGGCTTCTCCTTTTCATCTCAAAGTTCTTATGAAACTTTGATTTCAATGCATCTATCGTGCTTGTACTTTTCCCGGTGATAAACATGTAATCTACATACAAGATCAATATGAAAAGACTACCACCATCCATAGCCTTTTTGGTGTAGAGGCAATGATCTTCATCACTCCTTCTAAAACCTTGAGACCTCATAGAAGCAACAAACCTATGATACCATTGACGGGATCCTTGCTTTGTCCCATAGAGAGCCTTTCTAAGTTTGCAAACCATCTTTTCCTTGCCTTTAATAACAAGCCCTTTTAGTTGTTGTATATAAACGTATTCACGAAGATCCCCATGCAAGAATGCCGTTTTAACATCCATTTGAACAAGTTCCATATCTTCAATGGCAAGCACTAAGCGAAGAGTGGTTATCTTCACAACTGGTGAAAAGATCAATCAAAATCAACACTCTTTTGCTGCTTAAAACCCTTGGCAACTAGTCTAGCCTTGTACTTTGGCTGATCATCAATGGAAGCAATCTTCATTTTCTAGACTTACTTGCAAGGAAGAACACTAATGCCCTCTTTCAGAGGTACTAAGTCCCAAGTGTCATTATTCTTTAAAGAATTCCCTTCAGATTGCATAGCCAATTTCCACTTAAGCTTATTATTTGTAGACATAGCTTCCTCATGGTATGAAGGCTCATTGTAATCTATCAGCATCACATAGTCAAGAGATGGAACAAAATATTATGGACAAGAAACCTGACTAGATCTCCTAAACTCAGGCACATTAATTTGTTCCAATCTTTCTTCGAACACATGAAGGTTTTCCACATGGTTGTTGTTTTCCAGGTACATCACATACTTTGTTATGCACTATCCCATCCTCTTGAATCACCACACACCGAACCTCAATAGTAGGTATAAGTTTCTTATGCATCTTCTTCTCATTGAAGTACACATCATTACTTCGAACAATATTTTTGGTTTTTAGATCCCAAAGATGATATCCCATCTCACTAGACTCGCCATAACCAAAGCATATACATTTCCTTGACTTGGGGTCAAGCTTGTTACACATATTCTTACGAATATGGCAAAATGCTTCATAACCGAAAACTCAAAGATATTCATAAGAATTAACCTTTTTAGACCAAAGAATCTCTGGAACCATAGATTTGGATTTCTCTAGTTACTATTGTTCTATTCATCCTCTTTGCAACATTTTGTGGAGGATTGTAAGGAGCAGTCAACTCACGTTTGTATCCCTTTGAATCACAAAAGTGTTGAAGAAACTTTGAAACATACAAAACTTTTTGAATGCATCAAGCACTTGATCCTTGTACTTAGGAGGATAAACCCAAGCTTTGCGAGAATAGTCATCTATGAATGTGGGAAAATAAGAAGCACCCCTAATGAGACACTAGGCATAGGACCACAAATGTCACTATGTATCAAGTCTACTTCTTCTATTGCCACTTGCTTTGTGAGAACTTTGTGTTTGTTTACCATACAAACAATGCTCACACACCTTAAAAATATAATAATCAAGACCCAATAAATAACCCAAACAAGACAATACTCTCATTCCCTTTTCACTCATATGACCTACCCGACAATGCCACACAGAGGTATTTGGCTGTCGGCTATACATATAACATTTTTTTTAACACTAGAAACATGTAAAGAGTTCCATTTTGAAACCCTTTGCCATAATCAAAGAGACAACTTCCAGGAAGCATCTCCAAGAGAGGTATGATAACCCTCATCATCAAGTTGCCCAGTGCTGATCAAAAACTTTGAAACATGTCTCACATTCTTCAAAGTGAAGCTACATCCATTAGCAAACCGCAATTGCACATCACCAATACCTACAATGTCACACACAAAATTGTTTCCAAGATGGACTACAGCTTTCCTTGAAGCACATAAGTAGAAAACCATTCTCTACATGGACTATGTGTGTGTGAGCTCCTTGTTGTTTTATATTATCAATAAGAAAGAATGAGATTAAAGTTAGTGAGCGGTTGGTATGTGATGGTATTAGCTTAATAGCTTTTATACCTACTAGACTCCTCAATTCTTTATACTTACACTCACCGTGCTTGTCTACTACACATGTATCCTACTCTGCTGCATATCCCACCATGGCTTGCACACCATTTGTGGCTCTCATGTTTACATAAGCTACCTCACATCAACCACCCTATACACATTCAAGTTTCCCTCTCGCCACCTCCTTGCCACCACCATCCGCTGATCTCACTCCCTCTTACTTCACATGGCCCTCTATGTCCGAGATTGAATCACAAACCTTCAACTATGACACTTGTCTGCATCGGTCCTCATCATGGGTTGCTTTCTCTCTCAACCCTTCTTCTGTAGACTCAAATGCAACCACTCCAATTCATACTCAAGTTCACTTTAGAAGGCATCTCATAAGAGCTTCCCTTGATTGTTGAAGATCATGCTAGCCCCTCCACATGGATCAAATAGAGAGTTGACATGATACGATGGAGTTCTGTTCCCATATGCACTGGTCCCAAAGACTGGCACACCTGTTGATAATTCTTCTTATTGATGATTCGCAAAGAACAACAGTCGAGGAGCACCTCCTCTGCAATCTATGCATTGTACATGGTCAAAGAGGGCTCCCAAGGCTCTTATTTCAAAGCCCAAGGCCAAAAAGCTTCAATATGAAAAGATAGCACCAGAAAAACACTTTCCTAAAATTTTGGAATTTCTTTAAAAATCCATTGCGATGTCCATACAAGTGCCACATCATCATATTTTGAGGTTAAAGATTTGTCTAAACCACTTTTAAGTGCTTTAAACAAGTCCTCTTTCACTAGAATGCCACATCATCACATTTGTGACATACCCCCTCTTGAAAGAAGAGCAATCGCCCTCAATTACTCTTGCACGCATAATCACCCTCGAATATGCCTGCAAAAAAAACAAAGGACAAGAACTAGCTCATTATGCATTGACTCTATGGTCCTATAAATCAGACTACACACATCTTGCACTTGCAAAAAAGACATTAGTCATTTGAACAATCACATCATTATCTCCATCAAGATCTCATATATGAATCACGATCATTCTAACGTATTTAGCAATCACATTTAGATCGTGCTAATCTATTCATCACAAATGTCTTGATCTACTAAATCTTTTCAATAAAAGATTTGCATCCACTCCCTCCAAGGGCGTCTCCTCTCTTAAAAAAAGCCAAATCTTGAAAACGTTGACTAAGAGGAAAATTTTGGTCTTTCAAGGCCTCTTTCATTAACATGATGAGGTTGTGGGGAAAAACTTAAGGTCTATAATGTATCTATAGGCCAACACCTGTCAATTAAGCATTTTTCAAGGTTTCAAACTAATAGGCATTTTGTAATTTCTCATTTTAAAAAATTATAAATCATCAATGTGGCTTGCATAACCATCAACTAGTATTATCTTAAGCAATGGAGTCATAGACCTAGTATATATGAAACATAAGACATTGCAAATTTGAATGTTTAAATGAACTAAATTTTTTATGTAATTGTTAATTGAAGACACAAAGGATGCTGCATATTTGACCCACACGGTCTTCTATATTTAATTCTAGTCACAATGATTTTTTTTTTCACATGAGAGCTATAAAAATGTCAAGCACACATAGAAATAGTTGCCATGGAATATTGCATGCACCCTGCTTTTTTTTCGTTAGACTAGAGTATGAATTTTAGTGAAATGTCAACTGTTGTTTTGTGTATGTTCTTTTCATGAGTGTAGTCACTATTGAGGTTGTGTACAAAGTGAGGGATTATAGTTATGAAAAATGGATTCTTTAGATTGTGTCCTCTTCATCATGCACATACCTCATATATTCAGGGACTATGTGACCTGTCAAAATGGCTTTGTTTTTTGCATATATAAATAAAATGTAACCACATATAGTGTGTTTTCAAGAGCTTAATCAACAACTGTTTTGGGTCAAGGTACCATCTGTAAAACTTTTGTATGATAAGGCATGTGAATGCATGGAATGTAATTGTTTGCTTTTGGATTTACAAACATCTGATCTTTGGGAGACACTTATGCTTGGTCTTCGTGGTTTTACATTTTGTCATAATGTATGGCATGATTAATGTGCTCAATTGCATTTGCACATTAGTATGAGTCCCTATACTTGTATGGTCTAGAGAGACAATCATTGATGTCTTTCTGATCACGACCCTTATGGTTAGGTTATTCTTTGGCATATCCATTTATTAATTAGATGTTGCCCCATATAGTGTTGCGTCAAGTTATAAACAATAGTTATTTACAACATCATTCTTTCGCTTCAATGATTTGTCAAGTTATGAATCCCTTGCTCTTACAAATTTATGAGGATCTTGATGTTGCTTAGCTCCTCTTTGTTGCTTGTGTGCAGACAATCAATAACATATGTATTTTGGAGATCTTAGAGAAATAGTGGCAACCACTAGACGTTTGGTGCAAATTCACACTAAACTTAATCATCTTAGATCTTCAAGAGATAAAGAACATGAAGCTATTATGGATGTTAAATCTTGTATTGTTACTGATAGACTTGCGTAAGCTTGATAAATGGTCCATATGAGGTAGTCACAAGTCGTCGTTAGATAAGTGTTGCCCATCCAAATCCTTTCTTAAGGGACTCCAGGCTTTGATAGAAATACAAGGTATTGCATGTGCAACATGCAATTTTTCTTAATGCATGATGGTACATGGACAAGCACAAGTAACTGCTGGTTGATATGTGGTTCTCTTAATATTAGGCTTTGTATGCTTCTCCTTCACGGCTTACCTCAAAGGTCAAACAAGCACGAGGCCTTTCCATGCTAGATGGTTTGTGTTTTGTGGATGAAGCTTATGTAGATAATTCGTTGTTTTTTCCCCACGGAATTTAGCCCAAGATGTACAAATAATTGTGGTCTTGTTCCCATCTTACATATAAATTTCACAAAGTCACGTCTTTTGACCTATCATTATAGCTACATCCACATCTATGGCCTAGTAAAATTGTTCCTCACAATCAGTCAATTCAGCATCTTGTTCATTGGGATGCCTGATTGATGGTGGAAGTTTCTTGGGTTTTGACTAGTCTTAATTGATATTGGAATCTTTCTCCATTGCCATTGCATGTACATCTATGGATAGTTGTCTTACATACATTTTACTCTTCCATTATTAGCTTGGAATGCACACCATATTTATCACCCACAATAATCAGTTCTAGATCTTTAAACCAAAAGGTAATTTGTTCAACCTTCATGCTAGAAATATTAGGTGGTTTAGACAAAACAAAAAAATTGAAAGTTTTTGCCAAAACTAGCCATGCAGACGTGCAATGCTACAAGGTTGCACAACACCTGCACTGCATTACATTTACTAACTGGATAGCATCATATCCAAATACATATAGGTCACAATGGGCGACAACGAAATAATTGCTAGTCTCAAGATAGTTAAATTGACCAATGCACCAGAATTATCAAGAACAAAAGTACTTAAATGGATCTTCAATTCTGTTTGAACATGAGAAGACCTAGCAATCGTAACATTAGTTCACTCAACACGTAACAGGCTGGTACAAGGAAACAGAAAATGTACACACTAAGCCATAATACAGCATGAAATTGCCCGAAATAAATGGGAAAGTGAGTGAATATTGCCTTAATGTTGATTGTGCCTACAAAACTTCCTCTACAAAGTGTAGATCACTTTTAAGCTGATTGCACCCACACAAACTCCTCTATATAGGCTTTTGATGATGTACATGAGGCTTCGCAAGTGTAGATTGCTAGCGTACCCCAGTCGAGAGCATCTGGATCATTTGAAACTCTAAAGTAGTAGAGCAACTGAGGTAATACCTGTTTACATGCACCAATTTAGACACTGATTTCTCTTCTAAAATGTCGCGGCTGCCAAAAGGAATGAGAATCTAACCTGGAACTCGAATATTCGTCGTTCCTTGCAGTTGGGGCAGTGTGGGATGTTTGTGGTAGCCGGTCTCTCATCCAGCCTGGCCCACAATGGCTTTGCATCATTTGATCTGCAATACCTGGTTACAGACATTCCTCTTAGAAAAGGTCAGTCAGATGCTGTAACAAATCTTGGTTCCGTAACTTGAATCACAGTATGCACCTGAGAACCTGACCAGGAGCACGGCTAATGCGAGCCTGAAAGCTAGCCCAATGTTGTTGCTCCAAAGATGGCTTCAGTGAACAGCGTTAATGTTAAGTGCTTACAATTGCATGACCAGGGAAAGAAACAAGAAAGAAACGACCAATGCATTCTAACAATACAAGCAAACATCCACATAGAGAGAGAGAGAGAGAGAAGGATGGGAATCAAGTTTGACACGTTTTCACGCTATCAGGGCACCCATCACTTCAGTGGGCATCTAACAAGACGACACGCAGATTTAGGCTAGAGGAACGTGTCAGTCCAATTTCCAACCTAGTGAGCAACAGCCAAAACAGTGCCCGAAACTCACTACTGTGCACATTTGCACACTTGGGGCAGCCACTGAACGTGGGTCACCAAGTCAGGATAAAGGCACCCTGTCCCCTCACCTCTTACACATTTTCTAACCCCCTGCTCCACCTGTAGGCTGCTATTCCTAGCACTTTTGGAAGCCTCGTCGCCCTCATCCATTCTTCCAGCCTTTTTGGACAAGATTGCCTCCCCCTCTTCCTGGCAATTTCCAGATCCTGCCGCTTGCCCTAACAGCAGTTCATGAGCCCTTTCTAGAAGCCATTAGCGCCCTCTCTTTGGGCACCATCGCTTGCCAAATCGGTATTGCCCATCGATTGCTCTATCATCCACTACATTTTCAGTGTTGCTCTTGTGCCACACTTGCTGCATTTTCAGCATTGCAGATCTACATTTTTGTAGCCAACATTCAGCCCTTAAATCCTCTTACATCGGGTGTGCAAACCTAGATCTACCCCGTGGTAGCCATCCGCAGCCCACATCGAGTCCGAACTCATCAGCAAGTTAAATCAGCCCTAGTGGTGCTTCATGTCGAAGAGTTACAGGCAGTACCATACTACCATCGTCCATCGAGTCGAGTAGCCTGTTGCATTCAAAAACTGCATTCCATTTATGCAATCTAAAGCAAATACCACATCGGTAATAGTGTGGGGGGCCCTTGAGAGGGTTGGTTGGGTTCTTCTCCTCTCTCCCTATCTCTCTACATTTCTACCTCATCTCTCTGTCTCTCTCAAGTATCTAAAAAGAACCATCAATAACGCAAAGTTACATTCATTAGCGCAAGGAAAGAACAAGGGATTCTGATAGTGCAATTGCTCAATTCTACCTTCTCTCAATTTCACTACATCTAACATGCCCATCATTTTCTGTGTGTGTGTGTGCGCGTCTGAGAGAGTTTTTCCCACTTGTAAATTATATCAAAAAGATAAGTGTCTCGGGGGGGGAGAGAGAGAGAGAGAGAGAGAGAGAGAGAGAGAGAGAGGCACCAATTGAGAAAGGTTAGAGAGAAAAGTATACAAGCATGATACATAAACACACACTCAATCATGCAACCGGCATAAAAATCAAGTCAACACCACTAAAGCCTCACAATAGATGTGCACCCGAATAGCAATTGTTCATGGCAATCAGCCAAAGAAATCCAGTCGCCACTAACGCCTTACTATAGACATACAAAACAATTGTTTGAAAACAGAGATTCATGGACAACACAACCACTTCACAAACATAAATCATACAATTCTTCGGCACCAACATGTCAACGACAGACAAAGGAGCCAGGGACACTTACCTCTACCTCTTGAAATTGTCTTGAAATCTCATCCTCTCTCCCGCTACCAATTAATGCCATATTTCCAGATGGTGCGGACTCTTCATCACTACCCTCCTCTTCATCGACAATCTCAAACTCGGGCCATAGCTTGTTGCACGCAGGATGGTTAGCATCAACCTGCTCCATAGAAGGTTTTGACTCAGCCTTTGATACCTTGTCTTCCGGTTTCTCAATGGGTGTGCTAGCTACAGCTTTACAATCAGCAGCATGGCCAGATTTCCAATGTTCCAGCTACATACAGAAAACACATGCCACAGTTGGTGATCTTTTAAACACAACACTACCAAACTGTGTTCACAACCAGTGCAGGTGCAGATAAGGGTACAATACATGCAAATCCTATGCAGAAAATTCATGCCTTGGTTGTGCACAAAAACATATTAAAATTGTTCGGACTAATTTTACATAGCCATCAAAAATTGGCACCTGATGATGACGTGAGCAATAACCAGCTTTCTTGCAGGCACCACAGATTTTCTCCCCTTTCCATGTACCACACCAGCTACAAAGGGGCGCTAGCATGCAAGGACCCAAAAAATTCATTAATGCTTTACTTGAAAGACCCATACTTTCAGTTTGTAAAGAACTGAAGGAAAAGGAAACTCTTCTACCTGCTTTACCAATGGGACCATCTAGTCCATTGTTATTTGGAGGATCTTTGCAATAAAACTCATTTATTCGGCGTAACTGACATCGGAAAACCTTCACGCTTTCCAATTTAATATGTCAGCCATAACAACCTAGAACTCTCCTTGACAAGACCCTCATTCACAAAATATATACCTGCGACATGATTTTTCTTGAATTGATTCACGTTGATTTTCCTTGTCCTGTCGGAGGCAACTCATATCTGGGCACATGAATATGAATAATGTCCGATGGAAGGCATCCTCCCTCCCATCAATGGCTGCATAAACCTGGCAGCTTGTTTGAAACCAGACAGCCACTACGTTACTGAAGCAGCAAGATTATCAATACATGGACACGTACCAAAAAACCACAAGATAGCTGGAACAGTATTATGAAGAACCAAGAAAGGAAAATGCGGAAATTCTTGCGGAAATTGGTCCGTTTTCGTTGTTGCAGCTACTACAATCACAAAGCACTTTAACCTTCCAATATTCCTTTAGAGCTTTTGAAGTGGAGCACTAAGTCCAATTGTATCTGAAATGTAGCTAGTGCTGTCTTCATGAACTCTGCATGTGCTCATCAAACTTCACTAGATTTGTAGGAGGATCACATTCTTTAACCTTTGGTCGCAAAGGAAGCTGAATCTACTTTTGCAAGTTGGGCGCTGGTATAGCAAATTCTGAACAAGGAAGCCATTATGGAAAACAAAAACTTATGCTGCAAGGGTAAAATGATTGTTTTTGTTTGGGGCATGAGCACTCAACTTTGTGCCTCAGCCCTCATCTTAGATGTCTAGATTCTAGAACAAGGACAACACTGAAGACAAATTCAGCATATCTTAATGAGGCAAGGACACTGAAAAGAGCACTTCATCTACTAGTTCAGATGAGCCTAGGCTCACTCCAGAAGTAAAAATTTCACAAAACATCTTAGAAGGTAGACTCACCAATGCGGCATGCCTAAGCTCACGTCAATGCCATGCTCAAAGCTAAGCATAAGGAAGATCTACCAAAGGAAGGTAATTTTCTCAAATGCTTTGATTGTAAGAATGCGGTGCGAGAAGTTGTGTCGTTTGATCCAAGATCTAACATTAGTGATCATGTAAGAAGAGTACAATGGTGGAATCAACCAAAACGGGATAACGGGAGGTGTCACCCTGGTTTACTGGCCACTAGATTTCCCGCGAGTGTGATGTGGTGTTGTCAAATGATAGCTGGCTTGCTTATTCTTTGAGGGGATTGCCGGACTCTTTGGCACATCTCCAAATCATCCTCTAATTTGGCGGCCTTCCAACGTAGTAATTCGCAAGACGTGGAACAATATTGAGATATTGAAAGTTCTTTGAGGCCAATCTGGTTCTCTCTCTCTCTCTCTCTCTCTCTCTCTCTCTCTCTCTCTCTCTCTCTCACACACACACACACACACACACACACACGTCAGTGACATGGCACCACGGAGTTCCAACCAATGGAATAGATCCCAATCAAAGGGCCTAAACCCTAGTGGAAGAAGAAGACATAGAAGACTTCACCAACTTAAGATGGCCAAGAGGCCTAAAAGACAAAAAAGGTTAGGATTAACCCAACCAACTTACAGAACCTTGGCCCGAACCATAAATAAAGCAGATGCTTTTAGACTTCAGTGCTTTTCATGCACAGCTTTTAAGTTTGGGCCAAGGGCCTTTCAATATGTAACTTGTCACGTGCACATCTAACCCTATGTGCATGTGGACAAGCTACTTCAGGTCCAGGGTTCATGTCAGCTTAGGAAGTGTTCTGGCACCTTTGTGAGCCTGTGCGCAAGCCGTGCATGTCCAGGCACTTAAAGTAGTTGCATATCCTGTGGTTGCACACAACATAACCATCAACATGACAGTCAATACCCATCATGAGCATTTTACAGTGCATAGAACCCATTTTTTCTATTTTATCCATTTTTCACTTATTATTAAAAAAGTGACTTTGTTGGGAAACTGGGTAGGGAAATTTTGCTAAGTCGGTATATAAGAAACCTAGCGCTAGCACTTTCTGGCAGAAGAGGCAACGGAAGTCCACCAACTTACAGTGCACCTTCTCAGCAAGACCGGCAAGAGGCCTAGCGTTTCCAACCAACAGCAGATCAAGACCAACGTTTTGGCTACAGTTTCAGCCTAGCGTTTTCAGCAGCACCGGATCAGCCCTAGCGTTAGCAGATCTCAGATTCAACTGACGTTTTTGCAAATTTCAGATTCAGCCTGGCATTTTTGCAAATTGCAGATTGCTCTAGCGTTTTGCAGATTCCCGACAACAGATCAGCCCCTAGCCTCGCAGATCTCACCTACCCGCAGCAGATCCTTGCCGTACCATCAGATCAGCCAGCGTTTTCAGATTCAGCCCGCTGTTCGCAGATTTCAGCACCCGCGTTTTCAGCGCATCGTCGTCTCCATCGCCATCGCCATCGCCGTCGCCGTCCTCACTGACACAGTGTCAGAATTCAGCAATTAGCAGATTTGCAGATTTCAACCCCTAGCGTTTTCAGATTTCAGCCCATCTCGTCGTCGTCGTCGTCGTCATTGTCGTCGACATCGTCGGCAAGTCCATTGCATCTAGACCATTGTACCAGATTTGTGCAATCAATAGCATAGACCTCTCTCGCCATAGAGAGGGGGGCTCTTGGAGGAGGGTGTGAGAGCCGTCTGGTGTCGTATTCTTCTCTCTCTCTCTTAGTCTCAGCACCTTCATTCACAGTGTCATTCACTTAGTTTGTGATCATTTGCACTTTCTCACTAAAGGAACGGAAAGCTCTCCCTTCCGTAAGTAAAAGGAACCCTTGAGCACAGTTCGGAGCACTCATCTTGAGCAAAGTTCAACATTCACTTCCGTTGCACCTTACATAACTAGGGGTCTCTCTTTAATATTCTATTCTACCGTGTGGAGAAGCAGAGGAGAGCCCCTCCAGTTGTACCTTTGCGAATCAATAATAAAGAAATACCAAAAGGGGTGTTAGTGCCGTCTAGGGGTGGAACTCCGCTACTCCATATCTCGTGCGGATTCTCCCTCCCTCCCTCTCTCTCTCTCTCTCTCTCTCTCTCTCTCTCTCTCTCTCTCAGTTATTTGTGTGCAGATAAAGTGTTTCAGAGTTTTGCAGATTGTAGTTATCTCTGTGTTTCCGTCCGATCCCTCACCGAAAGTGATTACACTAGAGTGTTTGATTCCACTCGCACGTTACATGTCACACACACTTTGTGTCAATAAGCTACAAGAAAATCTAGAGGTTAATACTTGGTTCCATTTTGTGTTTTACCATCCCTTAGTCGTCCCATAGGCCAATCTCTCTCTCTCTCTCTCTCTCTCTCTCTCTCTCTTTGTTTTGTACAACTCGCCACCCTTACAATGTCAGCCAATTCAAGTCAGCGGTCATGTATAAACGTGGGATGGTGTTGCACCTTTACCTCACCCAACATCCTCCATCAATCCCACCCCCAATTAGTAAGCAATGATCATGGGAGCTTTACTTGCTCCAAGAATCAAAGAAAAGTGAAAGGGGAGCTTACATCTAACATGCATTTTTAAATCAAGAATGATAAGAAGATAGTGGAGCTCCAGGCAAAGCTCCAAGAAATCAAATCAGAGCACAAAGCAAGAGGACTACCTATGCTAGACATGTCATGTGCAACGGAATTGAAATGGTGAAGATCTAGTTTTACACTTCCACAAAATCCTTTCCTTCTTTCCTTTGGTTAGTGAATGCTTTGTGCTTCAATGAATGTTCCTTTTATGTTCCCCTGAAGAGAGGGGCTAAGAGAATGCAATAGAGATGTGTAGAGGGAGAGAGAAGAGAAGAGCGACACCCGATGGGGTCCCAACCAACCCTCTCAAGGGCCCCCCACACCGTTGCCGATGTGGTATTTGCTTTAGATTGCGTAAATGGAATGTATACACAATGCAATATCTCAATGCAAACTCTATTGACTTGACGATGACAAATCACTGCGGTAACTCCTCGGGAAGAGGCACCTCCAGGGCTGATTTGATGCACCTTGGATCTTTCTTGATGTGGGAATTGCAGATGAACACCACAGGCTGATTTGCACTCCCAATGTGAGAAGTATGATGGGCTGAAAGCGCAGATCTTGACAAGGTCGATGATGGATAGCAATGGAGCACTCAATTTCAGCGAGAGAATTGCCGAGGGGAGGGCTCAATTTGTTGCTGAAGTACCGGACCGCATCCGTCAATGGGAACCGCTACGGATCTCATGCACATCTGGCAAGGGATGGGCTGAAAACTGAAAAACGCAGGGCTGATCTGCTGATGCTGCAGTGCTTGGGCTGCGAACCAAACCGCTCGCTGCTGGCTGAACTCTGCAAAAACGCTGGATGCTCCTGCTGAGAAAATGCTGGCTGTCCTTTGCTAAAACACTAGCTGAACTGGGTGCTTCCTCCTTGCTCCAAGTGCTTCCTCCTTGCTCCAAGTGCTGGCAGGTAGTTCCCTTTATAGGTGGGGAATGGGCCTTAGGTAATTATTAAGGCCTAGGTAGGGCAATTGTCCACCTCAATTTCCAACAAATAAATCATAAATGATTTATTAAAAATAGGTCCAAGGGGTCCAAATCTGGGAGCAACTGTCGCACATCCACCCACTCGGGAATCCGATCGATGCGTGGTCTGGCACGTTGGATTCCTCTAACCTAGAACTACATGCTTGTCATGCCAAATGCCCAACGTAGTGTAATAACATCTATCAAAACGTGTATACAAACCATTTATGCAAGAGGGTTCCAAACCGGAAAACCTAATCTAATGGACTTGTCCAAACATCCAGGTTCTGCAAAGTTCAAACAAGCTCACAAAATTGCCGGTACTAATCCTCCTAGGATTCTAGACGTCCCTATATAGGAAGAAGGGGAAAACTGGCTCTGGAAGTCGATGAAGCATGTCCACGTGGCACACAGAGCCATCCATGTGACAAGACACCACAAGCACTTAACCAAAAACTACCCGGACAATGATAAACTAATTGAGCTCAGCACATTTCATGGAGTAACACGCTTTCAATGAGTAAGGAGAAGGCAAGAATTGAAGGTCTACAAAAAGACATCAAAACATGAGAAATCCCCCTTGGAGATTGTGGATATGACAGAGCTTGGGTACACCCATGTCAAAGCATGGTTCGGAGCACATGGCCTTGATTTTGAGAGCTAATCTACAGAGACCATTTCCTTACCATACTCGAGGACGGGTTCATTCAGCGACCACACTATATGGACACCTATATGCCACACAGCTCACGGGTGGCAATTGATCAGTTCAAAGTATCATCACACAGACTAGAGATCAAGGTGGGGCGAGCTCATGACATTCCCAGGGAGGAGAGTGTCTGTCGAGTATGTAGAGAGGAGGTGGAGAGTGAGAAGCATTTTGTTTGCAGATACGTAGCTTATGATGATATTAGAGGTAGATACGGGCCATTATTCAGAGGGTAGCCTACCCTCCGCGAGATCATGCACTCTCAAGATTAAAGACAGCTCGGGCGCTACCTACTCCAGATACAGAGGCATAGAGATATACTTCTACAGTCAAATACACGTGGGGGAGGGGGTGTTTCACAACTTACAGATTTTTTCCAGAGGATCACACCTTCTCCACTCAGAGATCCACTGAGGGGAGTGATCTCTTTAGCAAGCTGAGATGAGCCAGGCAAGACGATGTCCGCGTATCACGCAATGCCAAGCCCCAGAACTCCACCACAAATAGATCGACTAGATCCAGACCTAAACGTGTCGAGTTGCTAAGGAGAGACGAGCCCAGATGATGGCTCACCTAGCTGCATTCATCTGAGCAGCCCTTGCTCCCGATCCTCTCATGTACCACATCCTCCACCCCCCCTATTAGCACAGGATGGAGCTAGCTAGCTAGCTTGATGCATCTGCATGATTGTACTACCCTGAGCATATAGACATCCCTAGTACTAGGGCTCCATCCCCCCCCCCCCCCCCCCCCCAAAGACCCCATCATACGCCAAGGTTCTCTCTCTCTCTCTCTCTCTCTCTCTCTCTCTCTCTCTCTCAAAATTGATCAAGATCACAGAGGCTTAATGACATAGCTACGCCATTGGCTTCACAAAGCATTCGGCTGTATGTTTAAAAGCACTATAAAATCTCAAAGCATTCAACAGCATCATAAGATCTATAAAAGATAATGCAGACGTGAAATCGGTGGTGGCTAATTTACTACTCACCTGCAATAAAAATTGCAATGGTTTCCCACATATGCCACAAGATATTTCTTTCCCCTGTGGAAGATTTACAGGATCCAACCACGCCTGGAAACAGACAAGATGATATCTATCATGCACCATATTGACAAAGTAAATAAATGAATAAATTCATCAACGATTGAAAGAGATTGAAAACTGCTGCATACAAGTGCAAAAACTGAAGAGTCAAACAAGCAGCCCCTCACAAAAAAATGTGTATGTGTGTGTGTCACAGGGGGCGGGGGCGGGGGGGGGGGGGGGGGGGGTGCAGACCAGAAACATACTGGAGTGCCGCCAGCTTTGCTTGGAAACAAATGTCTGGAGAGAGACCAAGGGTGTTGAGGCTTCTCCAAAAAACCCACGAGCACAGAGGGCTCATTTTCTACTTCATCTTCTTCAAAATCGTCGTCCCCATTAAGAGAGCGAGGAGGTGAAGCTCTCACAGACGAAGAGGAGACCAAACGGAGGTGGGCGACCCCGTCTGCGACATCGCGGTCGTCCATCCCTGAAATTCCGACTCAGCATAAACCTTGTAGTAGTGAGTAAGAGTACCTCGAGAACATGGTCGGTGAACTTGTAAGGAAATTACTCTTGTCATAATTTCGATTGGCCTCTAAATTTGGAGGAACCTAGTCATCGACTAAATTAGAGCAATCCATAGAATATTTTCAAGGTGTCTAAGCCAACCTTAAAGCTATCCATTCCACTATGAAATGAGTGTTGTTAGTACTTCCCTCCCAACAAGGGCATTGCAATCTTTTTACTAATTAGACTAGTATGTGACCCGCGTGTTGCTGCGGCAAGGAAAAAAAAAGCTTGTGTCCAATTTTTAATACAATTCTTTCCTCCAATTTGGAAAAATTTCAATGATTTGTTTGTATTCCAACTATATAGCACAAATCATTAGAGTAGACAATATTTGATATATGCATCAAATTTGAGTGTTTCTCTACATAATTAATAATAGTAGCACCAACACGATAAGGAAGGAGGATCATTGGATACACTCATAGGGTCACCATGACATGTATAACTCATGTTATAGGGTGGTCACCACCATGGTAAGGAAGGGGGACCATTGCATAGCACCAACATGGTGAGGAAGAAGGACCATTGGATATGCTCATAGGGTCACCATGACATGTATAACTTATGTGCATCATATTCGTACCATTAAAAATTATAGTATAGCTCCCTCCCTCTTTCTATCTCTCTCCCTCCCTCTCTGTCTCTCCATCACCACCATCTATCCAAAATAAATTCATCTTTTAATTTGACATTTTCTTGAATATTGGGAATGCAAGTGGCCATGACATCTTCTCTGTTTTTTCTTGCTTGCTTGCATCTCTACCTCTTTGTTGTGAGCAAGATACAATAGCAGAGCAAGCAGTACAGATTTTCTCAAAAGAGGACTTGCTATGACATCTACTTGAACATTTTCTACAATTTCTTTGCTGCTCTCTTTGATTTTTTTACACCTCTACCTCTTTCTGGTGAGCAAGTAGACAATAAAGTTGCACATCATCATCTAGCCTACAACAGAACGGTCTTGGTCTACTTTTGGCTAGTAGTACTACTAAGATCAGTGGTGCAAATCAAGTATGTTAGCACAATGTCAAAAGGTGGGGATCCATAACTACCAATGTGATTGTAGAGCTTTAGGTGCTTGAGACATAGTCAGGCTCCTATGTGATAAAAAAATTTTAGTTCCCAAGAGTGGAGCTGACTTTTTATCTAGTTTCAACGTTGTAATATGTGATTGTCCTTGTAACGACATAGCTCTATTTTGCTTGCTTGCATCTTTGTCTCTATCTTGTGAGACTGATATGGTAGGAATGGGCATCATCACCTAGTCTATAGTAGTCATAATGGTTGCCTGCCCCGTCGTCCACCTTTGTCTAGCAAAGCTATCAATCTGGTGGTACCCACTGGGTATGCTAGCATTAGCAATGTACAATTTTGGAACTTACTTTAGCCTTATAACTTAGATGGTAATAAAAATTTTAGAATTTAAAGAATTTATAGTGAAAAGCTTCAAAAAATAATAGAGTGGCCTTTTATAAAATTTTCCATATGTAGGTATTTCAAGTTTCTAGGGAGTTTGTCTTTAGCATAGTTCATAGTTGTTAATGTCATCATAAAGCCTCAAGTTCTCAAGAGTGTTCCCAATTTTGGAACTTACTTCTACCTAATAACCTAGATGGTAAGAAAAAATTCAAAATTTTAAGAATTCATAGTGAAAAGATTCAAAAAATTAATCAAGTGGCCTTTTATAAAATTTTCCATATGTAGGTATTTCAACTTTCTAGGGAGTTTGTCTTTAGCACAGTTCATAGTTGCCAATGTCATCTCATAAAGCTTCAAGTTCATAGTTGCCAATGTCATCATAAAGCTTCAAGTTCTCAAGAGTGGGGTTGGTTGTAGCATTCATAATGAAATTGGCCTAGCTAGCTTTAATCTTATTTAACATTGGAATGTGGTCAATCTCACGTACTACCTCACTATTCGGTCAGTCTCCATTACCTAGAATCTCGGTAGATACCATTTCCTCCACGTCAACACTTATGCACTTGATAAAGCCATTGCAGTGATGCGACATCGAGCACACCACCTTATTGTCGCAAACGATTCTCTCCAAGTAAGCACTCTATTGCGAGGGCTTCTGTGCAGGAAAGGCGAGCCCATTGTAATTTTAAAAAATGTAGTTTCGTCCTGCCTCAACATGTCGCCACCCTGCACCTTCCGACCATCCTTGTGCCGCGTTGCAATTCCCCCCCACCTCACTATCGACGTGTCAATCCTCTTCTCGTTCTCATCTCCATTCACTTTTCACCAAGAACATTTCCAAAGGATCTTGGTACATTCCCATTAAAAGGACTCGAGTACAGACCTACTCTCTTGTTTGCTTACATGTATACATGCATCCACTCTGCATGGTATGGTTGAAACCATATAATCACCTATCCTACAACTACGCATAAGCAGGTCAATACTAAAATTTTCTCTATAATCAAGGCAATATAAATAGAGTTATTGGCGTGTTTAAGGGCTTACCGCCTTGTTACTTGATAGCAATAAAAACAAAGCTCCTTATCTTTGCATGTGTTTCGTGCATTATCATTCTAAACTCAAGGGCTACACCTATAATCATACTTTATGTGACCCTCTCATTCTCTCCCTATCACAGAGTTTGAAGGGCCGAAGTGCACCACCTTTAGCCACTCCTAAGAGAGTACAATTTGAAATCTCTCTCTCTCTCTCTCTCTCTCTCTCTCTCTCTCTCTCCTCTCTCTCTCTCTCTAAGCATTGAGTTCAAGTATTGCCTAGTGCATTTTCCATGTATCTTTGGATTTTTTTCTTGAACGATAGTAAATATTATCTCTCTCTCTCTCTCTCTCTCTCTCTCTCTCTCTCTCTCTCTCTCTCTCTCTCTCTCTCTCTGATCAAGTCTTCACTTTGACTTGTTACTATAGATTCTTCATGCATGTTGGGATCAAACTATGAAGATGCTCTCTCTCTCTCTCTCTCTCTCTCTCTCTCTCTCTCTCTCTCTCTCTCTCTCTCTCTCTCTCTCTCTCTCTCTCTCTCTCTCTCTCAACCAGGGTTGTCCGAAGCTTGGACTCTTTAAAACACTCTCTCTCCCTCTCTCACACACACGCGCGTGCACGTGCTGGACGTTTTGCTGGTGACGCGTGGCATGGCTCAGTGCTTGAGAATTTCTCAGGCTACATAAAGAAGTAGTATAGATTGCTCGATCTGAAGAAGTACCTTTCACCTTACATAAGTGAGCTAGCTATGTGATTGTGTCACAAAGTAGTGGCTTGCAAAGCCTTCCACATCAGATGTTGTCTTGGCAGCTGTGTGTGTGTGTGTGTGTGCGCGCGCGAGCGCATTTGTGCACCTTAGTTTTCCTTTTCCTACTCCCTCTGCAACAAGATTGTTTCAGTCAACCATAATTGATGAGCTCAACAACATAAGCATCCTTTCTGTCAGATTTGTAGGGTTTCCCTCGTGCCTCAAAGTGTTCAAAGATACTTTGAAGGTTGTCAATTGAGTGCGGGCTCCTTCTTGATGCTACAAGGAGTCTATGCTTCCACCATCATAAGATGACATGCCTCCCATGCAATGTTGGGGTTGGGCGCTTTGGAGCCTACCTTAAGCTATCCTTTGTATTTTAGTGTGTTTGTCATCCCTTGTCTAGCCATGTTCTATGTGGCATAAAGCATGTAATAGCATGTGTAGCTTTACACTTAGGATGGGGAATGGCTATTGAACGAGCTTTTGGAGCAAGCTACCGAGCGAGCTTTTTTTACATTTTCTCCTACCTTGCTTTGATTCACACAAAAATTTGCTCCAAAATCTTAACACGTGGAGTGCACCATGTGGGTATTAGCATGGCCACCCTCGGATGGTGGGACCAAGAGTACATGGAGATCTCGACACAGGGATTAAAATCTCAAAGTTCTATCTTTTTGTTACTCGATTTTACTATTGGTAAATGCAAGCTTCAAAGAAGTCTTTCCACCAAGTTTTGCACACTTACAGGTCAAGCGAAAAAATCGATGATTTTTATAGTTTTCTCAAACTCTCTGTGGACACTTTTTTTCTCCTACTTTGAATTTTTTGCGTTTGATTGCCTTGAAACCAAACACCTGTTTTCAAAAGACCATAGATATACAACTTATGAAACTGGTTTTCCATAAGGTGTCTCTATTCCTCTTCAATGAGAGAAAAAGTTTATTTCTTTGAAATGAATAACATTTTCTCCCCTTAGCCGATTTCAAAGTTGCAAGGATCCAAACGAATCAAAATCAAGTGTGTATGTGTGTTATATGCGCCATGGATTACAAGATCCAAGGTTAGTTGGTCCAAAAACTTTGTTTGGACATTGTCACAAGTGTTGGAATTAGGGTTGTAGGAAAACACACACAGCTTGGAGAAGACGAAGGAAGCTCAAGGCACACAACAAAGAGTGTTTTACTTATTGTGCATTGGAAAGATAAGATAGCCCTAGAGTGATGGGCGTTTATACAATGCATGGGGGGAAAAACCTCCTAGCAAGGGAAAAAATGCCCCAGCGGTCCTAAGTGTGTTCACACACACATCACTACCACATTAATATGGTATTGGGAGTGATGCGGTGAACGAGAGCTGGCACATAGAATGTAGGGAAGTGCCATGCTCTGAGGACATGATCAGTCCACAAAGGGGAGTAAGCCCAAAGCTTTGTGGAAAGCTTCAAACTTCTCACGAGTCAATGCCTTTGTGAAAAGATATGAAAGGTTGCCATGTGTTGGTACATAAGCCAAGTTGATCTCTCCTGCTTAGAGCCTCTCCCTAACATAGTGGTAATGCACCTCAATGTGCTTTGTGCGAGCATGAAAAATTGGGTTCCGCGCAATTGCCAATGCGCTCTGAGTGTCAGTGTAGATAGTGTTGGAAGTGTCCTGTCCAACACCCAAATCAACGTGATAAGGCGTCTCAGCCATACACACTCAACCGTAGCTGTGAAGATTGCCTTGTACTCAGCCTCACGACTGGGAGTGGCCACAGTAGGTTGCTTCTTGCTCAACCATGATCTGCATGAGCTACCAAGCATGAAACAAAAACCACTTGTGGACACTTGTGTGTCAAAACAAGCAGCCCAATTTGAGTTCAAAAAGCATGTAAATCTAGCGACAATGATCCCCCCTTGAGATAAAACAAGCCAAGATGTAAAGTGCCACTCAAGTAGTGGAAAATCCTCTTGACAGCCTGCCAATGCTTAGACCCTAGGCCATGCAGAATCTACCGACTTGTGAGACTGCAAACTGAATATCCGGCCTCGTGTTGCATACATAAATGAGGCAACCAACAACAGTTTGGTAAAGAGTGACATCAGTAAGATCACCAGCATCATGAAGACTTAATTTCAAACCTATTTGAAGAGCGCGTGTGAGAGCGCGCGTGTGTGTGTGCAGCAATGAAGAAGAGACGAGACACAGGTTTGGGTGGACTCCAAACACAATAGTGTTAGGGTTATGAGTCCTTATTCTTTTATGTAGAATGAATGGTCAGTGTTAGTTCCTAGTAGTCTCCAGCCGCCCAACACTTAGACGTGGCACATTGGGCTTTACCACCCAAACAACCTCCCACTTAAAGGACAATGTGCCTTTAAGCTGGGGTGACAATGTGTATATATAAACAATACAGGTAGACAATGACCATGATCATCTACCCAATGCCCATGAGTGCCCGACAATGTGCAAACCGCTCTGAAGGTAATCCCTTTGTTAGAAGATCAGCAGGGTTTTTAGTGGTGTGAATCTTGGCAAGCTGCAATCGCTTGTCCTCAAGCACCTCACGAATGAAGTGATACTTCACATCCACATGCTTTGTCTTTGCATGAAACACTGGATTCTTTGCCAATCGTATAGCACTTTGGCTATCACAATGTAACACAGGCATCTCAACATTGATTCCCAAGTCTCCCACCAGCCGACCAAGCCATATAGCTTCCTTGCAAGCTTTTGAAGCTGCAACATATTCAGCCTCTGTGGTAGACAAGGTAACACGATCTTGCAAACGAGATCGCCATGAAACTGCACCTCCAGTGAATTCAAAAACATAGCCTGAAGTGGACCTTTTCTTGGCCAAGTCTCCTGCATAATCTGCATCCGTGTTACCAATTACACATGCTTCCTTTCTTCCAAAGCAAATGCACATGTCTTTTGTACCATTCAAATATCGCATAACCCCTTTCACTGCCTCCCAATGTTTCTTGCCTAGATTTGACATATATCTGATAACAACTCCCACCACAAAAGCAATATCAGGACGTGTAGCAATCATAGCATACACCTAACTCCCAAATGCAGATGAATAAGGCACTTGTGCCATTTCAACCTTTTCCTCTTCAGACTGAGGAAATCATTTTTAGAAAGTTTCACAGAGTACTCAATGCCTTTCTTTTCTCCATATTGAAACGCTTGAGCACTTTAGCAATGTACTCAGATTGAGACAAATAGACCAATTTCTTGCATATGTCTCGCTTAATGCACATGCCAAGGATATGGCTTGCTTCACCCACGTCTTTCATTTCAAAGTTTGCATGTAATCTGATTTCAAGGCTGAAATCTCATCCCTGCATTTCCCGACAATTAACATATCATCCACATAAAGGACCAAAATCAGCAAACTACCATCGTTAGCTCGCTTAGTGTAGAGGCAATGGTCCATGTTGCTACGTTTGTAGCCTTGAGAGAGCATGGACGAGTAGAATTTACGATACCACTCCCTTGATGAATGTTTTAGACCATAAAGAGTCTTTTCTAACTGACACACCAAGTCTTCATTGCCCATCTCAACAAAACCTTTTGGCTGCTGCATATAAACTTCTTCTTGAAGATCACCATGCAAGAACGCCGTCTTGACATCCATCTGGTCAAGTTCCATGTTGTCTTTAGCAACCAACACAAGTACACACCGTAGAGTAGTCATCTTGACAACCGGAGAAAAGATCTCATCAAAGTCAATACCCTGCTATGCTGCTTAAATCCTTTAGTAACAAGTCGTGCCTTGTACTTGGGTTTATTATCATGAGGTGTAATTTTTTGCTTGTACACCTATTTGCATGGTAATGCCTTTTTACCTTTAGGCAACCGCCCAAGTTTGATTCTTATGCAACGAGTCCATTTCTGATTGCATAGCTTTCTCCCACTTTGCCTTGTCATCCATTGACATGGCTTCCTTATAGCAGGAAGGCTCTCCGCAATCTATCAACATAATGTAGTCCAATGAGGGAGTAAATCTATCAGGAGGCCTTGAAACTCTTGTAGACCTTCTAATAACTGCTTGAGCCGGTTGTCCCTCAACAACATCTTGTACTGCAGGAGGATTTTGTACTTGTTGTCTGACATTAGGCACTTCAGCCCTATTGTGGACAATTCCATCTTCTTGGAAGATAACTTTCCTGACCTCCACTGAATGCACAGGCTTCTTATGCATCTTTTCTTCATTGAAGTATATGTCATTACTGCGAACTATCTTTTTAGCTTCAGGATCCCATAACCAAAATCCCATCACGCCAGGATTGCCATAGCCAAGAAATATGCATTTCTTTGACTTAAGAGCCAACTTGCTTCGAAAATCCTTTGGAACATGGCAATACACTTCACAGCCAAAGACTCTAAGATGCTTGTAAGAAGGTGGCTTCCCGGACCAAAGCTCTTCAGGTATCTTCTCATCTAAAGCCTTGTTAGGATATCTCTTAATAAGATGGACAGCAGTTGCTAACGCTTTCGCCCAAAATCCATTAGGCAACTCTGCATTAGATAACATGCTATGTAACTTCTCTTGTATGGTACGATTCATCCTCTCAGCAACACCATTTTGTGGAGGGTTATATGGAGCACTCAGCTCTCTTTTTCTGCCTTTGGAATCACAAAAATTCTGAAAGGCTTTAGTGACATACTCACCACCATTGTCTGACCTCAAGCACTTTACTTTCTTGCCAGACCAATTCTCCACTAATGCCACAAAATTCTAAAATTTTGAAAGAAATTCATCCTTCTTCCTGAGAGGATATACCCACATTTTCCTTGAGAAGTTATCAATGAATGTAACAAAGTACAATGAACCTCCCATGGATACATTAGGCATAGGTCCACAGAAATCACTATGCACTAACTCTAATGGCTCACTTTTTTGAGTGCTTCCCCTTTTGTGTGGTGACTGTGTTTGTTTACCATAAAGACAATGCTCACAAACTAAAAAGTCTGAGAAATTGAAGCCAGGCACATAACCAAAACAAGATAAGATTTTCATTCCCTTTTGAGACATATGTCCTAACCAGCGATGCCACAAAGAAACACTTGGCTGCTCGGTTACACAAATTTCATGGTTTTTAACATTGGATACATGTAGCATGTACAAAGTCCCAGACTTTGAACCATACAAAAGGACCTTTGGTGATCTTCCATGAACTATCACCAAATGTACAGTAATATCTTGCATCATCCAATTGCCCTGTACTAATCAAGCTTTTGGTAAGCTTCGGCACATGTCTCACATTCTTGAGCATGAATGAAGAACCATTCTGAAATTTCAGCTGCACATCGTCGACACCAACTATGTCGCAAGAAAAATCATTGCCAAGATGAACACGACCTTTACAGGCTGCATCATATGTACTGAACCACTCTTTGTGAGGAGTCACATGAAACGATGCACCTGAGTCAATAACCCAATCCTGTAAAGCATAGTCATCACTGGCAACCAAAAATGTTGAATCCATGGCAGATGTGAGATAAATATCTCCATCAGAATCTTCAACAAAAACATTGTTGATCTCTTCAATCTTTATATTGCTTTCCTTAGTCTTGCCTTCTTTCGACTTCTTGTCTTTACCTTTCTCTTGTTTCCACTTTCGACAGTTTTTCTTCATATGACCCTTTTTGTGACAATGATAGCACTCAATGTCTTTTCGGCCATGTGATTTGCTACGAGATTTTCCTCTCTGATTTTGCTTGCCCTTTTCTTGTGTTCGACCACGAACAACGAGAGCATTGTTAGTACCACAAGAAGTATCAAGATTCTTCCTACTAACCTCTTCAATAAGCAAACTTCCCTCAACATCAGCACATGTTAAACCATCAGGAGGTACCGAGTTACTTATGGCTGTGCGAAAAGTATCCCAACTTTCTGGCAACGTAACTAGCAAGAACATTGCTTTGATTGAATTGTCGAAATTGACTCCGTGCACAGAAAGCTGGCTGAAAATTGTGTTGAACTCATTGAGATGGTTGCACATGGGTGTGCCCTCATCCATCTTTAAATCAACTAACTTTTTCAGCCAATAAACCTGTGATGCTACACTTTGCTTCTCATACAGGTCACATAACTTCTTCCACAGCTCATAACTAGTCTTTTCCATGTTCACATTGAAGTACACATTCTTTGACAAAGTCAGCATGATGGTGGACCTGGTAAGCTCATCCAACTCCTGCCAATCATACTCATCCATATCCTCAGGCTTTATCCCTTTCATCTTTATCGGTCGGATCTGCTTCTTTTGTACTAAGATATTGTAAATTTGTTCCTTCCAGAATGGGAAGTTAGTGCCATCTAACTTCTCAATGTTGAACAAAGAGTTCTCTGATGATGAAGCCATCACTCGACAAGAACAAAAGTGATAGATCCACTTCACTAAAGAAGATGATAGAAAACTTGAAAAATTTTGGCAGAGTCTCCCCTGCGAAACTGACTTCTGAACCCAAAACAAATGTGTACAATGACTAAAATGTTGATCAAAGTGGCTAAGCCAGCAAGATAAAATCTCAAAGAACTGTCACTGTCAATGTCTCCAGCTCTAGAAGAGTGTCTCTGACCAACTGAACACTGTCAAAGGCATACGCATAAAGATGACAGCAATGCCAACAATGGCGGGTCAGTAGATGCACACCAATACTGCACTTAACCGCATAAACATACATCCTATGTAGATGCCGAAACTATGGGGATGTCGGGGGACTCACTCCAAAACCTGTATCACTGAAAGGATCTCCACATTTGAGAATCCCCCAGCTCAATAAAACTTTACCACAACCCTCAACAATAGGCTTTGCATATTTCCATCACAATACATAACCACATAAGATCTTACATCAACCACAGAAACCCTTTTCTGTAACTCCTGCGGTGCTTTGTATGATATAACAGACCCTCAAGACCTTACATCAAATATGCATGTGACAGACATTGCAGAAAGAGTCTGCAACGAAAACCTTTACGCAGAAGAACCGACGAGGGTAGACCACCCTGATGTCTGAATTGAATATCTATCAAACTGTGCAAAATTTGTAGAAACTTCCTTCTGGAAAGTTGTAGACCACTCAAAAATAGATGAGGGATGAGGGAATGGGCCTGAAATAAGTTGTTTTTACAAATCAAAACAGATTTGTAAAAATCTACAGCTTCTACTTCACGACCTACAGGCAGTCTGAGTGACGTATCTCAAAATTGGTGAAGTTTTTGAGAAAAATTTCTTCTGCAAAGTTGAAGAGGACAAAAAACCGGTCAAGAATTCGAGAATCTGCTTAAATGAAGACTTTTTGGTAGGCCAAAATAGATCTGCAAAAACGTGCTGCAGTTTTTGCTACTTCTCTGCCTGCCTCCCCACTGAGCTCCAATGGTGCTCCCAATCCCTGAGCTCTGATACCAGTTGAAGAGCGCATGCGAGAGCATGTGTGTGTGTGTGCAACAATGAAGAAGAGAGGAGACACAGGTTTGGGTGGACTCCAAATACAATAGTGTTAGGGTTATGAGTCCTTATTCTTTTATGTAGAATGAATGGTCAGTGTTAGTTCTCGGTAGTCTCCGGCTGCCCAACACTTAGGCGCGGCACATTGGGCTTTACCACCCCAACACTATTTCCATGGGAGTGGCAATAGGTTTGCAATCCTCAAGTCCAAACTTACATATCAATATCTCTATGTAACTTTTCAGGCAATACCACCATCACACTGCTTAAACTATATACCCAAGTAATGATGCAACAGCCCCAAATATTTCATTTTGAAAGTAGCATTCAAATTAGCCTTAAATTCAACAATATGTCTCTCATTTGGTCCAGTAATTAGCAAATCATCCACATAGAGAGCCTCAATGAGAAGTACATCACCCTCACGCTTTACATACAATGTGTTTTCTATTAAACCGTTACGAAAGCCTCGTTTGACCAAATGAGTGTCAGTTTTCTCATACCAAGCACAAGGAGAGTGCTTCAACCCATACAAAGCTTTCTTACATTTACACACTTTATCCTCTTGTTCTTTCTTGACAAAATCACGAGCTACGTTACATAAACTTCCTTAAATATGTCACCATTCAAGAAAGTAGTAACAATGTCTAACTGATGTACATCCCAACCAAAATGGAGCTGCCAATGTACATAGAAAATGCACAATAGTCATACAACAAGTGGGAGCAGAAGTCTCTTCATAATCTATGCCTTTTTGTTGTGCATAACCCTTTGCAACAAGTCGAGCCTTATAGTGATCATTCTCACCATCTGGCTTGCATTTTAACTTGTAAACCCACTTCGTACCAATGGTTTTTTTCCATGAGGCAAATCACATAAAGTCCATGTGTCATTTTCTATAAGTGCATGATATTCAGATTGCATGGTAGCCATGCAATTTTCAGAATTATGTGCTTCATCAAAAGACATACAACAAGTGGGAGCAGAAGTCTCTTCATAATCTATGCCTTTTTGTTGTGCATAACCCTTTGCAACAAGTCGAGCCTTATAGTGATCATTCTCACCATCTGGCTTGCATTTTAACTTGTAAACCCACTTCGTACCAATGGTTTTTTTCCATGAGGCAAATCACATAAAGTCCATGTGTCATTTTCTATAAGTGCATGATATTCAGATTGCATGGCAGCCATGCAATTTTCAGAATTATGTGCTTCATCAAAAGACAAAGGTTCCTCAACATCATGTAAGCTAGACACAGCCAAGCATAACAATCTGATGTATGAGATGCATGGCGAGAAGTTGAACGAGTACGAATAGACAAAGGTGCATTCAGTTTACTGTCATTCAAAGTATGCACCAGCCATTTTGGCATACCTCTAGCCTGCTCATTCTCAACCCTTTCCTCATTATTTACATCATTTACATCTGCATCAGTAATAGGCTGATCTGTAGCATTTTCAAAAACCCCGATAGGTTGTACATTTGCCTCATTGGAATTTACATTCAAAATTCTACCACTGAAAAGAGGCAACAAAGTGTCATAAATGTCCTATGAGCTTACATTACCATCTCCAGTACATGACAACAAGGGCTGAATAGAATCTTTCACAAACACAACATCTCGTGAGACCAAGATACGCTTTGTTTGCGGGTGATACAACCTGTAACCTTTGCTTTCAACACTATAACTAACAAAAATACATTTGACAGCCTTATCATCCAATTTTTTGCATTGTGTTTGTGTTTGTGCTACCAAAGCATATGCCAAACAACCAAAAACACGCATGTGCTCAATAGAAGGCTTCATATGGAGTCACAGACTGCAAAGCTTTTGTAGGACACCTGTTTAGTACATAAGTGGCACACATGATGGCCTCAAGCCAAAACGAATCGGCAAAGCTTGACTTTTGACCATACATCATGCCATTTTTGTAAGTGACCTGTTTTTCCTCTCAGCAACACCATTTTGCTGAGGTGTATAGGGCACTGTACGTTGGTGTTTTATCCCATGACTAGCCAAAAATGCAATTCATAAGACATATACTCCCCCCTTGATCGGAACAGAGGGTGCCCATAGTACATTTCCAAACATTTTCAGCCATTGCTAGAAATTGCTTGAAGCACAAAAAAACTTTGGACATCAATGAAAGTCATGAAGTACAAGTAATTGCCCAAGGATGAAGTTTACATGGGCCAACAAACATCACTATGCACAAGCTGCAACCTGCATGTGGCCTGAACTGAACGATCCTTTGGAAACTTAGAATGCTGCATCTTACCCAAAATATAGCCTTCACAAACATGTTTGATAGGTGCTTCAAGAGGCGGCAAAGAAGCAACCATATCATATTTTTGCAAATGCAGCAAACTGGCAAAATTCAGATGTCCAAAACATGCATGCCAAAGTTTTGCATCTGAAATAGCCTTAGAATCTACAACTACATTTGCAAAATTATGCCCACATTTGTCATACAAAGTGAGCTTATACAACACACGACATAAAATGCTAGATGCAACAATTTCATCACCGAAATCGAGATCATCTACTATACATCTATCATCCACAAATTTGACTACAAGACTAAGTCTAGCAAGTGCAGATACAGACAAAAGATTATTCTTGATCCCATGTACATACAATGCATCAACAAGTGTGAAAGAACTGCCATTTGCAGTAGTAAGCACAATCTTTCCAACTCCCTTGATTGGATAAGAGGCATTGTTGGCACAAGTGATTGAATTCCCATGAGGGACATCCTCGAGAGAGTCACGATGAGAGGTAATGTGCTTTGTAGCACCACTATCAAAGTGTCACACTTGACAATAGCTGCATTTGTAGTGAAACTAGCATTTGCAGTGGAACCAGCCTCTTTCCTCTTAGCCTCTTTGACCTTCAACTTAGGACACTGCTTGATCAAATGATCATTAGCATTAGAATAATGGCAACGCATCTTCTTTTTGCCCTTTTCAACCAAATTTCCCAGACGAACTGCTGCCAGAAAAAGCATTAGAAACAAGTGATTTACCACTCGCAGAAGAACCGTGAGAAGTGGCTACATTAATGTTACCACCTTTTCTTTGAGCATCAATAAAGGCATGTTCAACTACACGCTGTCTAGTCCTATTTTTTTAAGAAAGTGACTCTTGAAACAACAATGTGCATAATGCATCAAACTTGACAACGTTAGGATTTCCTTTGGTCATAAGTCTCCAAGTACTAGCAAAAGTCTGGTAAGAATGTGGCAAAGCATCAAGAACAATCTGCACAAGGGAACTGTCAGAAATGACTTCATTTGCAAAAATAAGTTGCTCATTGATATCCTTGACACCAGCAAGGAAAGTGTCCATGTCATCTTCCTCATGCATAATCTTCGACTCCAACTCTTTATGCAGTAATGCAATTTTTGCCTCATTGTGACTTGCATAAAGACCAGCTAGAATATCCCAATCCTATTTTGCAAATTTTACTGAACAAATGTGAGGAGTAATAGTGCGCTTCACAGACAAAGCAATCAATGCATGAGCCTGTGCATCTTTTACATCCCAATGAGCTTGCTCAGTCGTAGGCAAAGCAGCTCTGGCAGCAACAACCCTGCCACCAAAAACTGCAACATCCTCAACATCGCCTACATCCTAAAAAATAAGACGTACATCAATGCCCTGCACAATGTTCCAAATGCCCTTTGACACAAGGACATGTTGCATCATGTAAGCCCACATAGGGTAATTGTTCCCATCCAACCTATCCCTAGCAGCAAACATCTTGAACACATATGTGTTGTTGTCAGCCATGACGAATGCTGCACCTGATGTGAAAAATATCCAAGAGGATAAACAGAGTGAGAACAACATGTGCTATATAGCAAAAAACGTAGAAGACTGTACGGGACCTATTATGCAGAACGAGACTGGCTTAAATTTTGCACAAAATGACAAAATAGCCTCCAGAGTACTATTTGTAGTAGAAACGGACGTCGAAATGAGCCCAAATAAAATATTTGAGTGGACCAAGCTCTACGAGCTTAGCCAAAATATTTGTCGACCTGCGAACGCTTGCCAAAGCTCACAAAAATATGAGAAAGTGAGCAGACATGTGCTGGAATTACTGAGACGACTAAGCTCGAGAGGACACAACCTCCTCTAATACTAATTGTTGGAACTAGGGTTGCAAAAAACACACACATCTTGGAGAAGACAAAGGAATCTCAAGGCACACAACAGAGAGTGTTTTACTTAGTGTGCAATAGAAAGATAAGATAGCCCTAGAGTGATGGGCGTATATACAATGCACGGGGGAAAAAACCTCCTTAGCAAGGGAAAAAATACCCCTGCGGTCCTAAGTATGTTCACACACATCACTACCAAATGTATATGGTAACAACAAGTTTTCTTGTCAATCTCTAGAATACACAACATTTTTCACTTTTTAGATCTATTTTGTAGATTTTGATGTCCAAATGGTATAAGATTATGCTAGCATGATGTGTATACTGTACAAATTGTCATAAAATCTAATATCTAACCAACCCAAATGATTTTCTCATATTAAACTGATCATTTAATGTGGGAGAATAAAAGGGAACAAGGGTTAGAATATAGACATGTGCTTACAGATCTATCTCAACACGGGGCCAATGGTAAAGGGGTCCAAATGAGAGATGGTCTGTCAAAGAGCAAGGCTGGCCAATGGAGATTAAATACCTTAGGGTTAGCTTCATTGAAGACCTCCAAAGGTTAGTGTTGAAAGTCCTTTGACCTTAGGTAAGGTAGGGCTGTGCTTGAGGTGGGAAACCCGGCCCAAGCTTGAGGTGCTTGTCATGCTTGCTGACTAAGGTGCTTGAGGTTATCAATGACTAAGGTAAGGTGCTAAGGTGCTCCATGACTAAGGTGCTTGAGGGGGTAAGGTGTTCCACAAAGTCAACATGATCCCTACTCAAGGGGGGCGGCGGGGGGGGGGGGGGGGGGGGGGGCGAGCCCTCATTCTAGGGGCTAAAGAGAGAACACACACACCCTCACACAAGGCAAGCTTGGTACAAATAAGTCAAATAGGACACTTGTCAAGCTCCTCTTTGTGTTGCCCTCATGGTGTGCCTAAAGCCTATTGGTTAGCCTCCCAAGGGGTCCAATCTTTAGTTGATTTAATTAATTGTCTATGCATTTATCAACTCCTCTCTCTCAAAAGGGAAAGGGGACACTTGTCCCAAGGCTACCCTTGTTTCTTGTTATGCACTAAGCATGTGATTGGCCAGGCCTGAGGAGGTCCAATCAAGTCACAGCTAGTGCTAGAAGAGGGGGTCGACCAAAGCAAGCAGAGGGCTAGCTTGGGGGGTACACTCTCTCTCTCTCTCTCTCTCTCTCTCTCTCTCTCTCTCTCTCATTTTGTGAAGTGCAAATTGCAAGAGCTCCATCTCCTTCTCCAAGTTAGTAGGGAAGTTGAGAGCCTACACCAACACTCTTGGCTATGGAATGCAAATCCAACCAAGATCCATGCTTCAATGCTTAAGCTTGCCATCTTCTCCATCTTCATTACTATGCTATTTTGTATGCTAGAAAGAAGAGTGATGATAAGTAAGGAACTATTTCTTTCTCCTATGAATGTTTCTTCTTCCTCTTCCCTACCCTCATTCCCCGCTAGCTCTGTCCACCTTTAAAGGTGTTTGAGGCCTTGGGACTGAGGCTGGGGATAGTTAATTCTTTTTACAAAGTCTATGTTATGCTCGTGATGCATGAAGCTTTCCATCTTCATTGCATCACCTAGGTCACAAGGAACACAAAGACTGTATTGTACCAAGTCTCTCTTGATGGGAGAATCTATAATACAAAAGCCGATTGGAGGGGGGACTGGGTCCACATAAATCCGGTCCTCAACTACTATCAAGTTCTCTAAACTCTCTCTCTTGAAAAAGTATTGTTCATGCCAAGTTAATTAAGTACTATGATTATGTTGCTACCGTCAATTAAGTTCACCCTCTATGTTCTCAAAGTAATCTCACAAAAACGCTCTCTTTAATTCACCTAATTCTGCTATTCTCAAAGTTCATAGGCCATATCCATTACACAAATTACAGATTTTTGGTCAATTTTGAAGAATGCTTCTTTCTAATCTCAATCTGTCAAGTTGATGACAACTCACAAGAAACACTTAAACAATACAAACTTAAGAGTCTTTTGGTATATTAGCCCACTGTTCATCAATGTGACTCTTAGTACTCGTTTGTCAGTCTCAAAGAAATCTTCTCACCATTTTTTGGACATTTTCAACATCAAGGGAGAAAAATCGATGATTTTTATGTGTTCGTAGACTCTCCATGGACACTTTATTACCTCAATTTTGAGTTTAAATACGCGTTGTCAAAACACCAAAAACATACAAATTATGAAGTTGGTTTTCCATTAGAAGTTTATATTCATTTTTAATGAGAGAAAGGGTCTTAGGAACTACGTTTTTTCATTTTTGTTGGTTACAACAATCCAAATGGAGCAATGTCACGTGTTTGTCTTGTGTGCACCATGGATATATGAGATCCCATGCTGGTTGGCAATAAAACTTTGTTTGGATACTGTCCCAAGTTTTCTTCTCACTTTTTGAAATACACTACGCTTTTTTTAAAAATCTATCTTGTAGATTTTGATGTTCAAATGGTTTAAGATTGTGTTGAGTTTGTTTTGATTATGTTTGAGGCGTGGCAAACTGGAAAACCATGGCAACACATGTGTACAATCCAATGTAAGTTGTTATAAAGACATGATATTGGTTATCATTTACATAAAAATAATTGGGTGCGAGTGTTCAAGAAATGCAAACTATAGCCATTTGTGAAATGCAAGAGCAAGATAGGAAAGCTTGGGTCATGTTTTTGGAGATGATGTATGATGTCATGTTAAACAATGGCCATCTTCCAATAGATTTTCAAGGGCTCATGGTAGGTGAAGTTGCGGCAAACTGAAGAGAAGTTTGCATTGTTTTTAACGAAGGCCTACTAAATATCATAGATGGAAGAGAGTGTTCTTGTTTCTTTCAATGGGAACAAAGCCTCCATATTCATACTACTCAATTTATGGACAAATTTTTTCAAGATGAAGACAAAGGGCGAAGTGAAATGTGGCATTGTGCTAAGAGTGAGAAAAAAGCCACAACCATATATGAACAAATTTGTGCACGATGGGCCATTGGCAAGGTACCAGATGTAAATATTTGGAAAATGGCTTGTTGGTTGACTTGATGGCATGTTTGATTTACACGTTGGAGAATGTATTGTATAGTAGTAAGTCGTTATTTCATTTGAATTACCAATGGTCGTTTTCTGAAACACTAGTTACATGAGATTAAGATGGAGATACTGTTGCAGGAGATCGCTAATATTTCATTCATCCCAACAACAAACTTGGCCAAGACAAAGAACGAATGATTGGATAAATAGACTAGGAAACAAACAAATGCTCATCTTGTATGATGTAAGAGTGAGATTTGGCCAATTCATTCTTGTAGAGTGTGAAGATACTTACATTTGTGGAGGATAGATGCCATCTGGTTGGACCTGTTTGCAGAAAAATTGGAAAGATGTATGTCACAAGGGCATGCTCCTACAACTCCAACGCTTGTTAGAGAAATATACCTGACAATTGAAGGAACCCCAATTTATCAGCGGCCTAATGTAGAAGGAAATATTGTCACAATCACATGCAAGAGAAAAACAACAAAATTAGTGGCACAAGAAGAGGAAAATGCCTCACATACGCTAGAATATGGAGCTCAAAATGTTCCAAGAAGAAAAGAAATGCATTTCAAGCACCACCAACAATCTTGGAGGAAGATAACAATGATGAAATGGTTGCTAAAGAATGTGACATTCACAAAACAATGTGGGCAATTCAAAGAGTCCCTATAGGTAGTAGAGTACAATTTCAAGGATGGTCGGTAAGATGACAAATACAAGAATAATTTTTATAAGAGTAATGGCACTGCAGTACCATCATTTTGGGTTATTAGAACTTGGGACAATGGAAAATTGAAAATGAAAGTGGGTGGAGATAAGGGACAAAAGCCCAACACATGTGATTTTGCAATGATAACATGGACCACATGTGGCAAATTTGCGATACGATTATCCAATATTTGGGGTGAGTGCCAAACACATGGCTTGTGGAAAACTAGAGAAATTTGACTTCAAGTGAATTAAACATGTTGGAGAAAGGAGGATTTAAGATTTGAGAGTGGATGGTGATAGGGTCATCAAGTGTGTGGTATCATCCACATATATTAGCCGTTGCAATGAAATGAAAAGACTTCGCGATATCTATGGAAGCAAAAATTGAGGCCCATGTTGCTATAGAAGAAAAAAAACATGAGAGGTTTATGATGGGCACTTCAAATTTTCAAATATGTGACGAGGTATTGTGATGTTGGTAATTTTTTTTTGGAAGTGGTCAATTCTTTACCATTGTTGTCATGTTTATACTCTCATGCTTATAGCAATGTCAAGCACCAATTCTGCCAAGTGAATTTTCACAAGGACTACCATATTTGTTGTGGCTAAGATTATGCTTTATCATTGTGTAGTAAGTTCTTTATCATGTAGTTATATTCCTACTCTCATGCTTATAGCAATGTCAAGAAAGTGGAATATCTTGTAACCTTTTGGAAGAGTTGAAGTGGTGCTAGTAATTTTTTTTGAAAGCCGTTAGTTATTTACGATGCAATCATGTTCCTACTCTCATGCTTATAACAATGTCAAGAAAGTATTGGTAAATTCTTTGAAAGCGGCTAGTTCTTTACCATGTAGTCATGTTCTTATTTTTTTTATTACAACAATTTCAAGAAAGTGTTGTGCTTTGTAACCTTTTGGAATATTTGAGGGAGTATAGAGCTATAGAAGCTATTATGTTGCTAGTAAATTGTTGGAAATCGGTTAGTTCCTTACCATATATGTAGTCATGTTCCTACTCGACGTGCTTATAGCAATGTCAAGAAAGTGTTGTACCTTGTAAGGTTTATGAGTATTTAATGGAGTATACCTATGGAAGCTATGTACATGTTGTGTGATTGTGCTCTTGTGGTTATGTATGCGACGATAGGCATGTATTTGTGGTATTTTGGTTTGATGTCCAAGGAACCATCTTATAAGTTTTTTGAGTGAGATTTAAAAACGAGCTTTGCATGTTTTTTTTTTTTTGGGGGGGGGGGGGGGGGACGAACCACTTCGCACAAAAAACTTGAAAGGCTTGCTCTATAGCTCACTCTCAAAGCTTGCTTGAAATTTGCACTCCCTAGGATGATGATGCATATGGTGATGTTTACCCCATTAATGCATAATCAAGAGTTCATTCAGAGTCTACATTTTGTCTCTATCTCTCTTTGATTTTTCACACACATGCACAATGAATGTTGCTCTCACTAATGCACCCTAACAATTGGTACCAGCAAAGGTGGGTCAAACTTTATATAGAGGGGCCATCTACAAGTGGATTGAGCCACATATGATGCACTTGAGTCCAAATGACTAGCACATGATTTCCTACCAAGAAAATAAGCTCTATTTACTCTAGAATTTGGTTCCACCTGGATTTTTTCATCTTATGGATACTTGAAGGAGATCAATTCTCTTTGACAATGGTGTCCAGATCTCCATTGAAGGTGATGGATAATTCTCTTGAGATGCTTTTTGCAAGCACATGAAGCGCATGGTGAATTGATGGATAGCAGGCCTTTTGTGTTAACCAAACAGTTATTGTGGTAGAGGGACGGTAACAAAGCTCTTAATGCAAGTTGGTAGAGTTATAGCATTGGTGTTTGTTTGTTTTGTTGTTGATAGGGGCATTGGCACTTTTTCCTTGGGAATCTTGTTACTCAAACACTTCCTTTTGTTTTCACATTCTAATGTGTGTAGTTCTATGCTATTATTTATCCTTTGCACACAAGTAGGTCACAATCTCTAAGGGGACTTGTCACCTACTCCCTCTTTTTTGTACTTTGTAAATTTTGAGATCAGGATTGGCATTTTTCGTCAAGCCTCTTATCTCACCATTGGTATGTTGTTATGTGGTTTGACAGTGTACATTGTAGTTACATCCATCAAATTCCATTTATGCACACACTTGCAAAAATAGAAGCAATGAAACATGTTATTTCACTTCATGCTTCACTATCTACGAGGCTAAATCCTTAATATGGCATGAAGGTGCGTTCATTATTTAACAATCATATTGAAAGTCATAAGATGCTAACCAGTAAACAAATGTAATATTGATATGTTAAGGGGATTTTCTAGTTGTGTGGCATGTATGGCATTGAGCTAGCAATCTCTATGTAAAAATTGGACACATCGGCATTGAACTATCAATATTTATACGCGATTTGGAATAGTTACTTGTGCAAATCTGTTATATCCAACTAGGTGTTTTTTATAACTACACGATAAGATGGAGGAAGTGGAGGTAAAGCTCAAGGACACACAACAAAGGAATTTGTATTATTGCGTGTGTCAATACATAGATTGGGCTTGCCCTAAATGATGATGGGTAAATTTACAAGCTGGGTGAAAAAAGCCTCCTAGAAAGAGGGAAAAAAGTGCCCCATTAGTTCTAAGTGTGTTCACATACCACCACCATAATATGGTAACCCCTGTCCCCTCACTCGGGAATGATGCAATGGTCATCATAAGCTAGCACTCATGTATAAGGAAGTGTGAGACCCTATGTGAGGAGCAGTCCACAAAGGGGGTGACCCCAAAGCTTTGCAAAAATCTTCAAATCCTCATGAGGGAAAGCATTAAAGATTAGTAGGGTTATCTTACATAAGCAAATAACCACGGTTGACACAATTTGGGTATTTGATATTTTTATTTAATAAGAGTATTGCAAAAAATTAGAGGCCCCTCTTTACACTTGAGTTTGTTTGTGGTTCTCATGACATATGTACAAAATTGTACCGTGTATGCTTATTGGGCAGATAATAGAATATCTAGAAATGCTTATGATAAAATAAATGGTTGAGATGGCTTTATTGGCTGTTAAGTATGGAGCCTGGTTCACCCCTTGTAATTTTTTGTGGTAAAAACGCACATTTGTAAGGCCCCCATTATGAGGAGAAGCCATCGTGCGTGAAGGAAAATCACTGGCCGAAAACCAAAATTTTCACGCCCAAAATTCAGGGGCAACTTTAGGGGCCTCAGGGGCGGAAGCCCTCGATACTTTTTTTTCCTTCACTGGAATATTCCTTTTCGCCGGAATATTATGGCTGGTGGTCGGAAGTCAGTAGCCGGTGCCGGTGGCCGAATTGAAAAGTGGACTTGTCTTCTCAAGGGCGGCCACACTTGGGCGGATTGGAGGGTCCGATTTGGACTTATCTACACAAGGGCGGCTACACATGGCTGCCTCTCATGAGAGGACAGCCCTTTTGGCCTATAAAAGGAGGCCATTTCTACACACATTATATAGTGTGAAGTTGATGCAACAAGGTGGGTGTGAGGTGGTGAGAGTGAAGCAAGGTGGGAGCTCTATTAAGGGTATAATCCCTTTGTAAACTACTTCTTGTTTTGAAGTACTAAAGCCATTGAGGGGCTGCTTTCCCATGGACGTAGCCCACATTGGGTGAACCACGTATATTGTGTGTACTCTCTCTCTCTCTCTCTCTCTCTCTCTCTCTCTCTCTCTACTCTATAATCTCTTGTGTGTGAAATCTATCTCTCTCCATTAAGTAATCTACTCAAATATCTATTTAGCTATATCATATTTCCTAACAATTGGTATTAGAGAAAGGTTTGCTTGTAGCTAAATTATCTCTAGAAAAGGATTCCTTGAATTGAGTGGGAGTTATGGCGGAGGAAGGGAAGCTCAAGATTGAGAAGTTCAACGGCAAAAACTACCAACATTGGAAGATGCAGATTGAAGACTATCTCTACTAGAAGGACCTCTATTTGCCACTAGGCGGTCTGGTGAAGAAGCCCGCAACAATGGTAGATGAAGCATGGATTGTCCTTGATCGAAAGGCACTGGGAACAATCTGGTTAAGCTTGGCATCAACGGTGGCCTTCAATGTTTCGGAGATGAAGACCACGGAGGACTTGATGAAGTCACTTGACGACTTCTACGAGAAACCATTGACATCCAATAAGGTATTTCTTATGAAGTGCTTGTTCAATCTAAAGATGACAGAGAATGGTTCAGTTACAGAACACCTAAATGAGTTTAACACAAACATAAGTCAACTTCTATCAGTGAAAATCAATTTCAATGATGAAGTGCGAGCTCTCCTATTCGATCATCTCTACCGGATAGTTGGGACAGCCTTGTGATGGTTGTAAGTAATTCTATCTCTGGCACAAATACTCTTAAGTTTGATGATATTGTGGGTGTTGTCCTAAGCGAGGAAATGCGAAGGAGAAGCACAGGAGAATCATCAAGTGCTGCACTATCAGTGGAAACAAGAGGAAGGCCTAAGGAGAGGTTCAAAAACCAAAAGGGTCGTGATCGCTCAAGACGGAGCAAGTTACCCACAAAGTCAATTCTTGAATGTTGGAACTGCGGCAAGAAGGGCCACGTCAAGAAGGATTGCTGGTCCAAGAAGAAGAAGGAGATTGAGTCTCAAGACAACAAGCCAACATCGGAGGCCAATGTGGCAGGTAAAGTAAAGCAAGATGCTCTAATTCTCTCATTAGACAATGTGTCTAATTCCTGGATAGTAGATTCCGGGGCTTCATTCCATGCGACACCACACAAACAACATTTCCAAGATTACACCAAAGGTAATTTTGGGTATGTATACTTGGGAGATGATGAAGCTTGTGAGATTGTCGGCAAAGGTACAGTTTCTGTCAAAACTGCTAACGGAAATGAATGGAAGCTTAAAGATGTTAGGCATGTTCCTTCTCTTCGAAAAAATTTGATCTCTACAGGACAATTGGACGATGAGGTCACAACATTGCATTCAGAAACAAACGATGGAAGATCTCAAAGGCATCTTTGGTGGTTGCCAAAGGAGAAAAGGTCGGTACACTTTACTTGTGTACTATGAGCACGCACCCTTCAGCTTGTGCAGCAACTACAGAAGTTGAGAGTGCGGTGTGGCACTACCGACTTCGGCATATGAGTGCCAAAGGAATGCAAATCCTTCAAACAAATAAGCTTCTTCCAGGTTTGAAAGACGTAGACTTAGAGTTCTGTGAAGATTGTGTTTGTGGTAAACAAAAGAGGGTAAAATTTCAAAAATCAGGAAATGAAAGAAAAAATTAAAAACTTGAGTTGGTTCATTCTGATGTTTGGGGTCCTGCAAGTACACCATCACTTGGTGGCTCATTGTACTATGTAACATTCATAGATGATGCGACTAGAAAAACATGGGTTTATGTCATGAAGAATAAGTCCGATGTATTTTCCATATTTCAAAGGTGGAAAGTCTTTGTGGAGAATGAAACAGGTACCAAGGTTAAATGTCTCAGATCCGACAATGGAGGCGAATATTGCAGCCAAGCTTTTGAAAGCTTGGCTGCTAGCAATGGCATTCGGAGGCAAAGGACAACCCCAAGGACACCTCAACAAAATGGGATTTCGGAAAGGATGAACATGACAATCATGGAGCGAGCACGAAGCATGCGGCTACATGCAGGCCTACCGCTTGAGCTTTGGGCGGAAGCTGTAAGTACGTATGTGTACTTAATCAATCGGTCACCCTCAACAACATTGGATGGGGGAGTTCCAGAAGAGGCATGGACAGGTAAACCGGTGAATTATGCATTTCACAAAGTGTTTGGGTGTGAGGCTTTCATGCACATAGATAGAAGCCTAAGATCAAAGCTAGATGCAAAGTCGAAAAAGTGTTTCTTCATTGGCTATGGAGAAGGTGACTTTGGGTATCGCCCATGGAATCCTGAAGATGGTAAAATCTTAAGGAGTAGAGATGTAATTTTTAACGAACAAAATATGTACAAAGATTACTTGGAAAGAAAACAAACAAAAGAAACAGGTGTGATGAGTACATGGAGCTTGAGGACGATGAAGACTCAAGGACTGCAAACGGGGACAATGTGCAACAACGCCAACCAAGTGAGGAGCCTCAACCTATTCCCCGAAGATCTACAAGAGCAAGTAGACCTCCAGAAAGGTTTGTTCCTTCCTTCAACCATCTCTTGATCTTAGATTCTGGAGAGCCGGAATCATATGAAGAAGCTATGCAACATGAATCCAAAGAAGAATGGACGAAGAGCATGCAAGTGGAGATGGACTCACTACATCGCAACCAAACATGGGAGTTGGTTGAGTTGCCTAAAGGTAAGCGGGCACTTCAAAACAAATGGGTGTACAAGGTGAAGGAAGAAGAAGGTAGGAAGAAAAGGTACAAGTCTAGGCTTGTGGTAAAAGGGTTTTCTCAAAAGAAAGGTATTGACTTCAATGAAATATTTTCTCCTGTTGTAAAAATGAACTCAATCAGGCTTGTCTTAAGCCTTGTGGCTGCTCATGATCTAAATCTCGAGCAAATGGATGTAAATACAGCATTCCCTCACGGTGACTTAGAGGAGGAAATCTACATGCTTCAACCAAAGGGGTATGAAGTAAAAGGTAATGAGAAAATGGTTTGCAGATTAAAGAAGAGCTTGTATGGTTTAAAACAAGAATCAAGACAATGGTACTTGAAGTTTGATCGATGGATGTTGGATCATGGATTCACAAGATGCAACTCGGATCACTGCGTCTACACGAAGAATTTGGGAGATGGGAAATTCATCATCCTATTGTTGTATGTTGATGACATGTTGATTGCAAGTGCTAACATGCAGGACATCAAAGACCTAAACGAGGAGCTGTCTAAATCTTTTTCAATGAAAGATTTAGGTGCTGCAAAGAGGATACTTGGTATGAAAATATCAAGGGACAGGACGAAGAAGACAATAAAGCTATCTCAAGAGGATTACATCAAGAAGGTACTAGAAAGGTTTGCGATGCAAAATGCAAAACCAATTTCTACACCTTTGGCTAGTCACTTTAAACTAACGAAGGATATGTGTCCAAAGACACAAGAAAAGATAGCCTATATGTCTAAAGTTCCATATGCTGCAACGGTAGTTTCTCTAATGTATGCTATGGTCTGCCAGACATTGCACATGCAGTGGGAGTTGTGAGTAGGTTCATGGACAACCCAAGTAAAGAGCATTGGCAAGCTGTGAAGTGGATACTTAGGTATCTAAAAGGGGCAACAACAAATGCTTTGTATTTTGGAGGAGCTGATATTTTTCTAGAAGGGTATGCTGATGCAGATATGGCAGGTGACAAAGATACTCAAAGGAGCACTACTGGCTATGTGTTCACGGTTGGAGGCACAACAATAAGCTGGGCTTCAAAGCTGCAGAAAGTGGTCTCACTTTCTACCACGGAAGCAGAGTATGTAGCAATGATGGAGGCAAGCAAAGAAATTCTGTGGCTTCACAGATTCTTAGAAGAGCTTGTATTCAAACAAGACAATTGTGTCTTGTACAGTGATAGCCAAAGCGCTATCCATCTTGCGAAGAACTCAGCCTTTCATTCAAGGAAAAAGCACATTGAGGTGAGATATCACTTCATACGCACTCTTTTGGAAGAGGGACAGCTAAAGCTAGGAAAGGTGCATACAAGTGAAAATCCTGCAGACATGTTTACAAAGGTGGTCAACAAGGAGAAGTTGAGCTTTTGCTCATCTTCAATCGGCATTCAAGGATAAGAAGCCAGGATGGAAAGAAGTCACAGGTTTGGTTTGCAGATCAGTCTCCAAGTGGGAGATTGTTAAGTATGGAGCCTGATTTACCCCTTGTAATTTTTTGTGGTAAAAACGCACATTTGTAAAGCCCCCATTATGAGGAGAAGCCATTGTGCATGGAGGAAAACCACTCGCCGGAAACCAAAATTTTCACGGCCAACTACTTTTTTTTTCCTTCGTCGGAATATTCCTTTTGCCGGAATATTATGGTCGGTCGATTGGCCGGTGGTCGGAAGTCAATAGTTGTTGGCCAGTGGCCGAATTTAATGGCCGGTGGCCGAATTCAAAAGTGGACTTGTCTTCTCAAGGGCGGCCACACATTGGCGGATTGGAGGGTCTGATTTGGACTTTTCTACACAAGGGTGGCTACACATGGCTACCTCTCATGAGAGAGTGCAGCCCTTTTGGCCTATAAAAGGAGGCCATTTCTACACACATTATATAGTGTGAAGTTGATGCAACAAGGTGGGTGTGAGGTGGTGAGAGTGAAGCAAGGCGGGAGCTCTATTAAGGGTATAATCCCTTTGTAAACTACTTCTTGTTTTGAAGTACTAAAGCCATTGAGTGGATGCTTTCCCGTGGACGTAGCCCACATTGGGTGAACCACGTATATCGTGTGTACTCTCTCTCTCTACTCTATAATCTCTTGTGTGTGAAAGCTATCTCTCTCCATTAAGTAATCTACTCAAATATCTATTTAGCTACGTCATATTTCCTAACATTGGCTCCGTTGGAATCTTCTCATTCTCTTAAGCATAGTTCTACATCAGAGCCTTGCTCCAATTCCTCAGCTATTGTGCCAATGTGGTCTTGGTCTTCAGGAAACACTGTAGTCACTCTCCTTCCTTATGCTAAATGACGTGGCAACATTGCAAATAGCCGATTGAATTTGACATCTGAGTAGGAGACTGGTTCCTATCAAGAGCTTTAACTCATCACAATATATTGCCAAAATGGAATAAGCTTGTCACTTGACAACTATTCCAGGTTTAGAACTTTAGAGTCGGATGTTAGATATCATATCAGATAGGATAAATAGAATCAAACTTCAGATTAATATACATGAAAGTCAAACAAACAATTGAACTAAATTGAAAGAATAGATTTAGATGATAAGAAGTGAGACAACTAAATTTAGGTATTCAAATAGATGAGTTTAGAAGTACAAGCAATGTTAGTGCTCAATTACAAGACAATACAAGAGTTCCAATGACTCATGAATGATACAATCAAGCTCTACCAAAGATCCACCAGCTGACCTGGTAACATGAAAGTAATGGGTCCTATTTATAGGCACCCACACTAGATTCTGACTCATTGTTTGAATGCACAACTATCAACTAGTAACTATTGGTAACTCTGCTATCCTTTGTAAAAGCTACTTCCAGATGCTAGTTCCCACTATCTACAAGGATCTCTTACTTAGGGTGAAGTACACGCGGGATTGGGTGCCTAGAAAATATTTGTGGGCCAATAGATACAAGATCAGCAGAATAATGGCATGTAGGGTAGTGCGAGGAGGTGCTGAGGTGTTGCTTATGAGTAGCTATGTAGTAGGTCAATGGGAGGTTGGGATGTCAGGACAGAGCAAGGGTAGGCATACCTGTAGTAGCAAATGGGCGCACTGTTGTTGTGACTATGATGAATGTGGAGGGTGGAAACAACTTGGAATTTTTTTTAATGGCGAAGCCGATTGAAGGGGCAATAGAGTTAGGATATTGCAAGTTGCAAGGAGTAGAAGAGAGAGAGAGAGAGAGAGAGAGAGAGAGAGAGAGAGAGAGAGAGAGAGAGAGAGAGAGAGAGAGAGAGAGAGAGAGAGAGAGAGAGATATCTTATCATGCACACATGTAGATAGTTTGCCATCCAATAAGCCAAAACAGTACATATGTAATGCCTATAGCTCCACAGTGGAGCAATAAGCACTATGGGAATGCCTATAGCTCCACAGTGGAGCAATAAGCACTATGGGAATGGATACCCTCACACTTCTTTACATTATATGAAGAACAATGCATATGAAGACAAAATAGAAGACAATACACAGGAACATAACACCGTCTTCTTCATTGATATGTAGCATAACACAGAATTACATGAGAATGATATATTGATTGCTTTAGAGATATCCACAAAGACTGGTATGCCCCCCCAAATACACTAGTTGTTCCAGTGCTGCAGATCGAGAACGGTGCAAAAACCCTGTCCTATCCCATTATATCCCATGAAGAACTGTCCAAAGCCACATGAAGTCCTTTTACGTAGTGTCTGGACATCCACAGGACCCAGTGTGTGGCTTATACCATAACACTTGGCATGCACGGTGGATTGCACGAACCGAAAACTTTAGCCTCTCCATGTTGAAGGCTCCGATCGGTGCTTCTCTTCGCGCTCTGGCGACGAGGAAATGTCGATGTAGCCAAATCCCCGAAAATCTTGTCGATGGGCCCGGTGAACCTCTGCCAGCAAAATTGTGGATCTATCTCAGGCTGCTCTGGCCAAGGTTCCCTTGGAATGAATCGCGTTGGGCAAGGAAACAGACTGAGGGGCCTGTGGGGGTAAAGGGGCAAGGGGGTTATGAATAGGGTAATACCTAGCCAAATATCTGTTTAGAGCAGGCCAAAAAGGTGGGCATGGAGAGAGAATGAGTGAAAACGAATGAGCCAGTGTCTCCGCCCAAAAACAGACTCTGTGCTGCTCCCTACGAAAACGACGAATGACTCGCTGCAAACAAGAGACATGGGCTTGGGCTTCAGTACATTCTTCTGTAGCGTTCGCTCAATCAAAAATATCAAAACCTTCTTGGACAATGCTCTTACCTCTGTCATTACTAGGTGGCTCAGGTTGGCTCACCACGAGTTGTTGAGCTGGTTGCTGAGTTACCGCCACATTGGATAGTACAGACCTCCAATTTTGCAGTTGACCCTCAAAAAAAGTATGCAGGTCCTACTGCATTTCCACTGTGAGTGCATCAAGATCATTCAAATTGATCATCACGTCACCAGGATGTGATGCTAAATAATTTTCCAGGCTATTCTGCGTTCGCAAACAAAGAAGTTCATCTTGAATAGAAGAAACAAACGCAGAATTAGCCTCCCTTAAGGTTTGCATTTCATTAGCATGTTTCTAGGATGTACTATCCAATACTGAGTTTTGGCTCGCTAGCTCCGCATTGCGAGCCTGTAACGCAGCCAGCCACCTACAATTCGAGCTCGGTGACTCGTGCCTCAGTTGCCGGTGCTTGCAAAACTGACAACAGGGAATCCGCCATGTGCTGCAAAAAGGTTCCGCACACTTGATGCTGATCCGAGGGATTTGCGGTATGAGTTTCCCAAGGTAGAGGGATTGGATTGGTTTCCAACGCATTTGCAGATGCCCGATTAGCATCGGGGTTTTTCTGGTTGCGAGGAAGTGTCCGCAATCGCAAAGCCAGCTCCCTCCGGATTTGAAGTTGTAGCCCGCTCTTGCATTCTTCGACGCCAGCACGCAACTGCGGAATCCTCTGATAGTCGGCCTTTGACCAGAGACGACATCGGAGCAGGACGTGGTGTGGAAAGCAGGACTTCCTCCCGTCCTCACTTTCGGCTCGATGTCCCTGCAATGGCTATCTCCTTTGAAACAGAGGCTACCACTGCAGTAGAAGCACCAACTACATCTGATACTCGAGCAGGGGTATGAGATAACTCCTCAATAGGCACGGAACTTGGAGCTTGTGCCGATTGCGTGGTGTTGCGGGCGAGAAAGCTATCATCCTCAAAGTGGCACAAAGAGAAAAGGGCAAGAGGAAAAACTTCCTGTAAGGGAAACACCAATGTGAGTAGTTACCCTACCTTGGTATTCGTTGGCGTACTGCGCCCCATCTGCCCCACCAGTCATTGACATTCTGCCAGCAATCTTTCCTTGACTATCGCTACCCAAGCCACTGGCTCAAAGTTGGCTGAATACAATACATCATGTGCTTTAGCATAAATGGTGTACGTTTTGGCCTGCAACCAAATTGCTTCCAAGAACCAGTGATACATATCTCTTATCGCTGCATCAGTCAGCCTTGACAACTTATATTCGCTCTTCACCTTCAAACTTAACTTTAGCTTTGCCTCTGCAGAGCAGGAATAACGTGTAAAGCGCGCACAACGCCATTGCTAGGCAGGCAACAGCACATTGAAATTCTTTCAGCTTTTAATTGAATCTGCTGATTGTTTACTTGCACCATATCACTAAGAGCTAACTGCTCGATCAAAGCCGTAGCCTGCGGGTGAACATGGATACCCTGCCAACCGAGGTTGGCAAAGACACACAACCACAAATCCTGGAACCATGCGTCCACCCGTTTGAGAGCCAGCTCTGTTGCACATGAGTGAAAGGAATGCACTAAAGCAAAGAAGCCGTCATGGTGGCGAGGGCACACATGAGAAAAGAAGAATGCAAAAATGCAGCAGTGCAAAAGCTTTGCAAATAGCATGAACAAAGTATAAGGTATCTGTTGCATGCATGAAACCACTCACAAAGAGTTCTCAAAATAGGGCGTGCCAGGTGTCGCAACCATCATAGCCCTTTTCCCGCTTTTTAAGAATGCATGTAAAAGAATCCCCAATCATGATTCAGGCGGCTTCCAGCTCTTGTACCACAGCAAAGGGGCACTCAATAGAGGTAGGTGAAAAATAATGGCGAAGTCAAAACCCATTCATCGGAACAGAAATCACCTCCCCTTGTAAATCAGCCAAATAAAAGGAAGTAGGCTCACATGACTTAAAAATCCAGAATGGCCCAGACCACCGCAATTTCAGCTTCCCAGGCATCTTCCCAAGGCGGGAGTTAAATACAAGAACCAACTGGCCCCGCAAGAATTACCGTGTTTTAGGTCGATCCAGCCATTTCTTCCGATGGGATTGCATATCTTGCAACACCGCAAAACTGCACAATCGCTCTTCATTTAATTCCTGCAAAACATCCAAATGATAAACAATGGAATATTCAGGAAGAAGCCTATCCGCAATCAACATTCGCAAGTTCGGCACCACATGCTCCATTGAGGTAATTGCCTCCATTCCAAATGCCAATTTGAAAGGAGTTAGTCCTGTTGCCACTTTATATGCTGTACGATAGGCCCATAATGCGGAAGGAAGTTTGACATCCCAATCCATTCTATGCAAATTAACCAGCTTTGTCAATATGCAAACCAATTACTCATTAGTTGATTCTCCCTGCCCATTCGCCTGAGGATAATATGGAGAAGATTTCCTATGTAACACAAAATAGAATGCAACATCCTCTCCATCACCTTATTCAAGAAATGGCTACCCCGATTACTAACCAATTCAATAGGACAACCATATCGGGGAAAAATATCCTTATATAAGCACCCAACAACAAAAACCACTGTATTATCTTTCAAAGGCCATGCTTCCACCCATTTAGTTGCATAATCCGTGGCCGTCAAAATATACCTATTACCAATGCTAGCTGCTACTAGTTTAAAAGGCCCAATAAAATCCAATCCCCATTTCTGAAAAGGCTCCAAGGGTATTACTGGTTGTAAAGGCATTCTAGACATCTTAGTAGGTTGTCCCAACCGCTGACAAACATCACAATGTTGTACGAAATTCCTCGCATCTTGGAACAATGTTGGCCACCATAATTCAGATTGTAGCACTTTCCGTGCCGTGATCAAAGCTGCAAAGTGACTCCCAACAATGCTTGTATGAACCTCCTCCAAAACAGATCCTTGCTCTTGTGGTAGGACACATCTTAGCAGAACATCCGCTACTGTGCGATAATACAACTTCCCCATGAAAATCTCAAAAGTTTGGCTTCGAATAGCCATCCGGCGTCGTGATGTCTAGACAAAAATGAAGGCATTTCTCCATTGTCAAGAAAATGAAACATCTCATCATACCAGGTCCAGGGAATGCTGGGAATCATCCGGGATGATTGCGTAACTGGAAGCTCATCCGTAACTACTCCTGTCAAAAATAGGGATTCATTCGCAACCCCCGTCGCTCGACGGCTCGCCAGAATCAAGCTGGGACAGGTAATCAACAATCGCATGCTCCACTCCGGGACGATGTGTGACCTCAAAATCAAATTCTTGTAACAAGAGCACCCATATGGATAATCTTCGTGTCAAATTCTATTGGCGCACCATGTATAAGAGAGCCGAAGGATCCACATGAAAGATAAACCGCCGTCCCAATAGATAATGACGAAACTGCTTCACCGAGTAAATCATCCCTAAGCATTCTCTTTCTGTTACTGAATTATTTTTTTATGCGGATGATAATCGTCTGCTGGCATAATAGACAGGTCAAAGCCACCCCTGAGTTTGTTCCTGCATCAGCACACTGCCAATAGCTCTGTCAGAAGCATCCACAAAAACATGAAAATCTTGACCCCAATTCGGAGGGATCACGATAGGAGCTTTGGAAAACTGAATTTTTAATCTTCGAAAGGCCAGCTCACATTCCTGGGTCCTTTCAAAAACTTTGGCATGTGCTGCCTGATTAATAGGGATTGCCAAATGTGCTACAAACCACAAAAGCCTCCCATGCCAACGAGCTTGTCCCAGAAATACACACACTGCTTTGGATTTGCTGGCGGAGGTGCTTCCATAATTGCTACTATTTTATCCAGATCCACTGAAATACCGTCCTCATAAATTTCATGGCCCAATAATCTCCCGCTTCGTAGTGTGAATGCACATTTTAGAGGATCTAAATTAAATTTCACTTCTCTACTTTTCATAAAACACAACCGCAATTGCTTCAAATGCTCTAATTGCGCTCCAAACACACTGAGACATCAAAAAAAAATCGCATAAAATATGTCAAGTAAGGACCAAAAATCTGAAAACATCCCTTTGAAAAGTTGAGGGTGCATTCCGTAATCCGAACAACATTACTGTGCATGCGAAAACACCCCATGCTGTAATAAAAGTTATTTTAGCCTGATCACCTTCAACCATCCAAATTTATTTATATCCACTAAACCCATCCAAAAAAAAAAACATCTCATGCCCTGCCACATCATCTAAAATAGAATCCAAAAATGGAAGGGGAAAAGGGTCTGAAACAGTAGCTGGATTCAGCTTCCTATAATCCACACAAATTTGAATTTGCTTGTTTTTCTTTAGTACCACCACAATAGGAGAAATCCATTTTGGATGATCAATAGGGGTAATAAAACCCACCTGCAACAAGCGATCAATTTCCACCTTAACTTGCTTCACCACATCGGATTCATCCTACATGCATGCTGCTTCATCGACACTTCATTTGGTTTTAAATGAATTTTATGCTGATAAAACCTTCGATCCAATCCTTTTATATCCACATACTCCCATGCAAAAACATACTTAAATTCTGTCAACATATTAATTAGGTCTCCTCGAAAAGTTACCTCAAGTTATTTACTGATATGAATTGGCTGAGACTCCTCTTGAGCTCCTAGAAAGACCGTCTCTAGTTCATCCTCCTTCATCCTTGTTACTTTACTCATTTGTGCTTCAAACTCACGTTCTTGCCTAATAATCTCCTCCAATGGTTCAAGAATAGGCAAGACTCATTTGTGCTTCAAACTCACGTTCTTGCCTAATAATCTTCCCCCTGGCGCGCGCAGCCATTTTCTGATCCCCTAAAGACTTATCCTCCGAAATTGTAGAAATATCTGCAAGATAAAGAGAAATTAAATCCGGGTTAGCCTTCAAAAATTGCTCCTCTTCATGATCTTCTAATCCTTCCACCATATTCAGTCTCCGCTATCACAGGCCATGCTGCCTGAACTGGTTGTCTGCATGTTCCCAACATCACCAAAACTTTCCTGCGACCCTGTTTAATTGTCAGCATATTTGCCTCCCAATTATACTTTACCCTGGCTTAGCGTAACCATGGTCTTCCCAAAATAATATGATATCCTGACTGTGATCCTCAATGTTTAACACCACTAACTAAACAACAAAAGACAAACCAGCCACATCCAACACAATGCCTTGGAGCAATCCTACTGGTTGTACTCTTCTCTGCTCCGCCATGCAAACTACAAAGGGAGCAGGCTCCCAATCACTAAGACCAAAGCGCTCACAAGCCGCTTGAGTAATAATATTCACTCTCGCACCTCAATCTAATAGGACTTTGTCGATATACATGTCATGATATCTCACCGAAGGCTCTGGAATGCGTGTATCCGTAATCCTAGTTGTCGGCAACGGGACTGAATCATCCCGCTCACCTTCAGCTGTCGCAACATCAACTTCCATCTCGTTCATTTCTTTGAACTTCTGACTCAGCAAAGATTTATAAAAATTTGGAACCAATTTTAATAACAATCCCAATCGTACATATAATGGTGATTCTAGATCCTCCTTCCAAATAGAATCCCAATTATCTTCTTCCATGGTATTTGCCCTGTTATGACTTTCCCCCTTTCTTTTCCAAAGATGGCGCCGATGGTCCTGATGATTGCAATGATGGTCCTGAATGTGGCATCCAAAGTTACAGTCTTTTTACGTATATCCTCTTGAGTTGCCCAATTCGGGAGCTTAACATCGGCTCTGCTGGTACCACATTTTTGCCAGAACGGGTAATCAGCGAAACCGTCGGGTCAGATTCATCCAACCCCTCAATCTGAACCATAGCGACACTCGGCTGCTTTCCGGCAACACTTTCCCATTTCTTCCCATCATATTCCATAGCTTCTGAACACTCCGACCGCCACTGCCCATCTCCCAAATAGAAAAGACAGGTCTTGGGTCGATTAGGATCTCGGCCACCTCTTTCGTGGCCACGACCCCCTCCTTGACCTCGTCCACCGGTTGGTCCTTGAAAAGGCGCCTCTGATGCATGAGTGTGGGCCAACTCCATCGTAGGCTCTTGTCCTTGTCCAGACTGTTGTGACTGCCATGTAGAAGAATCCTGACTCCTATGGCCACGACCACTGTAATAGCATTCCGTTGTATTATGGGTGTTGGCTGTGCAAATCGCACACCATTTCTGATTCATTGCCCCGGGGCGGTCACTTATCAAAAGCTTCCTATATCACGTGTGTTCAAGAGGTTATTAATAATACCTCAATATACATACTATATTTACACTACATGCCTATTTAAAAAACCCCCACCCCCTTCTGTATGTATACATTTTGATACATTTTGATCTTTTAATAATCCTCTCTGGTTAACTCACGTGATAGCATACACATTCTAAAAAGTGACCGCCCAGGTTCATTGCACACTCTTGAGCGGTATGTCCCATATTTCGGCACCGAGTAGACTACAACTCCTTTAGACTTTTTACCACCACAAAAGATTCTGCCGATCCGGATGGAACACCTTTCCCTTGATGCTGGGGTTTTTTCCGAGGAGGTTCCTCGGACCCTTTCACCAGACCACTGCTGCTTGAATCTGAGGATTCTGAGTCTGCACTCTCTGACTCCGAACTATCACTGCCACTTCCCTGAGATTTACGATGAGATTTCTTGCGATCCCGTTTCTTTGATTTCCTTGGTGATTTCGTATTCTCTAAGGCCTCTCCTGCTACAACAGCCCTTGCAATAACATTATCCAGTGGAGTGGTTACCTTGTCCACTGTTGCCATAGCAGTTCTGAGATCCTTATTGAGTCCTCGCAAAAAAAATCATTCAACACCTCCGCTGCTGGCAGTTGTGCCTGAGGTACCCACTATAAAAGAATCCGAAACTTCATAGCATAATCCTCCACTGGCAACGACTTTTGATGCAACGTCCGAAGCTTTTCCAAATACTGAAGGATCGTCTTTTCCATTCTAAATCGACGCAAGAACGCTCTGAACCCTTTGACATACGTTTGAAAGTGATCATCAAGATACTCTGACAACCATTTTGTAGCTTTCCCTGAAAGTGTGGATTCAAACACCGATTGTTAATGGAGTGGAACCACAGTGCCAGGATGGTTCAATCCATACGCCTTATTAAATTGCTGCAAATGTGTATTAGGGTCTTCCTTTGAGAGACCTGGAAAGCGACTACACTTAATCTGACCACCCACCACTGGCTGCGCCATAGCCCCTTGGCCAACTGTACCCCCTCCTGAAAAGAGCTGCCGAACAATAGGAGGCGGGGACGATGGCGGTGAAACCCCGAGACTGCTTACCAGAGTCGGTGGTGGAGCAACATGCATGGGTGAGGGAGAGCGCACGGCAGGAGGACATGACTGACTACGCGGAGTACGCAACACACGCCGAATATGGCGACCACGCACCGGGCTTGGCGATCGAGACACATGTTCCTCAGCCTGGGGTGTAGAAAAAACAAATTCATCCGAACCGCCTCTTCTCCATCGCCTTCTCACAACTGGAACAACCGGGTCAGGAGGACCCTGCGACCTAGTGCGCATGCATGTTCAACATCGTGGTTGCCAAATATAATGCCTATAGCTCCACAGTGAAGCAATAATACTTGGAGACTTATGACCAAAGGAAATCTTGAAGTTGTCAAGTTTGATACATTGTGCACATTGCTGTCGCAAGAGCCGCTTTCCAAAAAAAACAAGACTAGACAGTGTGCAGTTGAAAAGGCTTTTATTGATGCTTAAAGAAAAGGTGTTGACAATAATGCAGCCACTTCTCATGGTTCTTGTGCAAGTGGAAAATTACATGTTCCTAATGCTTCTGTTGGCAGCAATTCGTTTGGAAATTCTGGTGATAAGGGCAAAAAGAAGATGCGTTGCCATTATTGTAAAGCTAATGATCACTTGATCAAGCAGTGTCCTAAGTTGAAGGCCAAAGAGGCAAAGAAGAAAGAGGGTGGTTCCACTACAAATGCAGTTATTGTTGAGTATTTTGTGAAAGGAGACTGTGATGGTGATGTTGATGCATAATGGGCTTTTAGTGCAGAGTGTACCTATAATCTTGCTGTCCATTATGCATGCATGTCAGTTGCTGCATATTCACATGTGTACTATTGTGACAGTGGTGATACTCTTGGAATTAGGGTTGCAGAGAAATGCACATAGCTTGGAGAAGACGAAGGAAGCTCAAGGCACACAATAGAGAGTGTGTTACTTAGTGTGCAGTGGAAAGATAGATAGCCCTAGAGTGATGTGTGTATATACAATGCTCGGGGGGAAAAACCTCCTAAAGAGGGAAAAAATGCCCCGACGGTCCTAGTGTGTTCACACACATCACTACCACATGTATATGGTAACAAATCCCCCCTGGAGTGATGCGGTGAACGAGATCTGGCACATGAGTGAAAGGAAGTGCCATGCCCTGAGGACATGATCAGTCCACAAAGGGGAGTAAGCCCAAAGCTTTGCGAAAAGCTTCAAGCTTCTCACGAGACAATGCCTTTGTGAAAAGATCTGCAAGGTTGTCCTGTGTTGGCACATAAGCCAAGATTATCTCTCCTGCTAAGACCCTCTCCCTGACATAGTGGTAATGCACCTCAATGTGCTTTGTGCGAGCATGAAAAACTGGGTTCCTCGCAACTGCCAATGCACTCTGACTGTTAGTGTAGATAGTGTTGGCAGTGTCCTATCCAACACCCAAATAATCCATAACGCGTCTGAGCCATACACACTCAACCGTAGCTATGAAGACTGCCCTGTACTCAGCCTCACAACTCGAAGTGTCCACAGTAGGTTGCTTCTTGCTCAACCATGATATACATGAACTACCAAGAATGAAACAAAAACCACTTGTGGACACTCGCGTGTCAAAACAACCAGCCCAATGTGAGTCCGAAAAATCATGTAAGTCTGGCGGCAATGATCCCCCCTTGGGATAAAACAAGCTAAGATGTAAAGTGCCACTAAGGTAGCGGAAAATCCTCTTGACAGCGTGCCAATGCTTAGACCCTGGGCTATGCATAAATCTGCTGACCTGTGAGATTGCAAACTGAATATTTGGCCTCGTGTTGCATACATAAATGAGGCAAGCAACAACAGTTTGATAAAGAGTGACATCAGCAGGATCGCCAGCATCATGTAGACTCAACTTCAAACCTGTTTCCATAAGAGTGGCAATAGGTTTGCAATCCTCAAGTCCAAACTTACATAGCAATGTCTCTATGTAACTTTTCTGACACAAGGCAATACCACCATCACACTGCTTAAACTGTATACCCAAGTAATGATGCAACAGTCCCAAATCTTTCATCTTGAAAGTAGCATTCAAATCAGCCTTATATTCAGCAATATGTCTCTCATTTGGTCCAGTGATCAGCAAATCATTGACATAAAGAACCACAATGAGAAGTACATCACTCTCACGCTTTACATACAATGTGCTTTCTGATGGACTGTTACGAAAGCCTCGTTTAACCAAATGAGTGTCAGCTTTCTCATACCAAGCACGAGGAGATTACTTCAACCCATACAAAGCCTTGTTACATCTGCACACTTTGTCCTCTTGTCCTTTTATGACAAAACCGCGAGGCTGCGTTACATAAACTTCCTCAAATATGTCACCATTCAAGAAAGCAGTAACAATGTCTGATTGATGTACATCCCAACCAAAATGAGCTGCCCATGCACATAGAAAACGCACAGTAGTCATACGACAAGTGGGAGCAAAGTCTCTTCATAATCTATGCCTTTTTGATGTGCATAACCCTTTGCAACAAGTCGAGCCTTATGACGATCGATCTCACCATCCGGCTTGCGTTTCAACTTGTAAACCCACTTCTTACCAATGTCCTTTTTGCCAGGAGGCAAATCACATAAAGTCCATGTGTCATTTTCTATAAGTGCATCATATATCTAGATTGCATGGCAGCCATCCAATTTTCTGAATTTTGTGCTTCATCAAAAGACAGAGGCTCCTGAACATCATGTAAGCTAGACACAGCCAAAGCATAACAATCTGATGCATAAGATGCATGGCGAGAGCCTGAATGAGTACGACTAGACAAAGGTGTATCCAATTTACTGTCATGCAAAGTGTGCACCATCCATTTTGGCAGACCTCTAGCTTGCTCATTTTCAGCCCTTTCCTCATCAAGTACATCATGTACATCTGCATCAATAATAGGCTGGTCTGTAACATTTTCAGAAACCCCCATAGGTTGTACATTTGCCTCATTGGAAATTACATTCATATTTCCACCACTGAAAAGAGGCAACAAAGTGTCATAAATATCTTGTGAGCTTACATTACTATCTCTAGTACATGAAGCAAGGGCTAAACAGAATCTTCCACAAACACTACATCCCGTGAAACCAAAGTACTCTTTGTTTGCGGATGATATAACCTGTAACCTTTGCTTTCAGCACTATAACCAACAAAAATACATTTGACAGCCTTATCAACCAATTTTCTATGCTGTGTTTGTGGCACCAAAGCATATGCCAAACAACCAAAAACACGCGTGTGCTCAATAGAAGGCTTTCTATCATGCCATGCTTCATATGGAGTAATAGACTGCAAAGCTTTTGTAGGATACCTGTTTAGTACATAAGTGGCACACATGATGGCCTCAAGCCAAAAAGAATGCGGCAAAGCTTGACTTTTGACCATACATCGTGCCATTTCTGTAAGTGACCTGTTTTTTCTCTCAGCAACACCATTTTGCTGAGGTTTATAAGGCACTGTACATTGGTGTTTTATCCCACGACTAGCCAGAAATGCATTGAATTCATGAGACATATACTCCCCCCCTCGATCGGAACGGAGGGTGCCCATAGTACATTTCGAGACATTTTCAGCCATAGCCAAAAATTGTTTGAAGCACATAAAAACCTCGCACTTTGCTTTAAGCGGAAATACCCATGCATGCCTGGAGTAATCATCAATGAAAGTCATGAAGTAAAGGTAATTGCCCAAGGATAGAGTTTGCATGGGCCCACAAACATCATTATGCACAAGCTGCAACCTGCATGTAGCCCGAACTGAACCATCCTTTGGAAACTTAGAACGCTACATCTTACCCAAAATACAGCCTTCACAAACATGTTTGACAGGTGCTTCAAGAGGCGGCAAAGAAGCAACTATATCATATTTTTGCAAACGCAGCAAACTGGCAAAATTCAGATGACCAAAACGTGCATGCCAAAGTTTTGCATCTGAAATAGCCCTTGAATCTGCAACAGCATTTGTAAAATTTTGTCCACACTTGTCATACAAAGTGAGCTTATACAACCCACGGCACAAAAGGCCAGATGCAACAATTTCATCACCAAAACTGAGATCATGAATTGTACATCTGTCATCCACAAATTTGACTACAAGTCCAAGTCTAGTAAGTGTGGATACAGACAAGAGATTCTTCTTGATCCCATGTAAATAAAGTGCATCAACAAGTGTAAAGGAACTGCCATTTGCAGTAGTAAGCACAATCTTTCCAACTCCCTGAACCGGATAAGAGGCATTGTTGGCACAAGTGACTGAATTCCCATGAGGGACAGACTCTAGAGAGGTAAACAATTCACGATGTGAGGTAATGTGCTTTGTAGCACCACTATCGAAATACCACACATGTGAATCTGCAACAAACTAACAAGAATGCATCATGGACATCAGGATTGTAAGTGCACTCTGCGCTAAAATCCCATTCTGCATCATCATCAGCATTACAGTCTCCTTTTATAGAAGACTCAACAATGGCTGCATTTGTAGTGGAACCAACATTTGCAATGGAACCACCCTCTTTCTTCTTAGCCTCTTTGGCCTTCAACTTAGGACACGACGCGATCAAGTGATCATTAGCTTTACAATAATGGCAATGCATCTTCTTTTTGCTCTTATCACCAAAATTGCTAGACAAAGTGCTGCCAGCAGAAGCATTGGGAACATAAGTTTTGCCACTCGCAGCAGAACCATAAGAAGTGGCTGCATTGCTGTTACCACCCTTTCTTTGAGAAGCAATAAAAGCCTGTTCAACTGCGCGCTGTCTAGTGTTGTTTTTTCTGGAAAGTGACTCTTGCAACAACAATGTGCATAATGCTTCAAACTTGACAACTTCTGGATTTCCTTGGGTCATGAGTCTCCAAGTATTAGCAAAAGTCTAGTAAGAATCTGGTAAGGCATCAAGAACAGTCTGCACAAGGGAACTGTCTGAAATGACTTCACCTGCAGAAATAAGTTTCTCATTGATATCCTTGACACTAGCAAGAAAAGTGTCCATATCATCTTCCTCATGCATAATCTTCGACTCCAGTTCTTTACGCAGCAAAGCAATTTTAGTCTCATTGCGACTTGCATAAAGACCAGCCAATATATCCCAAGCCTGTTTTGCAGATTTTGCTGAACGCATGTGAGGAACAATGGTGCGCTTCACAGACAACGCAATCAATGCATGAGCTTGCACATCCTTTACATCTCAACGAGCTTGTTCTACCGTAGGCAAAACAACTCTAATAGCAGCAATCCTTGCAGCAAGACCTGCAACATCCTCAACATTGCCTACATCCTCTGAACCAGGACGTACATCAATGCCCTGCACAATATTCTAGACGCCCTTTGACACAAGAACGTGTTGCATCATATAATCCCACATAAGGTAATTGTCCCCATCCAACCTGTCCTCATTAGCAAACATCTCGAGCACATCTGTGTTGTTGTTGTCAGCCATGGTAAATGTTGCACCTGATGTGAAAACTGCCCGAAAATAGGAGAAACGGAGCGGGAACAATACGTGCTATATAGCACGAACAGTAGAAGACTATGAGGCACCTGTTATGAAAAAAATGGCACTGACAAAAATTTTGCACAAAATGACGAAATAGCCTGTGCAGTACTGCCTGTAGTGGAAGCGGAGGCCGAAATGAGCCCGAATCACTAAACTGAGCTGACTAAGCTCTAAGAGCTTTCCCGAACCATTTGTCGACCTGCGAACGCTCGCCAAATCTCACTGAAATCGGAGAAAGTGAGCAGGCGTGTACTGGAGCAGCTGGCGACTAAGCTCGAGAGGATGCAACATGCTTTGATACCAATTGTTGGAATTAGGGTTGCTGAGAAACGCACACAGCTTGGAGAAGACAAAGGAAGCTCAAGGCACACAATAGAGTGTGTGTTACTTAGTGTGCAATGGAAAGATATATAGCCCTAGAGTGTTGGGCGTATATACAATGCTCGGGGGAAAAAACCTCCTAAAGAGGGAAAAAATGCCCGACGGTCCTAGTGTGTTCACACATCACTACCACATGTATATGGTAATAACTACAAAGCACATTACCTCACATCGTGATTTGTTCACCTCTCTTGAGTCTGTCCCTCATGGGAATTGAGTTACTTGTGCCAACAATGCCACTTATCCGGTTCAGGGAGTTGGAAAGATTGTGCTTACTGTTGCAAATGGCAGTTCTTTCACACTTGTTGATGCAATTTATGTACGATCAAGAAGAATCTTTTGTTTGTATCTGCACTTGCTAGACTTGGACTTGTAGTCAAGTTTGTGGATGACAGATGTACAATACATGATCTCAGTTTTGGTGATGAAATTGTTGCATCTTGCATTTTATGTTGTGGGCTATATAAGCTCACTTTGTATGACAAATGTGGGAAAATTTTTTCAAATGCAGTTGTGGATTCTAAGGCTATTTCAGATGCAAAACTTTGGCATGCACGTTTTGGACATCTGAATTTTGCCAGTTTGCTGCGTTTGCAGAAATATGATATGGTTGCTTCTTTACCGCTCTTGAAGCACCTGTTAAACATGTTTGTGAAGGCTGCATTTTAGGTAAGATGCAGCGTTCGAAGTTTCCAAAGGATGCTTCAATTAGGGCCACATGCAGGTTGCAGCTTGTGCATAGTGATGTTTGTGGGCCCATGCAAACTCCGTCCTTGGGCAATTACCTTTACTTTGTGACTTTTATCGATGATTACTCCAGGCATGCATGGGTGTATTGGCTTAAAGCAAAGTCCGAAGTTTTTATGTGCTTCAAACAATTTTTGGCTATGGCTGAAAATGTATCGAAATGTACTATGGGCACCCTCCGTTCCGATCGGGGGGGGGGGGGGTATATGTTTCATGAATTTAATGCATTTCTGGCTAGTCATGAGATAAAACACCAATGTACAGTGCCTTATACGCCTCAGCAAAATGGTGTTGCTGAGAGGAAAAATAGGTCACTTACGGAAATGGCACGATGTATGGTCAAAAGTCAAGCTTTGCCGCATTAGTTTTGTCTTGAGGCCATCATGTGTGCCACTTATGTACTAAACAGGTGTCCTACAAAAGCTTTGTAGTCTATTACTCCATATAAAGCATGGCATGATAGAAAGCCTTCTATTGAGCACATGCGTGTTGCTGATTTGGGTGTTGGACACGAAACTGCCAACATTGTCTACATTGACAATTAGAGTGCATTGGTAGTTGCGAGGAATCCACTTTTTCATTCTCGCACGCACATTGAGGTGCATTACCACTATGTCAGGGAGAGGCTCTTAGCAGGAGAGATCAGCTTGGCTTATGTGCCAACACAAGACAACCTTGCAGATATTCACAAAGGCATTGTCTCGTGGGAAGTTCAAAGCTTTCCGCAAAGCTTTGGGTTGTGGATTGATCATGTCCTCAAGGCATGGCACTTCCCTTTATTCTATGTGCCAGCTATTATTCACCGCATCACTCCAAGGGGGATTTGTTACCATATACATGTAGTAGTGATGTGTGTGAACACACTTAGGACCGCCAGGGCATTTTTTCCCTCTTTAATAGGTTTTCCTCCCGTGCAGTATATACGCCCATCATTCTAGGGCTATCTATCTTTCTATTGCACACTAAGTAAAACACTCTCAGTTATGTGCCTTGAGCTTCCTTTGTCTTCTTCAAGATGTGTGTGTTTTCTTGCAACCCTAATTCCAACAAATGCATCTAAATACCAATTGAATGCCCCAAAAACACTTCCGTGAACACTTGATGCCCACGAGATGAAAAATTGCCAAAAATGGCAATGCACATGTGTGTGTGTGTGTGTGTGTGTCCGAATTTGACCACCTAAGCTTACACATAACAAAACAATCAACAATTAGTAACTTGATTGGTTGTTCTATAATAGTCACTTGTGTATTTCACATTGAATTTTACGTGGGTGTCCAAGAGGTGCCCTAAGGCAAACCCATAGGGTCTAGTTCCACAGGCTTAAGCCTTAAACAACCGAGGCAAGAACTTGATCAAGGGCAAGGATTTTGACATAAAGCGTGACTTTCAAGCGATGCTACAAGCTTCCTTCTCTCTCTTGGCACCCTGCTACACTACAACCATGGCTGGAGTTATGTTTTCTAATATTATGTGTAACTTTCAACACCCAAGAGGGCCCTAAGGCCATCTCAAGGAGAGGCTCACATAAGGTCAAGAACCCTCAAGGAGGGTATCAAGGTCTGATCTTACAAGGGGCTCAAATCAAGGATCCTTGGAGGATCCCAAGGATCCTGATCTCAAACAAAAGGAGCACACGAGGAAAAAGAAAGCGTACAAGGTGATAAGGGTCAAAAGCAAGGATCCCAAGGCTCGTGTCAAGCAAAGGGATCACACGAGGGTTTTTCCTCTCAAATTAGATTGACAAGGCTCCAACTATGGAAGTTCAAGGTAAGAACAAGGACATATACAAGCAACATAAAAAGTTGCAAATTGATAAGGGGCTAAGACCTTACAAAGGAAATTCAAGGCTACTTTCAAGTAGGAAGAGCATACAATGGTTTTTTTTTCAAGCACGACTCAAGTATGGGCTCACAGATTGAAGAAATTCCAAGCCATCGGATACAAGAAAGGAAAATGGTTTTTCTCTTGCATCAAAGCCAACAAGATTCAAGCTTTGACATTCAAGGCAGGAGCAAAGATAGCATTTGAAAACAAAGCTTAGGATTTGCAAATTCAAGGCTATAAGCCAAACACAAAATGAGGTTTTTGAAAGAGAATTTGTCAAAATCAAGTACAACACATGCAAAAGTTTGTCTTTCAAACCAAATATAGCAAGTATCAAGCTTCGACATTTAAGATCAAAGGGAACATAGGTTCCCCACTTTACGAAAGCTACATGCAAGATCAATAGCTGCTACCACTCATATGGATTGGGTTAAAGATTTTGTCTGATCAGTTGAAGGTACATACAAGGCATGTCCGTAAGTATAGTGGGCCTAAGTCCTCACAAGAAGGATTTTTCAAGGCTTTTGCTACAATGCAAGACACTCTTTCAAGGATATCATCTGTCAAATTACTATACATTTTTCTAATATATGAACAAGAGTTCTTTGGATAGGTCCAAGTTTGATAACTTTATGTAACTTTATGCTCGACGAGGTCAATTCTTTGTCTTGATGATTGACAAGGTCAATTCTACTTGAAATATTCAAGGCATACACAAGGCTATCACAAGGGTGCATAAGTACACACATTTTATGACTTTTTGCATGAGGATGCTTATGGAATTTGGCATAAAGGTGCACATAAGATTTATGATCGACATTTATTTTTCCCTATACGCATTTTCTATTATCCTTTGGACATGGATATTTTTTTCCAAGCATTTATGATCAAAATTTATTTTTCCCTATACGCATTTTCTATTATCCTTTGGACATGGATGTTCTTTTCTAAGCATTTATTTTGCCTCTATGGACGAACGATGACTCATTTATGATTGAGTTTTTTCATTAGTAAATGCACGTAGCAAACGTCTTCTCTATCAGTAAGCGTGGTTATGAACCATAGTTAGCCAGTTTATGTGACATTTATTCTTTTGTGACATTTATTCTTTTGATTATTTGTCAGAGTTTACAACCAAGCATTCCTTTGCTATGATCTTTGTTACATGGATGGCATGCATTTCACTAAACATGTAATTCAACAACATACCCCAAGATATTACACTCATGGTAGACTTTCTGTGTGGGACAAGGAATGCAAGTAAACTCATCCCACTCTAACCTATTGACAATTTTATCATGGAGATTTTATCACATAAGATGTAAGATGTTCATTTTTAGACAAAGACATGCATAGTTTTAAAGGTAGAAACCACACAAATAGTTAATGGTTTTATAATCTCTAAAATCTTGAAAGCAAGATTGGATTATAAAGATGGGTAGAGATCTGATATATGGCATTTGTTCTCCACTTGTTTTCCATCACAAAGGTGGACAATATGGTCTACAACCTCATTGAGTTCACTTTAGGCACACGTACACAAAATCATTTTTGCAAAGGAGATCACACATGGATTGTTGATGTATCAAAATCAATATATGAGGCATATTTCACAAATGAGAGTATGAGTTGTTATGGACTATGAAAATGGTGCCATAGTTTTATAAGTGTCAAGATGGGTCCTAAGGTGTTGACCACTCTTGTTCTATGCGTACCATTACGACGCTCTCTTTGTAGACAATTACGTGGTCAAGGTTGTCTATAAGATATTCTGCCTACAAAAGTGGCAAGATAAGAAAGTATGATGACCTTATAGTGGTTGTAGGGTACTAACGCACATTTGGTAATCTTTACCTAGTGTTCTTTTCATTGCATACATGAAGGTATTCCACTTATGAAGTGTTCATGCTACAAGACTTCTGATTTCCTTTTACATCTCCTGGAGACTGTATTTTTATCATGTTTACAAAGTTTTTCATCAAGAGGAAGGACAAAATAGAAGAAGGTTTCACTTGGGAGAGTATTAGTGTGATTACAAAAGAATTTTCACTTTTGTTTTTGAGGGGGAAAACTCTTCTCGGGGAAGGGGGATAGTGTGAGGTCAAGGATCTTGTGGGCAAGTTTGTGGCCAAGTGGGATGGGCACACCCTTCCACATGTGAAGCATGCATAGGCAAGTGGCTCTATATGGAGGCTATAAGATGATAATTGGGAGTAAACTAGCATGCCGTACCTAAGGGAGCAAAGATGTTGACGTTGGCTTTATGTCTGGAAGATTCTTTGGTAGTTCCAAGCTCATACGCCCCCACAATTTTGTCCTACGTCTATGTAATGCTTCTCTTATAGGGAGATTTACTTTTGAATTTTGAGATTTTATTGATTTGAAGCTTCTCTTAGAGAAGGCAAGACATAAGAGCCTTTGGGATGGTGAGAAACTACTCTTTGGGATTGACCAAAAGGTGGGATCCAAGCCTTAACTGTCTTTGGGGAAAAGAGGTAGCTTATAATGTTTGAAGCTTGAAGGTTAATGTGCATGGGCCAAGAGGCTTTAGGTTGCCTCTTTCATAACATTGGTTAAACAAAAGAAATGAGCACTGTGGGAGCATCATCTGCCACTTGGAGGTTACCAATTTTTTTGAATAGCCCAACTTGTTTGCGACTACGTGGTAAACAAAAGAATATTGCAAGTGGATTGCACAAACAAGGAATAGCAATGGGGCATGCAACACTGAGTGATGGAAGTGGGTATACGGTGTGCACGTGCTGCCAAAGCTACAAGATGGCAAGGCTCAAAAGCTTTCTTTGCATGTGATGCTAATTGCCCATGAAAAAATTGAGTGCTTACCCAACTTGATTGACACAATAATTGGATTCTAAAGTAAGATCAACAAAGTTCTAGTTAGCAAAGTAATTCTCGATCCACAAATGATGCAAATTGGCACACAAGTTAATGCAATTTAAATAATCTAAAGATTATGATAGAATTATTAATTACATTGAATTAGCACTTAATTTCTTTGATATGGTAGTGGCCCATGGACATGCTCACAATGAAAATCAATGGCCAATGACGAATTTATTCTAAGAGCAAGAGAATTTAAGTAACAATCAAGTGTGTTGCACAAAAGATCTAGCATAGAGAAGAGAGAGTAAGTAGGATCAAAGCAAGTGATCAGAAGTTGCTACTCACCATTGAGAATTTGATACCAAATGATATAGTTATGACAGATATGTGTGTGTGTGTGTGTGTGAGAGAGAGAGAGAGAGAGAGAGAGAGAGAGCAGCAAGTAGATAGCTTGATTAATTCATACAAAAGAGTGTACGAGTGCTATTAAGTAGAGCTAGATAAGGATCTCCACACACATAAGAATGGCATCATAAGATGCTTATCTTGCAAATAAGATAGCTAACTAAGATTCCACTTCAAATGGGTTTGCACACATGGCTGACACATGTAGAGGGGGTTTCGCATAGATGTGAGGTGCAACAAGTTCTGTACCCCAACATGACACATCATGAGGCTAACAACAAGAGTTAAACACAAAAGGTAGACCTTTGTTCATCAACATTCTTCTACATAAGCATATCAAGCTCCTGAAATTGATCAATGTTTATGATGGTTATAGTCGAGATATTTTCTTCCAATATTGTAAGTTCTAAACATGGGTATTTAGAATCCTACGTTTGGTTTCTCTCTCTCTCTCTCTCTCTCTCTCTTCTCTCTCTCTCTCTCTCTCTCTCTCTCTCTCTCTCTCACACACACACACACACACACACACACACACACACACACACACACACACACACACACGCACGCACGCACACGCGCGCGCACACACACACACACGCACGCACGCACACACGCGCGTGCATGTGCACGTGCGCACGCACACACACGTGCACACACACACACACACACACACACACAAGAACAATTGAATTGTTATCTTAAGTATGAAACAACTTTAGTTGGATATCATAATGCATCAACCTAGTAAAAATTGTAACTCTCATGCGTTTCCTCATCTATATATCTAATTAAAATCATAGGGGTCGCCTACCATGTGGCAACAAATCCCCTGCCAATTCCGCATGCTGTAGCCAGCCGCGGACATGGAGGCGCCTCCACGTTGAGCAAGTGCGAGTGGGTTGAAGAGCCTCGGGCTACACGAAAGAAGGCAGGAACTTGCACCGGGCTGCCAACAATGCGTACAATGCATGAGTAGGCTTGCCTTGCGCCGGGCTACGAACAACGGGCTACGAACAATGAAGAATAGTGGGCAACGCCTCTCGTCGTGGGTAAGAAACAGGCTGAAGAGCCTTGGGCTATGAGTAAGAAACGGGTTGAGGCTGTATAAAGCCACCAAGGTTTCTTTCCAGGCAAAGAAAAACGACTTGCTCAAGGTAATGAAACCACCTTAGAGAGAGAGAGAGAGAGAGAGAGAGAGAGAGAGAGAGAGAGTAACATTTAATGCACTAGTAACTTGTGTGTAGCGGAAATTGATAACATTGTGAGCATTTCATTAAGAACAAGTTCCTAATGAGCATAGAGAGAGAGTACTTAATTTGAGAAAGCAACATAGCAATTTACACCTAGCTAATTTGGCATTGACAATACTTGAAAAGAGAGAGAAATAGAACAATTGACATAGTTGAGGACCAGATTTACATGGAGCCGGTCCCCCCTCCATAAAGGCTTTGTATCATAGCTTCTCCCATCAAAGGAGACTTTTGTACAATACAATCTTTGTGTTCCTTGACAAAACTAGTCGGTACAATGAAGATGGAAGCTTCATGCACCAAATTATGCTTGAAAAACACACCTAGTGTCCCTAGCCTCAGTCCCAAGACATCACACACCTTCAAAAATGGTGAGAGCTAGTAGGGAATGAGGATAGATTGAGAGGAAGAAGATGTATCTTACGAGAAATAAGTATTCTCCTCACATAACCACTCTAATAGCATAGCTTAGCTTAGTAATTATCATGGTAGAGGAGGTGAGCATGCCATTGAAGCTTGGCTCTTGGTTGGATTTGCATTCCATAGCCAAGAGATGTTGGTGTAGGCCTCTACTTCTCAATGCTTGGAGAAGGAGATGGAGTTCTTCTTGCAAGTCCACCTCTATGGCCATTCAATAGGATTTGAGGGGAGATTGGGAGCAAGTGAGCTAGGAGCCTGACATGTGTCCAGTATTCCCTTTGTGCAAAGGGGGAGCTTTGGAGCGTGTGTGTTTCTCTCTCATCCCCTACAGTAAGGGCTTGCCCCCTCCTTCCTAGGGATGTGGGAAGACTTTTTAGTCTTCCCATGACCATCCAATATTTCCCCTACTTTGGCCTTTGGACAATACAATTAAAATTAGGAACTTTAGCCTATGGAAGTCTTAATGGGGTTGAACCTTAGGTCTTTTAAGCCCCATTGAAGCACATTGCTCTTTTGTAGACTGTCCCCCTTTGGATCCCTGACAGAGACCGGTCTGGCAGCCTTACCAATATTCTAGCTTTTACTCCCCTAGTACTTTCCCATATTAAATGATCAGTTTAACATGAGAAAATTGCAGGTCTCGGATATATTCATCTGCAGAGCGAAGATCTTCCTATGTACCTTGAGTAGCAGGGGACTTTTTGATATTCCCTCTATCACCTCAAAAGGTTCTTTTCCCATGGAAGTATATACAGTGTTATTGTAAGCATACTCCACTAAGAGTAAGTACTTCTCCCATGGGGACTTTTGATCTACTTCTGTGACATAAGCTTTTAGTAGATCAAGAATTGCTAGGTTAGCTATGTCACTTTGGCCATCCGTTTGGGGATGATAGGCCGAAGAGAAGTTTAGCCTTGAACCTAAATTCTCAAAAGAGACCCTTCTAGAAGCTATTGGTCATTCTAGGATCTCTATCCGATACTATAGACATTGGCAAGCCATGATATTTGAAGATTTGTGATATAAAGAGGGTTGCCATTTGATGGGCCTTGCTAGTCTTTTTGATAGGTATGAAATGTGCTTGTTTGCTAAACCTGTCTACTATTGTCCATATGCCCGTATTCCCATGGATAGACTTGGGCAATCTGAAGATAAAATCCATGGATATGCTCTCCCATGGTGAATTAGGGATTGGCAACGTTTGAAGCAATCTAAGTTGCTTCCCTTTATCAAACTTCGTCTTTTGGCATAGCACACATTATGAAACATACTCTTGTATGTTTACTTTCATGGCAGGCCAATAGAAATATGTTTCTATCCATTTTAGGGTAGACTGAATCCCTCTATGCCCCGCATAAGGAGGAGCATGAGATTCATACATTACTTTCTCACGTAGTGAGTTAGTAACACATAGTCTATTGCCATAGAGAAGATAACCATCTTGTGGGGTAAATGGTTCTTCCTTCTTCCCTAGTGCAAGGGCTGAAATCACATCTCTAAAATCGGGATCAATAGCGTACTCATCTATCATAGAAGATAGATCATTGTGAATTGCTATGGATACCGCATTCACTCTGGGTCGTCTTGAGAGTGTATTGGCTATTTGATTATGCTTGCGAGCAATATGAGAAATATGAAAATGAAATTGCAAAAGGAAATTTGCTCACCACATTTTTTGTCGGAGAGCTTGGTCTGCGTCATGAAGAACTTAAGGCTTTGGTGATCCATTCGCAGAATGAAAGGAGTCCCCAATAAATAGTGCTTCCATGAGTCTAGAGCATGTAAAACTGCTAAGAGTTCCTTCTCATATATGCCTAGAGCTTGCTCAACAGGGTCGAGCCTTCGACTTTTGTAGGATATGGCGTCCCCTTCTTGGAGCAAAACAGCTTCAAGGCAATCACTACAAGCGTCACATTGGACCTCAAATGGCTTTGGGAGATCCGGAAGTGTAAGCACAGGTTGAGAGATCAGCTTCTCTTTAAGCTTTTCGAAAGCATTGTTCTCCTTGGTGGACCATATATAACTAACGTTTTCTTTGTTAGGTCATGTAATGGTCCCGCGATTTGTGAGAACTTTTCTATGAAGCGTCTATGGGTATGCACACGTACCTATAAAGATTCTTAATTCATGCAAATTCCTTGGATTAGGCCATCCTTTTATTACCTCTAACTTTGATGGATCCATTTGGATGCCATCTTGAGAGATAATGTGACCTAAATACTGAATCTCTTGTAAGAAAAATTCACTTTTCTTTCGATTTATATAAAGCTTATTCTCTCGTAAAACTTGAAATATTACCTGGAGGTGTTGCTTGTGTTCGTCTAATGAATTAGACGAAATATTACCTGGAGGTGTTGCTTGTGTTCGTCTAATGAATTAGACTAATGAAATATTACATGGAGGTGTTGCTTGTGTTCGTCTAAGAAAAATTCACTTTTCTTTCGATTTATATAAAGCTTATTCTCTCGTAAAACTTGAAATATTACCTGGAGGTGTTGCTTGTGTTCGTCTAATGAATTAGAGTAGATGATTATATCATCGAATAACACTCCAGTAAAGGTTCGGTGAGGCCTGAATAGCTTCTCCATCAAGCGGTTAAATGTGGTTGGTGCACTGGTCAAGCCAAAAGGCATGACAATGTACTCGTAAAGACCAAACGTAGTGCGAAATGCAGTCTTTACAATGTCTTGATCAACTATCCTTATTTGATGGTAGCCACGTTTTAGGTCAATCCTACTGAAGTAGGTCAACCCTTGTAGCTTATCAAATAGGTCTTCTACTCGTGGAACAAGAAACCTATTCTTGATAGTGATCCTATTTCGTGCTCTATAGTCGACACACATACGATATGTGCTGTCTTTTTTTTTGCATTAATAACACTGATGAACAAAATGGAAATGAGTTAGGCCTAACCATGCCTTTCTCAACTAACTCATGCACTTGCCACATAATCTCCTCTTGTTGAGCTTGAGAAACTCGATAAGAAGGTTTATTAGGCGGTAAACTTCCTGAAAGAAGTTCAATTACATGGTCGTCATTGCTTGGTTTGGGAGGTAGTTCCAACTACCCCTCTCGTCAAAAATCTACTTTCATATAAAATCTAAGAAGAAAAGGCCTCCATTGCCTACACGTTAACAGCCCTTATCTTATTGTCTTAAATGACCCCTTCCACTTGGCAAGCCTTTTCTCCTCAACGTATCCGTTACCCATCCCTCTCCATTCACCCTCACATTAGCCATTTGATATCTCTTTCATTCCCTTCACATACGCCTGCACCTCCCTCTACAAATGAGCCACAGTAATGATTTGCAACCTTATCATTCTTAGCTACACTTGAGAACATTGATCATTCTCACCTCTACCTGCGTGATCTTCAACCTCAATCTTATTAAGCACCAACCCACACATCCTTGATAATCTATACTAAGGATGAAGGGGGAGGGAATTTCGGTTCCCCCCCTGCCACGCGTCAGAACTTGCTTCAACCGGCGGGTGAACCCTGCAGCTCCAGGAGCATAGTGATGTAGAGAGAGAGAGAGAGAGAGAGAGAGAGAGAGAGAGAGAGGCGAAGCCGCTGGCTATACTAGTCATCACTAAAACCTCATCACCTCCTTGCCCTTCTTCCGATTACTCAATTTATCTCCCACTAGCCGGAAATTGTCAAGAAAGTACATGCGATTGCCCACTCTCCCATCGCGCGCGACTCTTCATACATACTTAGCAACTGTGCCATCACTGGTATTTTGCACGCAGTGTTCGGTGCTCCTTTGCAGCTCTCCCTGCCCTCGCACAGCTCTCCATCGCACCTTTGTCTACTCACCCAACACAAAGTCCACGAGCATGGCTCTCCTTGCAACTGCTGGCCCTGAGATGGGAGCGTAATTTTAGGTTTGTACTGATATAGACAAATGGGCGTTTATTTAAGAGGTGTTTTGTTACAAGATTAAAATTCTCTATTTACACTATATTATCTTCATATTTTTCTATCTATTTTTGCCTAGATCTCTCTCTCTCTCTCTCTCTCTCTCTCTCTCTCCTTAAAAGTTGATTTATTGATGTCTTGAAAAAACTAGAAAATGAACTCATGTTATCACTTCGTCTTGTCATCAGTTTTTTACTTATCACGATATTTAGATGCTTTGGTTCCTAGTTGTGATACCGATAACAAGGGGGAAGGTGTATCAACGCCTGTCTTCCAACCATACAAATTTTAAGTTCTAACTTCTATTGTTGGTTGATGGTGGCAGGTAGGAGCGTCTTCCCTTCAATTTGGAGTCTAATCGTCAAACATCGTTCATGCTAATTTCTAGCCCTCCTAGATTTACTCACTTGATGTATTTCTAACAATACAATTTAAATCTATTGTCTTTGTAACACTACTGTTAAGGATGGGATTGGCGGGAAAGTAATTAAAAGAACTCTTATTGTCTCTCTTCCGAAGTTAGTTAATTTTTTGCTTAAATCCTTTGGTTTTTCTCCTCTTCCTCTTCTTTGAAGTTGAACACCGTGCTAATCCGCTTATTGATCTTGATTCTTGGTCTCCTGAGGATCGCCAAGCTCTTAGCTCCTTTACTTCTAATTTTTCCATTAGAGAAAATGTTTTGGTTCTTGATTCTCTCTCTCTCCTTCCTCACTGACAGTTTGAACTTGATGCTGAACTTGTAGAGCATCGTCTTTGGCTAAAAGAGACGCAAAATCACCGGCCGGGCCCCCTTTTCCATTGAAGCTCTTAGCCTTATCTCTAATTTTAACCCTGCCATTATCAGCCAGTGCAAGTTAGCAGCCACTCAAGCTTCTCTCTTCATTAGCTCTAATCTTAAGCACGAACTCTATCTCTTTCCCCTCAAAGCTGTAGATAATAGCAAGTGAGAAAACCTCTCTATGTACTTTAGAACTAAGTCCCAGGTTGGATTCAGACTGCGCGGCGGCAGAGCTTCATACTTTTAGCGCAGCCAATAGCAGGACGCCCTGTCAGCGAAGCCGTTCACAGTGGGCGGCAGCAGGGCACGGAATTGATTGCCAGCGCATGAAAGCCACAGCCCTCGTCCCCCCCCCCCCTTGCGCTTCCAGCCTCCACGTAGGAAAGAGGAGAGAGAGCCAACGTTCACAACCATTAACTTTTCCCAAAATAGACACCCCTCCTAAAAAAAATAAAAAACGGTTCAATTTGTGCAACGTTCACAAAAGAAACCCCCCCCCTCCCCCCCCCCCCCCCCTTATAAAATGGCAAATTTTATAGCCTTTCAAGCTAGCTCTGTCACATCAACACAGAGGTCATCATGTGCTTTCATATTTGAGGTGCAGCACACAGTAAAAGCCTCTCCCTTTTTCATTTGAAGCTTCTCCTTTTACATTTGAAGGCTTCTTCAATCAAGCTCAATGCCATGGTCAATCATTTACATTTGAGGGCTTTTCAGAATGATGTACCAACTTTTTTAAACATGATTTGCTCTATGATGTACCAACCTTTTTTAAATGGCGTTCTTGTAGGGTTGAAGCGTTAAGAGGGCGACGGCGGTGCAAATCAACTCATCAAGGTCGCTATGAATTCTACGATTTTCACTTTAATGCATTGTTTTCAACTTTGTGTGCACATCCCTAACATTGTTTTTTTTTTTGCGTTGTAGGTACCATGGATTCCAACCCAAATCAGTTTATCGACTCCCAACGGGAAGACGACGACCCTATTCTCTCCCAACCTCCATTTTCTCAATCCACTTTCTACCCATTCCCCCACCCTTCTTTCCATATGCCACCTCATGGCTACCAAGCCATGATGAATTCTCCCTCCATCTCTCCTAATTCTCCCTTTATGTTTAGACCCCCAAATTATGGATCTCCTACTCTAAATGCTCATAGCCCACATTCGACTATGGCTACTCATCCTTCTCATCCCTCACCCCCTTTGCGTGTCCCTAGTCCTAACTCCAATATGGATGCCGCCCCCGATCATGTGGCGTCCACCCCATCACCCAACCCTACACCTGAGCTTCTCAACACAAGGCAAGCTGTGCCAAACCGACGAAGAGGAAAGAAGCCACCAATGAAGAGGTTGTGTTACAAAACCAAACCGCAACAAAGAAGCCCAAAGCCTCGAAGAAGAAGAGCACCATCGACTTGGGAGACGATGACGACGGCGACAACAAGAAAAGCAAGTGGAAAGATTGGTGGGTGGACCAACTCATTCATATCCGGGGGGGGCATGAATGAGGAGTTCAATAATCCCGGGAAGCAAGGGATCAATTTATGGGCAAAGGTGGCTACTAAACTAGCCGCCACTTACCCTGAATTTGATGAAGATAGTGAAAGTTGCCGCAAAAAGTGGCAAGCAGTATTGCAACAATACCGACAGGACAAAGTACATAACTCAATTTCTGGTAATGATAGGAGGCATATATGCAAATGGTTCGACATAGTGGATGAATACTACCACGCCAGAGCCACTGTTACTCCTGTTAGCCACGCTTCTTCATCCACAATGGAGGATGTTACCCCAACAAATGGTGACACCTTAGAAGAAAACCCCTCTCCAAATCCAGAGAAGACCCAACCCACTCTGTCCTCTACCCGTAAAGTCGCTCCGAAGTACGAGGAGTCCTTGGCCGAGATGGCCGATACAGGGAAACTTCTCTTGGAGCATCTCAAAGAGACCGCTAGCCAGAATATTGCCTTGGAGAAGGAGAGGCTCAATATACTAGCTGCAATGCGCATGACTATGAGTGATTTTTTGAAGGAGTCTAGGGGGGGTGACAACTAGTTTTCTCACAGCTTCATTGTTTTTCCACTGTTTGGTTGTAATTTGTCAAAGCTTTCAAAACTTTCTTCTTTTAATGTCTCCAGCTTTCAAAGTATGAAAAAAATGTTGTAAATTAAAGTAGACCATGTGCTAAATATCTTGCATCATTTCAACATGTTCGCAGGATTAAATGGCCATATCCAAGGAAATGGCTCTCTATTGTGCATGGTTGTGTTCTTTAGCCATTTATGAACACAAAGTCCACAAACTTTCGCAAGGCTGTGCCAATACAAGATAGAGTAGCAATCGCTCTTACCAGACTTGCTACTGGAGATGGTCTCTTGGGCCTCGGTGACACTTATGGATGTGCGAAGAGTACATCTTGTGGAATTGTACTTGATTTTTGCAAGGCAATTGTGAAATTTGGCCTTAGGGATTTGTACATCAGATGGCCCACAAGCTCTCGACTTGCGACATTGGCGCGTGAGTTTGAGGCTGCAAGAGGAATCCCCTTTGTTGTTGGTGCGATATATAGTTCCCACATTCCCATCATTGCCCCAAGGGACAACCATGTCGACTACTTCAATCGAAAAGGTTTCCACTCTATTTTGCTGCAACTAACCGTATCTGCTAATTGTTCAATATGGAATTATGATGTTGGATGGGCCGGATCAGTGCATGACTCCTTGAATTTCACTAGAAGTGAGCTAGGTCAAAGATGTGCAAAAGGTGACCTAGGCAACTATTGTCTAGTTGGTGATTGCGCTTATCCGGCACGGCCATATATGCTAGTGCCTTTCAAAGGGTGCAAAGAAGGGCTGTCACGTCTCAAGTACTACTGGAATTTCATTCAATCTAGTACAAGGATGCCAGTTGAAAGAGCATTTGGAATGTTTAAGGCAAGGTTTAGAATTTTGTTAAAAAGATGTGACATGAATCTATGCTATGTGCCAGATCTTGTAGCAGCTTATCTTGTGCTTCACAACCTTTGTATCCACCATGGAGAATCTTTTGATATGGAGTGGGTGCGAGAGGCAGAAGAAGAATTGGCGGGTCACGTTGGACGTGCAACAGAGGATCGAAGAGCAGGTGCTACTTCCATGATGGAGCTCATGGCAACACGGGAAATCGGAGTAGAGGAGGCTATGGAGCGTGCTCAAGGGAGCGATGAAGGAGGTTCCAATGACCTTGGAGTAGGCTCCGAGAGGCGAAACAGTATTGCAAAGGCAATGTACAAAGAGCAGGCACGGATGAATGTCCAAGAATTTTTTGGAAATGAGGCTTTAGAGGAATTAGATTCATCATCATCTTCAAGTTAATGCTTTTGTAACATATGCGTTCAATTAATTAAATTTTATGCTATGGTTTGTACTATGCTTTATTGATGCAAATGTCAAATGCTTCTTCATTTCACTTTGTGTTCCGCCGCCACCCAATGTTCACACAAGCCGACGGAAGAAAATCGAGTGACTTTTTCTTCCACCCTCTATGTGAACAAAAGGGTGGCAGAAGTGTGCATTACCTAACTCTACCACCCGGAAAACCAACTTTTGGAGCCTCTCTTCCGCCCCCTCAATGTGAACCCAGCCTCATAACATTGACCCTCCTTCAAAACAGGTTGATATAAAAGCATTTGGAATATTTTTCGTCCTTTTCCAAAATGTCATTGCTCTTTAGATTCTGTTGCTTGCAAGGCTTCTATTATTTGGCTTGACCAATTAATTTGGTTTGTTCTCAATAACCTATCTGTATTTTTTCATAATCTCTGCCCGGCCCTCCCACCGGGCCGGCGGTCCCCTGCCCCCAATCGTACCTAGCTAGGTATGCGGTGCCTCCCTCTGAGCACCGGACCTGAGGAGGGAGGCACCGCATACCTAGCTAGGTACGATTGGGGCAGGGGACCGCGGGCCCGATGGGGGGGCCGGGCAAAGAGCAGAAGGAGGGAGGCACCGCATACCTAGCTAGGTACGATTGGGGGCAGGGGACCGCCGGCCCGGTGGGGGGGCCGGGCAGAGATTATGAAAAAATAGCAATGTGGGAATTATTGTGAAAATTTGTCCAAAACCTTTTGTGAAAGCCACCTATTAAACGGTTCAACATCTCTGCGTCTGGCTCCTCCAAAGAATCTTCTCAATCTAGAAAAATTCGTGGCCAATATCCCACAAAGCAGAACTTTGGTACTACAATGAAGCATCTCGAATTCAATGGATCATCATGATCACAAGAAGTTTTGGACAGATTCTCACAATAATTCCCACATTGTGAGTTACCCCAATCGTACCTAGCTAGGTATGCGATGCCTCTCGAACATAAGCTCATGATGTTATGCAATGTATGAAAAACACTGAAAAAGACTCTGTTTTCCTACACGAGAAAATTTGTAAATCTTCTTGTGCATCAAGTAAGATCTCGTACTCCCTTGGAAAATGGTAAATTTCGCTTTACTTCTATTAGAAAAACATCAAATATCTTTTTTCATATATTGTTTGTTAATAAGGCATTTAATTTTGTTCCACCTGCAGTTATAATTAATCATCTTATTTCGAAATTCTACCCTCATAAAATTTACTCAAAAGATCGATTTGCTATACCACAAAAATTTTGTTGCAATAATTTTCTATCTCAGCTCATGACTATTTTATATGTAGCCACATCAATAGAAGCAATAGTCTTTAGACTTGAATCATTTCAAAGTTGATTTATTGATGTATTAAAAAAACTAGAAAATGAACTCATGTTATCACTTCGTCTTGTCATCAGTTTTTTACTTATCACGATGTTTAGATGCTTTGATTTCCTAGTTGTGACACCGATAACAAGGGGGAAGGTGTATCGGTGTTTAGATACACCTTCCCCCTTGTTATCGGTGTCACAACTAGGAAATCGAAGGTGTATCGACGCTTGTCTTCCAACCACACAATTTCAAAGTTCTAACTTTTATCGTTGGTTGATGGTGGCAGGTAGGAGCATCTTCCCTTCAATCTGGAGTCTAATCGTCAAACATATGCTGATTTCTACCCTCCTAGATGTACTCACTTGATGTATTTCTAACAATACAATTTAAATCTATTGTCTTTGTAACACTGTTGTTAAGGATGGGATTGGTGGGAAAGTAATTAAATTCTCTCTCTCTCTCTCTCTCTCTCTCTCTCTCTCTCTCTCTCACACAGTCCATCTACTATAACATAATATGGCGGAAGGGCTCCCTTTTACAAGTGTCGCAATCTGCGACCTGAAGGCTAAAGTCCAAAAAGAAAAAAAGCCCAGTTGCACGCGATAAAGAGGGAGAGAGGAGGAGAGAGAGAGGCCGTCGAAGGCGACCGACCGTACTAGTGTCGAGAATGGCTGGCCGCAGCTTGCAAAGATGGTGCAAAGGTTTCATTAAATAGATAACAATTTTATGCATTAAAAAACAGTTTCATTTTGGCAGTCCCTTTTCTCTCTCTCTTCTTAGGTACAGGTGACCTTTGCTGCACATCTCTCTCTCTCTCTCTCTCTCTCTCTCTGTCTCTCTCTCTCTCTCTCTCTCTCTCTCTCTCTCTGTGCGCGCTGACTCCTCCTAAGTGTCCTTCATGCTTATCTTTCCAATGAGAGAACGTAAGACCTTTGAAGCTAAATAACTGCTCATGAAAAAAACATTTTCCTTCCCTTAACTTTTTGAGGGCGGTAATCAAAGATTATTTTTTTTCTCTTGACACAAGAACGATTTCTCTTAACTTAGACCCTTTGTGTTCCACCAATTGCCCCGTTATGCAAAGAGCAGACTTTGGATAATATATAAGCATGATCAAGTGTCACTCGCACCTGGAGCTGACTAGCAACGATTCAACTCAGGGCATTAAAAGAGTTGGGATCCTTATAAGGGTTGAGATAGAGCTAGCTAAGGGGAGCCAACATCGGACAGTGTGACGAACGAAGTGTACGACATTGTCGACAAACGGGGTAAAGAGTGGCCATGCCCCAATCAATATCGGGCATCTTGATGGGCATGTGAAGCCTATAATGTGCGTAAATCCAAAGAGATGTAGAGGAGATTGGGGGAAAAGGACATTGAAACATAGCGGCCACATCATGATCTACTTTTAGCAGCTACAAAGAGAGGGCATCTCTCCAAATGAAACCATGTACACTTGCACCTTGAAGGAATGTGGCATTACACAAGATGTTGATATGAGAAAAAGAATTCGTGATGATATTTTTTGTCAGGGTGTTGAAAGAAATCGCTGTGCTTGGCGCTGCCTTGGTCGACATGTATACCTAATGTGGTGCACTTTATAAAGCACAAAAAAGTACTTGAGGAGCTTCCTTTCCGAGATATCGTTGTCTACACCTTGCGTCAACAAGTATAACTTGACGGCCATCTACATCTTGCTTCAGCATGGACAAGCCTGAGCACTTGCAACTCAAGCCATCGCCATTTCAAAACCCTGGCAGGGCCAGATGCCTCTCGCTCTCTCCCTCCCTCTCTCTCTCTCTAAAATACACACACGCGTGTATAGGGCCAAAGAGTGCTCTCCAGTAGGACACCATTTTTGTTGTCAATTGCAATAAGTTGAGGGCTTTGGCAATGGTGAGGTGAGGCGGGATGGGTACAAGAGCCTAGAGATGGCTATGGTGGTGTAGGTGGATGCTACAGATTGGAGGAGGAGACGAAGGCGGAACAGGTGCATGGCAATAGCGCTTGAAGAAAATATAGCTTATCCCACCTATAAAAGCTAGGTTTAATTTTGATTTTTGTATTTGAAGGTGTGTGTGGGCTATAAAATCCATATTTATTTATTCTCCCTACTTCAACGTGTGCATGCTCCTCATAGCCAAGGTAAATCTCCAACAACCAAACATGTGCATGCTCCTGTAGATGATTGCAATTGGCCTGCAAGATGATTGGCTGCTGTTGCGGGAGCGAATCACACCACCTATAAAGTGCATGGAACACAACCTAGATAAACATAATGTCAATTAAGGACACATATGACATGATATAGGCGCACGGAGGCAATCTCTTTAGCTTGTCAAGCTGATACCATCCCATGCATACAACACTTTGGAAGGATAACTAAACCAGAATCTAGAATCTTGCTACTCTCAACTACACCACCCAACCCACATACACACAAACGGAAAGAAACTCACCAAACCATGCCAGAATCGTACGAAACTTAAGGAACACCATCCCCTCACTAGGATAACACCTGTCCCAAAGCCTCCACACTCTAGACCATTTGTGGAAAACATGTATAAAGACAAAGGCGGATTTCAGAAGTGACCAAAACTGAAATCTATGAGTACCTATGCGTAGCTTATGTCGCCACGATTCTAATGACTACTTGCAAGCAGAAAACATACATCGTTTGATATACTTACAACTGCAAATAGTTCGTAGATACGTGAGTGTGTTCTCTCCATTCCATGAGGAATGCTTGGCGTTGATGCATAGCTCTCACCGAGCCTATCACGATGGTGCAGTTGGATCTCCAATGTGATGAACGAGCGGGGAGTAGCATCAGGATGAATCTCACGCTCTCTCTCTTTCTCTCTCACATAGTCGACGACAGCTTAAAACTTAGATTATGATAAAAGTTCTTCTTACAAAATGACCTAGGTACCTTATATACTAAGGCTACCATAGGCTAAACCTAAAATAGAGTTCCAGGGGTAAATTGGCTTTGTATGTACAATCTGGAAGTGCCATTGCACCCCGGCTTCTGCAACTAGACTAGCTACTTATTACAAATGATGTTTCTAACCATAATCCATAGCATTTCATAACTCTTAGAAAATAAAGCTTTGTTGAGTTATGTCGTGCTATTAACCCGCGGGTCACACTCCCCCTCTCCGAATTTATGTTGTCCCTGACATGACCTGGTTGTCGATGTTGGTTCGGTCTTTATTGTCGCTTTGTTGATGTAAAGAAATTATAGGCTATAGCCTTTGCACGAGCTCGTCCTGTTCGTCCAATCTGATGTACATAGTCTTCACATGATTCAGGAAAATCATAATTGATGACATGCGAATTTTGTGTCTTTCTCATTTTCAGAAACAACTTGTACAATCTGTAGAATTGAATGATTGGCTTTCAGATTTTGTGAACCATTGGCAGATTTGTAAGAATTCTGTAGAAATTTTATGGCTAAACCTTCAACTTCTTTAGGCCAAGTTGCACTCCAATGCAAAATCTGTCTGTCAGGCAAATCTGGGAGATAATTTTTTTTGAGTTGAGGTTCAAAACCCATGTCTAGCATTCGATCCACCTCATCAAAGACAATCTTTTGAGATCCTCTGATTACTTTTGTGTTTGCTCTTCTTCATTGGGGACTTCTTTGTTCCTGCATCAAGGTGATCAAAGCCGCATTTGCCATTGCTAGCTTTTGTGTGCTATGTAAATCCTTATACTGCTTCTACTTGATACATGACTTAATTAAAGCCCGTCAAACCCCAGTTAATTTCCCAAGTTAGTAATTTGCTTCAAAAGGGCCTTATCCGACGTCTTTCACGATAGATGACCATCTATGAGCCATCATTGTCCATTTGTCCCCAAAGCTCATATACATGATGTACAGGGTATGTAGATGGCTATCATGGCTTCAAATTTGAAAAAAATGCATCTTTGGCTATACTTTAAAAAAAATTAAATTTAAAAACCCTTTAGCTTGTGTTCTCTATTCATAGCCTTTTGACAAATTTGGCTTGATTTGGACTTGTATTTGGCACTTTTCTGGATGTCAGTCTCGAGAATGATTGATGGGTATATCTGGCACCTTCTGGTTGCCAAACACATGTAGAACCAATGATGATGACGAGAATTTGGCTTGACCCTTGGTTGCTCTTGCAGACATCTATCACGATAGATGACTGAACTGTCATCTCCGCCCCTTTTGTTCTTGTCAGTATTGTTAGTCCCTTTTGTTTGTTAGGCTTCATTAAGTCACATACAAGATATAAGATTTACAGCATAAAGATCTACTCCCTGCATACGGCCTTGTACTCGCATGAAATGTCTGATAGGCAACTTTACACTTGATGGGTGATTTCGTTTTGTCGCATCCCAACTTCCTTTGTCCTTGTAGGCCACCCTAGAGTTGGATGACCATTCTCAGTCATTTTTGGCCTCATGACATCGTCGAAGGTTGATCAACATTCTTTCTTACCTTTGACATTCTAGCCTTGTGCATATGGCTTTTGAGACATACCTCGTAAAGGTTCATCATTTTTTTGTACCTTCTTCTCTTTGTACTACTCAGGCATCTCTTCAGTCTGTTTGTCACCTGGAGTATGGATTTTTTTCCCTAAAAATAAAAAACTCAAAAAAATAACTAAATAAAACCAAAAAATCAACCGAACTCAAAAAGAAAAATAAAGTTAATAGAAATCAAAACGCTATGTACAATGTACACATTTCCCTAGGGGCTCATATATGACTTTTGTCCCCGTACTCTTCTTGTAATGCTACTATGGGGCATATACTCAAAAAAATATCACAATCAACACAAAAATTCAATACAACTCAAAAAACATTTCCTCTCTAACATTCATATATTAGGTTCGCATTTAGAATGCCTCCCCCCCTCCTGTTTGGAGTCCTCCTTGACAATAGGGTATCACTAAAGGTATGTGATGTGCTTGGGCAATAAAAAATTGTGCCTATGAAGGCCTTGTAATGTAGCCCTATTATGCATACACAGTCAATGCATGGAAAAATTTATGTTGTGCAAGATGTGGGTATAAGAGATCTTCTTATTAGCATTTGCTGTGGCGAGGCTTCCTATTCAAAGCAATGTGATGCTCTTTGAAGCTCCTGTGTCATTTTCTTGATTGAAGGTTGTAGATTTTTTTTTTTGAAGGCTTACTTATTTGTTTGATGCTTCTTTGGAATTCAGTTTAGCCTTGTGGTTGGTTGTCATATTTGGCATTGTTCCTCAACAGTGGGTTCTCTTCTAACTGTAATGTAATCGTAGGAGGAATTGAAAGAATTTAAGCGATGGTGCAGTAACAATATTTTTATTGATTTCCTTTAGGACCCACTTCTTTGTGATTAATGGTTGTTTTGTTGATATTGCTCATTTGGGAACCCATACTTGTCCCTGCTTCATTTGTGTTTGAAGAGACTTCTCTTGTATCCACCTTGTCTTTGTGTTAGTCAATATCGGTCTTTGCTTCAGCCCTTGTACGCTTGGTTAAGGATTGGATTCAGTCTTTGGTAGTTGATACTTTGAGAGTTGACAATTTAACCGTTTCAGAATCCAAATGAACTCTTGACCTCTTTGTGCTTGAGTCAACTTCTTTGGAACTCAAATTTGATTTGCAAAAGCTTGAGACTTTGTGATTTTTGTAGATGTTTTTGCAGGCTTTGACTGTTTTCCTTTTGGTTTTGGATCTTATGATTTTTCATCAAAGATCTTTGTCTTCTTGATCCATACCTGTTTTTGGCCGAGCTGGCTCTTTGGTATCCAGATTTGTCAAACTTTTTGGTTCTGACTTGTTGTTCTTTTCTTTTGGCCTTCTTTGGTTGTTACAGAAGCTGCTAGTGAGGGTGGTGGGCCTGAGTACCTGATAGTGGATGTCAAAAGAATCATCACCGTTGATGCTATCCTCTACAATATGGCAATGCCAGCTTCGCTATCAAGGATTGCCATGGTTTTTACACCCTGGAATTCCACAGGAAGAGTGGTGTTCCCGTCTTCTCCCTCATAATAGTCGTCTACCTTGTTTAGTGACACTCGCCTAGTGTTGAGCTGAGGTATTTCCTGGCTCTCTGATCCCTTCCTCGATTTGAGTCATTGGTTTTTTAACGCCAAATTTCTCTAGGTGTTTTCCCACAATAGCCCACATGTTTGGTCGTATTTTGAGAAACTCGGCTAACGTTATCGTATAGGTGACTGGTGTCAACAAAATGTCTATCAGTCCTTTCAAATCAATGAACTTGTTGGGAGACAGTCTCTGTGATGGGACTGGAATAACATCTGACTTGGCCTCGTGCTCTCCCGTATAGGATGGTAGTGTTCTTAGAGAATGGGGTTGACTATCCATAGACTGTACAGATCCTTTGTCTCCCCAATACGATTCCACTTCTAGATTCATTTGAGATCCAGTCTCAAATTCCTCTATTGGTGGAAGAGATACTCCTCTTTCATCACCCGTTTGGTTTACTCGTCTTCTTATCTCACTTTTTTCATCGGCCTCTCTGACTTGTTTCCACAATTCGTCAAGACCATCTATTTCTTTACACCTATCAGGTATAGCTATATGAAATCCCTCAAAAGAGTTATCTGTGGTATTCAACACTATCCTTGGCTCTAATGTGGGGTCCTTGAGCTTTGGTCTGTGCTTGTGACTAGAATCTGGCTCTTTTCATTCTTGGTTTGGTGGGATTAGTGGTGTAGGTGGGACAAGGATCACACCCTCAGGTTTTCCAACTTGTGGTTGTAGTAAAGCTTGGGATGTTTGAATCATTTTTTGACACATTTCTAGCCTATCCTTTTCTAGTTCCGCATATGGATATTTCATCCACCTCTGTCCTTGGGTTTGATTGTTTTTAAGCCGTATTTCATAGGCTTTTAGGAGGGAGTGTAATGGCTCATTAACCTTCTCGACCAACACTGATCCTCCTGAACTAGCACTTCTCGGTTTCTCATCTATGGATGGTTCTTCTGGAGGTTGAGACATCTGCATAAGAAAAGGTGCAACCATTTCCTCATGTTGTCTTATCTTCTCTTTAGCTTGGGTAATCTCCTTAGCTAGGGAGTTTTGCTCTCGTTCCATACGTGCTTTCATCGTAGCCTTTCTAGCTTTCCAGCTGTTCCGTTTGCTCTTGGTTTTTTGACTAGGTGCGTCGGTCTTGAGTATTTTAGGAATTTCGACAAATTAAAGGGGTATTTTGGTAATTTCCTCGTTTAGAAAAACCTCTACAAAAAGTCCGCGCCGGCGCAGACTGTTTCAAGAAGCTTTAAAAAAAAAAAATTGGACATTTTTGGATTGCTCCAAGTTTGATCTACAGATGTCGTCTTTTGGTTTACTCCACCATGCACGCGTGTATAGTCTTCAAATGCTCTCTGTCACTCGTGAGACTCGAGTTTTATCTCGCTCATTTGATGTCGGAAGCTATGTTAGAACCCTCTCTCTCAACTCTCTTTCTCTAGCAAAAACCTAAAAAAAAACTGCTGGAAACAGTCCGCGAACTCTCTTTCTCTAGCAAAAACTAAAAAAAAAACTGCTGGAAATAGTCCGCGCCGGCGCGGACTGTTTCCAGCAGTTTTTTTTTAAGTTTTTGCTAGAGAAAGAGAGTTGAGAGAGAGGCGGGAGCACTTTACGCCGTCCCCTGTTTTCCTTAATTATTAGGCTAATGCCACATCAGTGACCAGGTTAAATCTTAGTTGAGATGACTTGGCGGCCAATATCATTCTATGTTGCAAAAAAAAAACCTACAACAACCAGTCCGCGTTGAGAGAGAGGCGGGAGCACTTTACGCCGTCCCCTGTTTTCCTTAATTATTAGGCTAATGCCACATCAGTGACCAGGTTAACTCTTAGTTGAGATGAAATTGGCGGCCAATATCATTCTATGTTGCAAAAAAAAAACCTACTGCAACTAGTCCGCGCCGGCGCGGACTGGTTGCTGTAGGTTTTTTTAAAAACTTTTTGGGGAGGATAGAGAGGGTGGAATTAGAAAGAACGGAGGGGCGAGATGCTTGCATGCCATGGCTTCATTGGGTCAAAGGTCTCCGGACCCGCCATGACACCCCTTTGATGGCTCTACACATCAGTGACCAGATAAACTCACATCCACTAGTAAAAAGGCGGCGCCCATCAATCTCATTCTATGTTGCAGCCGAGTTGAGGAAAGTAAAAAAAACTACTGCAACAAGTCCGCGCCTGCGCGGACTGGTTGCAGTAGATTTTTTTAAAACTCTTTGGTGGGGATAGAGTGGCTGGAATCAGACAAAACAGAGGGGCGAGATGCTACATGCAATTGGGTGACACCCCATCTGAAGGCTCGACTTCGTCAGCGCGAGCGCAAGCCGGGAACGGTTGAGTAGGTCTTCCATGCACGTTTTTTTTTGCAGCTCTTGCTCGCTGTTGTTGGCTCATATGAACATGGAGGATGGAAGACCCTTAGAGAGAGACGCGCTCCCGTCTGAACCTGGCCACCAGAGAGAGAGAGTGAGTGAGAGAGACGTTTCTCAACAGTGTTTGGGAAAAATCATCTTTTCAAACATTAAAAATTCTTTTTTTTTTGAATTTGTTAAGAGGAATTCTTAGAAAATATGTCTTTTTTTTTGGGGTTTTTACACTATTTAGGGGTTCAATTCTCCTTTTTCCCTTGCCCTCAACCGGCATTTTTGAAACTGAGAACGACACGATATTAAGCTAAGACACCTTTTTTTCGAACACTGGATTCAATTACTAGAACCACGTGGCCAAGGCAGGAGAGAGAGAGAGAGAGAGAGAGAGAGAGAGAGAGAGAGAGAGAGAGAGAGAGAGAGAGAGAGAGAGAGAGAGAGAGAGAGAGAGAGAGAGAGTGTACTATCTCTAACTTGAAACATCAATTTTCAGAAAAAGAAAAAGAGTGCCTTTACAAACAAAGGTTTGAAAAGCTGAATCTTTTTGGGAGCCATGCGATCTTCTCTAAAACATAGTCGAATTCCTTGTCTCTCGGAAAGGAAGAAAAGGTTGATTAACACTAGAGTTCCTGTACTTTTGTACGGAAATCCATCACTTTAGGTGCTTTTGTTATCACCAATACCCTTTAACAAGAAAAGCCTTGATGCTGAAGTGTGTCATTTGAACTCCCTTAATCTACACAGACAGACAAGCACTAACTATCCATTATTAATCTAGATAGCACTAAAAAAGTTTAGTGCAGGTTTGTATAGTAGTATGTATGTGCATGTGCTATGTGTGTGCGTGTGCGCATATCTACAACAATGTACATGTGTGTGTGTGTGTATCATCAACAATGCAAGCTCACTAACTTCAGGCTGGTTTTTTTGTTTTTGAAATATGAGGCAACTACAATCAAGGTTAGTTATTGGTAGCTTCAAATACATAGTATTACCAATGAACTTCCATAGCTGATGAGGAGGTGAGGACTATTTCACATAGGTTTTTGTTTGTGAAAATTTGCATGTGCACATGCGCACGTGCACACACACACACACACACACACACACACACACACACACACACACACACAGAGAGAGAGAGAGAGAGAGAGAGAGAGAGAGAGAGAGAGAGAGAGAGAGAGAGAGAGAGAGAGAGAGAGAGAGAGAGAAGCGCGTGCACACACACACACACACACACACACACAGAGAGAGAGAGAGAGAGAGAGAGAGAGAGAGAGAGAGAGAGAGAGAGAGAGAGAGAGAGAGAGAGAGAGAGAAGAAGAAGAAGAAGACGAGATTTTTAACGTCGTAGGAAACTATCCCAAGCGACCTTAAAGATGGTGACTGGGAGAGTTTTTGAACTCAAGTCCTATTATTCAAGAGTGAAAAGGCATAGCCAATCTACCACACTTGGGTGATTAGAGAGAGAGAGAGAGAGAGAGAGAGAGAGAGAGAGAGAGAGAGAGAGTTTTTTGTGACAAAGAATACATTTTCATTAGTTTCCTTGGACCTCTACAACCCAAACTTTAGTTGCCCATGTTTTTGGGGCTCGATTATCAAATTCATGGAGAGCTACTCTTTCTTCTTGGCGACCATGAAGTGCACTTTTTGATCGATCTTATTTAGCAAAACTAGACTCTCTAGTTGGGGAGGCAACTATCTATTTTGCACAAGATTTGGAATGTTTGTGAGAAAGTCGCTCGGTTTTTTGTTTGCTAGAGAATGGTCGCTCGCCGTTTGGTAAGACTCCGTAGCTCTCACCGAGCCTATCGCGATGGTGCAATCGGATCTCCAATGTGATGAACGAGCGGGAAGTAGTGCCATGATAAATCTCACGCTCTATCTCTTTCTCTCTCACACACAATCGAAGACAGCTTAAAACTTGATTATGATAAAAGTTCTTCTTACAAAATGAACTAGGTACCTTATATACTAAGACTACCATAGGTTAAACCTAAAATAGAGTTGCACGGGCAAAATGGCTTTGTATGTACAATCAAGAAGTGCCGTTGCACCCTGGCTTCTACAACTAGACTAGCTAACTATTACAAATGATGTTTCTAACCATAATCTCTCTCTCTCTCTCTCTCTCTCTCTATATATATATATATATATATATATATATATATATATATATATATATATATATATATATATATATATATATATAATCTCTCTCTCTCACAAGAAATGATATTGCAGCCCATGAGAAATACTGCATCTAATAGCTTGCAATGACAAGTTTGTCCCTCCCTCTCTTTCTCTCCTCTCTCCATTTATTCATGTTATATGCATCATGACTAGGAGTGACAAATCTCTTTCTCTTTCTAGACCTAGATTGTCCCACTTTATCATAATTCATTTATACTTCAGTAGGGAATTTCAGAGGTCATTTGGAGGGCCTTTTAAGAAAATGTATTTTTTGCACTCTCTCTCTAGAAAAAATGGTAAATAATAGAGTTGGGTCTTTCATAGTAAAAGTTCAAAAAGTGTACTTTAAGTAGATTCCTTACTCTTCTGAACATTCGTTTGTAGTGATTGAGGGATAATCCTCTTTTCAGTTGCATTGAATGAACCTCGTCAATATGGAGGGAATGAGGCTAACATGGAGGGACGAAGGCGCAGCCGCTATTCACTTTCCATTAAACCTGCACATTTGGCTAATGGCGCACTCCTCAAATGGCACAAATGTTACCTAGAAACGAGCCAAATATCACCTTCACATTGATTTGGACAATGAGTACCAACCATTGATTAAGCGTAGTAAAACAAACACACATATACCTCCTGCTTCCATAGACACGCTCAGAGCTCAGGGAGCTAAACACATAGATATCTGGACGAGAGGCTCTCTCTACCCTAAGAATCCAATGACTAATGCGTCTCCACCGTTTGTCAGTCCTACAAGCTTATTGACCTTTGCTTGTGATGGAGAAAAGGGCCTTCTGGGTTATTGTAAATCTCTTACAAGAGAAGCTGAAACTTATAAGGGCATTCTCCAAGCTCAACAATGTGAGATTGTTCGCCTTTCACATTTACATTCTACAGATCAGGTTACCATTTTGCAACACAAAACAGAGGTACAAGAATTGAAAGGAAAGGTGCGAAGTTGTCAAATGAAGGACACCATCTTGGGTGGTCGTATCCGAAAGAAGAAATTGCGCAATCTTGAAACATTGCAGGTTGCATCCGGAGGTCTCAAGAAAAGAATCCGAGCATTAAGGTGATGCTTCTTGGTTGGCTACATTGTCTTAGTTAATTAATCTTTTTGGTTTTTCTTGTTATGCATTGTTTTCATGTGCCTAAATAGTGTTAGTGAAGCAAATTTTCTGTTATTTACTTATGCATTGTCTTTAAGTAGAGATTCAATCGATCCTGACAAGGAAAACATTGACCCCAAAGCCAATATAGGAAAGAGATTGAAGCCAATTATAAGTAGAAGCCTGGCAGCAGATATAGTACATGACAAGAAGTTTAAGGTCCTACAACGAAATGTAGTGGACCGCTTTATTTCAGAGAACTCTGTGCCTGCAAAAGAGATACAAGGCACACTTGATTCACTTGGTGTAAGCAAAAGAGGATTTTCGGCTACCCAAAAGTCTGTCTCATCCATCTTTGTTAAGAAGGGTATAAAATCCAAACTTCTACCATCAGCCTCAAGAGTTTGGAAAGAGAGGCTTCAACTTAACGAGGCACAGGGAGACTATCTTGGACAACCCTTTCATATTAAAGCAACTTACAGTGGCCATGGAGCAAACATGGCATATGATGAGTTCAATAATATTTTTATGGACCTGCATATGTTACAGAAGAGAATGGTGGAGTTTTACAACATCACATTTGAAGAGTCACGAGGGGTATTACATTTTGTGTTCAAATTGGATGAGTGTGAGCTTGTTAAAGAGAAAAAGCTAGAGCGTGTTACTATTACTTTAATGAATAGAGACCTCTCAAAGTGTCCCAGTGATGATCCTTTGTATTTTAGTGTTCAATCAAAATCTAACATATGGTGGCTTGGTGCGTTTGAGGTAAGCGAGATTCTCAGGTAAGCTCAAATGTTCACATCTACTTAAGTCTCATTTATTTTGTGTTGCAGGTAAAGAAAGAAGATCATGAGATTCTATATTGGGTGTTCCATCGAACTAATATTCCGGAGGTGATTGATCGACAGACTAACCAGGGAGAGGTACTACGTCTAGATGGAAGGGGAGACTTTCAAGTTCAGTGGCATCTTGCAGGTGACCTCAAAACATTAAAGTGCATGTATAATTGTGGAATGGGTGCAATGGCAAAGTCGTCGTGTTTGTTCTGCATGGAGCCTACAAAGGTCATGGACCCAAAGTGGTGGAGAAAAGCTCCAACATGTCACATTGAGGATCCTCCTTTTCGACCGGTTTTGAAAATACCACTTGTGAATGTCCACATCTGTACAATGCATGCCCTTTGTAGAATTGTGGAGAAATTGGTCTACTTATATATCGGGTTTGCTTGGAAGATTAAGAACTCAGCAGAGCGACAAGTAGCCCTGGAGTGCTTAGAATTGGTACTGTCGGATATGGGGCTTCATGGTGGCAATGTGAAAATCCAGCGGGATGAAAAGAGATCAACTGCTGAGAAGGATGTCCCATGCAAACCATCCATCGTTGGGGTGAAGGCACGGAGGTTTTTATCTAAACCCCAAGGTATAAGAGGTCCGAAGCTAACAAAACATGGAAAAATATATAACACATCTTATGTTAGCAAGGTAGAGTATCAGAGCTGGAAAAAGCTACATATTGCAGTCAAAGACCAAGAACCAACTACTCGTAACGCGAAGGTTGAGGTTTGGCGATCAATAGACATCCTATTTTTGATGTGCGACAAAGATGACTGGTCACAAGGTGATATGAACAAGTTAAGGAGAATCTCAACCTTCTCAAAAAATCATTCAAGACAGCATGGACAGACACCCAGATTACTCACTACATGGTATTATCGTGTATTTGATTCTCTTTTATGTGCAACTATGTGAGTGAAAATGTCTTCATATCCAACACATCATCTTCAATCATTTACCATATTTTATACAAAAGTATGGGAACCCGGCAATATGGAATACCCAAGGGATGGAAAAGTCTCATTACATGGCGAGAAATGCTTATTTCAGGCACACACGACATGGTGGCTCTCGAATCAAGGCTAACAGTTTGAGAGAACTATTTGAATGGTTCTATCGTAGAATCATTCATCGAATGCAGGCAAAAGAAGTCTTGGCAAATTCAGTAACAGCACAAGCCATCAGACATTTACAACAACAAAAAGTTAAAAGATCAATGGCATACAACAACTCCGGAGCTCGTGAAAGTCAACGAAGGTGGAGAGAGACAATGGTGTATGTGAACCACAAGTGGAGAAAGATACTCTGAGTGGATGACATTGTACAAAATTTATGTAATACATGATCTTATACAATTGCTACTTGAAGTGTATCAAGATTTTGAGGGTTCAATTTTGTTTTTTGGCACATCACCCTTGTAACGAATCATGAGATGTTTGCCATACTCTAAAAGTTCATCTGGGTTTTGTCTACCAAGAGCTAGTGCCATTGCTGTGTAGGTGTAGTAATACGCTGCCCGACCACCTCTATAGCCCGGGCAGTAACCAAAACAATCTCTAGCAAACACTTTGTCCACAAGAATGACTTTATATGCACTTTTGGGCAGCACGGGTCCACCCAAGAAGCGTGATAGTGTCTTGAATGTGTAAGTTGCTATTGAACCCTCTTGTGACATGGAATTGTGAAAAACTACTATCGGCAACTCGCAAAGCTTTGAAAGGTACTGCGCTAGGGCCGCATTCCTTCCACGATACTCTCGAGTCCGCCGCCGAAGGAGGTCATCCTTGTCAGCAATCCAAGACTGCACATATCATGTCAGAGTAAGTGACAGAGAGAGAGAGAGAGAGAGAGAGAGAGAGAGAGAGAGAGAGAGAGAGAGAGAGAGAGAGAGAGAGAGAGAGAGAGAGAGAGAGAGAGAGACTTACCATGAAGCTCTCATCCTGCAGAAAGAGGTTTTCCTGCCACAGGTCTACAGATGTAGTTGACCCCTGACCTGAATGGTTAAACCAATCCTCCACTTCTTTGTTACTTGTTGATGGTCTTAGGCTTTGTCTTATTGCTTGGAAGGTGGCTTCATCAGGTAGTGTCTCCTTATATTTTTCAGCTTTCTCAAAGCATCTTCGAAGGCATTCCATTGGATTGATGGATGTTTCCATTGCCTCATCATCACTACTATCCTCTGAAACAAATCCACTCCTCTCCTCTTGGACTCTGGAAATAATAGCCAGGGAGAAATCCTCCCTTAAATAAAAGATGCTTTGCACATCATGTAAAAAGATATAGGTCCTGTCTCCAATCCTGAAGTCAGGCACAGCAGGCAGCATCATCTGAGCATGATTATCAGTGAAGTTACTGACATCCAAAGGAAGTTTGATTTCTGTGGTTTTAACAGAGAGCATCTTACTTCTTTGTACTTCAATTGCCTCAACCTCAAGGTCGACTGTATCTTCAACCTCCTCGACTTCTTGTATATGAGTTGTCTCCTCGCATTCTTCATCTGGTGCTGCATCCTGCTCCTCTAACACCTCATCAGGATTCTGCATGAGGAATCCAAACAGGCTGTTCAGGTAAATCATAAAGCCAAAGGATTCCTGAATGAGTTTGCATTCTTTTTGGTGCAAAGGGCAGGCTGAATGTCGGCAAGAAGGTGGTAATTCCCTATACTTCTTCAGTCCCTGTCCCTTTCCACCACAGTCATTTAAATGCACAAGAGTCATAGTGGGCAGAACAACCCTCCCTACCTGCACCATCACTTCAAACTTATCTCTGTAGGACTGCAAGAATTCACTGTGCTGAGCTAACAGGTCTTCAATGTCAAACTTTGGGTTAAACATAGAATGAACTAGATCAAACTTGTCCCCAGCACCACAAGACGCTGCAAAATCAAACAGTCTCTCATCAATTGCAGCTGGGTCTTCCAGAGAAGACACATCCTCTTTGGCTTTACCTTTAGTTGCACAGGGACTACTTTCTGGCGCATCTGCATCATCTGAGAAGTCTATATTCCTCTTTCTTGTATTTTTCTTGACAAGTACTGTACAGGGTGAGGGACCCTTGTAGGGTGAGGGATCCTCTTGGCCTGGTGACCTCTCTGATTGATCTTCACCAATTGACTCTTCTTCAGATATGTCGTGACAAAAGTCAACAGTTCTTTTGGCAGAAACATTAAGCAACTGAGCCTGCAAAGGTTGAAATCCTGGCACAAGCTCTGGGTGTAGTTTCAGCCTCTTCTGCCTACTGGACCTTAATCCTATTCATCAGGAAACATGACAAGTCTCTCTCTCTCTCTCTGTGTCTCTCTCCAAAGCACAAACAAAGACACACATAGAATCTCTCTCTCTCTCTCTCTCTCTCTCTCTCTCTCTCTCTCTCTCTCTCTCTCCAAAGAACATCAAAAAACACACATAGACTCTCTCTCTCTCTCTCTCTCTCTGTCTCTGTCTCTCTCTTTCTCTCACTCTCCAAAGAACATTAAAAAACACACATAGTCTCTCTCTCTCTCTCTCTCTCTCTCTCTCTCTTTCTCTCTCTCTCTCTCTCCAAAGAACATTAAAAAAAACACAGACTCTCTCTCTCTCTCCTCTCTTTCTCTCTCTCCTCTCTCTCTCTCTTTAAAGAACATTAAAAAACACACATAGACTCTCTCTCTCTCTCTCTCTCTCTCTCTCTCTCTCTCTCTCTCTCTCTGTATGTGTCTCTTTGTACTAAAGGAGTGCAAGGACGAAAACATACTTTTTGCAGCTCTCTACGCGCACCTTAAGTACGCTCTGTATGTGTCTCTTTGTACTAAAGGAGTGCAAGGACGAAAACATACTTTTTGCAACTCTCTACGCGCGCCTTAAGTACAATTGAGAGAGATAGATAGATAGATAGATAGATAGTTCTATTATCGTCCTGGGAGGTCAAATATGACCTATGGGACCAAATGAACATGTCACGTGGTGTGAGTGGAGTTCATAAGTGACTCTCGATGCTCAAAAATGGCTGAAATGAGCGTCGCAATAGAGAGTCCACATCGTGGTTGGGAGAGGAAGGTATGTAGGGAGAGCTCATGGCTGAATATATGGGGAAAAGAGGACCTAATGTGGTCAAAAGCTGAGCACTCAAGTAGTGTGTGGTACTCACTCTCTCGCACTTGACGAGGGCATAAGGTGCAAAGTCGATGACACTCCTCGCCAGTGCCCCAACGTCCTGTCTCACAGCGTAGAGAATGGGAGCTAAGACGAATGGAGGCAATGGTGCGGATCGCACTCAACGGGATGGGCTCAAGGATGTAGGAATGGGTTCGGTTACCTCGTTCCGAGAAGAAGAGAGATTTGTAGTTTGGGGCAACGTGTGTGGTGTAATGGCTGAAGCGAGAACCTCCGGATTTCTCCCAAGCCATGATACATTGGCGTTGTAAGAAGGCCTCATTAACTTGGGATTCGATCGACGCATCCTTGACCAAGTGACATGCATCCCATCTTCCAAACCATTTCTTGATATCAAGCATCCACCCCGAACTTAGTATTTTGCTCTTGCATGTCTTTTGAACCTTTTGACTTGCTTCATATGCGATTCTAGGAAGTCGATGCAAAGGGCTACGTTGTGTCTTACGCATGTACTCCACAACCCTTTCCATGCCCAAGACCTCAATGGGAAGCGATCCGGACTCAAGAAGTAAGAGCATGTAGGGTGTTTGTGTCTTGACTTGGAGAAAGTTGGTGAGAAAACGCTTTTGGACATTCTCAAACTCTTTCCAAGTAGACTTCCCGATGCTTTCACCCCACACCTCCACTCCATAAAGAAGCACCGATGTCACCAATGTGTCAAAGAGGTACTTTTTGAGAGCCCAACACTTGATCTCTCCTGCATTGCACATGTTCTCAAATGCATAATAAGCCCTCTTTCCGGCTTCCAAGCGACGCATTGCACAATCCTTCCATTTATGATTGGATGGAACCTCAAGGCCAAGGTACTTGAAGTGATCTACCACTTCAAGTTTCTCATTGTTGTATACAATGCATGGATTTTCGTCATTGAGGGTCTTTACAAGCATAACCTTGGTTTTGGATCCATTCACGATCAGCCCGCTATGTAGGCAAAAGCGTTCCAAGACACTCATAAGCTTTTGTGCATCTTCTAAGGTATGTGCCAAGAGCACTACATCATCGGCATAAAGCAAAAGCATGATCACCGCATTTCCAATCTTAACCTCTTCTATGCCTTCTTGCTGCATAAAATCAAGAACCATGTATTCCAATTCATCAATGAGTAGCCCAAAGAGGGTTGGGGAAAGTGGGCATCCTTGTTTGACACCAATAGTGCTTGCAAAAAATTCTGAAATTCCATCTCCCATACGTAATCGACATATCACTTTTTGGTAGATGCGAAAGACTGCATGCATAAATTCTCTCGGCACTTGAAGGCTTTGCATACGTCTCCAAAGATTTCCTCGTGGTACCATGTCAAAAGCTTTCTTGAAATCCACAAAACAACAATACAACTTTTTTCCTTTCAATCGAAACGCTTCCATAAGAACTCGAAGAGTGACAAGGTGATCAATAGTGCTATGATGCTTTCGAAAACCTGCTTGGCCAAGCGCACGTTTGCAATTCTTTTCAGCCCATTCACTTATCTTCATCTCCATGATACATCCAAATAACTTTGCCATCAAAGAACCAACCATTATAGTGCGATAGTTGTTCACATTGTTTACATCTCCTCCTTTGTGCAAAGGTTTGATCCAATTTGCACTCCAATCATGAGGCATGCCATACTGAGGTGCAAGGTTAAACATATCGCATATCCAATATCGTGTTTTCTTGCTTGTCCATTTAATCATTTCAGCCTTGACACCTTGAAGGTCACCTGCCTTGCGAGTAGCAAGTTTCTCAAGCGCGCGGCATACATCTTCAATGGTAAAGAAGGGAGACATAAATGGAAGGGAGCTACAACCCTCCATCTTATCAACATTGGGTTGCTCATAGAGGTTCTTACAATGCATATACATATCCTCAAGAGTCAAGTCACCAAAGCTCTCAACGCGCTTGCCTTTTAGATTTTGCCAAAACTTGCCACATGCATGTGCTTTCTCTTGTGCTAAAAGAAGTTGTTTTTCGACTTCCCACCTTCTCCTCTTCGTTTGAACAAGTGCTTTGTATGTGTGTGAACATTCCAAGTAAACTTCCTTGTCTTTGATTGCATCCAATCTTAGCAAGTGTTTTCGGGCTTGACTACATTCCATGTCAAACCATTTCTTCTTGGTGCTACCCTTCTTAGACCTTTTGCAAGACATGTGTTTCGCCGAAAAGCATTCCTTCGCACAAGAGAAAATTACTTCTTTGAAAACTTTCCACTTGCATTCTAATGTTGGGCTCCCTTGATGCTCTATCATGCTTAACATTTGGTCCACCATATCAACATATATAAGTGCTCGTTTGAAGTCTAGACGTAGGTACAAATGATTCACATCATGATTGGAGGCTACATGCTCGGGCCGTTTACCACACTTGAGGTCAATACATAACATCCTATGATCCGATTCCGGATTCCATTCACCAAGTGTAAAGCTTTGTATGCATTCTAGAGTGGCTTCTGAGAACAACATATAGTCAATCACGCTAGCACCATTGTGCTTTCTACATGTAAAGTCATTGGTGCCTTGCCATAGAGATACACCATTTGCAATGAGCATTCCGTTACTATTGCACATATGTAGAAGTGACTTTCCATAGTGATCCACTTCTTTTGCATCATTAGAACTTCGATTATACATGTATGAGTCATCCACTCTTCTTGATACATGCGGCATGTCGACTTGTTGTGTGTCGTGTTGTAACATATTTGTGCGAGCATTCATGTCTCCAAAAACAATGACTTCACCTTGATCCTTGTAATGAGCAATGTCTTCCTCTAGTTCAACAAAGGGCTGATCTCTATCCATATTCAAGCGAGCATAAAAGTTGGAGTCATAGTGAGGAATGTAGCAGCCGGCCACAAACATGACTTGACCATTTGGTGGGCTGATTTTCAGCCATAAGTAGCGTTTGTACTTATCTTCTTTGACAATGGAAACATCTTTCAAACCCTTTTTGGTCATACATGCTACGCCTCCTTGGCCTCTTCGTTGCTTTGCATTTTTGGCCCACATCAAAGAATGTACATCGTATTTGTCAAATCCAAGAATTCGTTGCGCATCATGCTCCCATGTTTCGACAAGAAGTATCACATCGGAGTCATTGGTAAGCTCATCAATGCCAATTCCCGCATTCCATGGATACCCATTACAATTCCAAAAGCTTATTCGCAAGCGTGAGTTGGTCTCATAGATCATGTGTCCCTATTTGTTGGGTGGACTTGCATCCTCCTCAAGTGCCTTTTCTTCTTGAGATGATACCTTAACCTTCTTGCTTCTTTCCTCGTATGCTTTGCGACGTACATTTTGTTGCATAAGAGTGCGATCCTCATATACATTACAACCCGTTCCTTTGAGGTAGATCCAACCATTGTCAAGGATGATCTTTCTCTTTACCTCATCAGCCATGGTACATACAATAGGTCTTTCTCCCGAGCGAGGGACTCCTTGTTTTCCAACTCGATGTGCACCATAAGCCATGATTCCTGACATGCCAAAGTGTGTAGCAAAAAACTCTTCAATAGCAACCGCAAGAGATTGGGGTGTTTCCATGCTTTCCTCCTTGATTCCACGAATGACGATGTTCTTTGAGCGTTTTTGTCGTTCTTGCAATTCTTGAGTGTCCACATTCTCTACATTCTTTGCTTGGACAACGGCTTGCGTGATAGGAGATGTAGAAACCACATTATCCTTACATATATCAGCCCATGATTTGGATGCATTTCTCATCTCACATACATCATGTCGTATTGTATCTATCGTTTCCTCTTTCAATACATGATCACTCTCAACTTTGCTCAAGCGCTCTTTCACTACATTCATGTCCACAAGAGAGCGTTTACATTCTTGAACTTCATTCTCAAGATGCATCAAGCGTGTTGTTTGCATTTCAAGAACCTTCTTGAGGTGCTCATTCTCCACAACGAGAACTCTTAAAGTACCATTCTCCATTGCAAGTGCGCGCAACTCTTCACCTTGCTTGTTGACGGTTTCTTGTAACGAGATCAAGTAAGCCATGATCATTGCTTCCGTTGTTGTAGACGATGTGGTTGGATTAGCATCCAAATTCCTTGGAGATTTTGCATCATTCTCCATGGCCAGTGTGGCTTTTCCACCCTTGCGAGTTTTGTCTGACATTGCCTTCAAGTCGGCAACAAAAACGCAAAGTTTTGACAGTTTTTTCAGTTCTGAGATGCTGTTACAGCAAAGCCTTCCATTACACAGAAAAATTCTGTCTTTACATCAATGCGTAGAGAGAGAGAGAGAGAGAGAGAGAGAGAGAGAGAGAGAGAGAGTCATAACTATACTATAGGCGCGCGGAGAGAGCTGCAGCCAGTGTTTGGTTGGCTCTGCGCGCCGTTAGTAACGGGGACAGAGAGGGGAGAGAGAGAGAGAGAGAGAGAGAGAGAGAGAGAGAGAGAGAGAGAGAGAGAGAGAGAGAGAGAGAGAGAGAGAGAGAGAGAGAGAGTATGTCTGTCTGTGTGTGTGTGTCTGTCTATGTAAGTATGTGTTGAGGTGTGTGTGTGTGTTTATGTGTGTGTGAGTGTGTGTGTGTGTGTCTGTCTATGTAAGTATGTGTTGAGGTGTGTGTGTGTGTATGTGTGTGTGTCTGTCTATGTAAGTATGTGTTGAGGTGTGTGTGTGTTGAACAACAGTATGGGTTTTTCTTTGTTTACACACACACACACACACAATTTGCTACCAACTGTTGGAAATACAGAGAGAAAGAGTGAGAGATCACCTTTTGTTGGTGGGGTTTGCAGAAACTCCAAGGGAGGTGTCTCCTCCATTGGTTTTTGTCTATCAAACTCACTGTGTCTCTCTCCCTCTCTCTCTCTGACAGTAAGGAGTCCCTCTCTCTATCTCTCTCTCAATCTGTCTCTCTCTCTCTCTCTCTCCTTCTCTCTTTCTATGGTTCTCTCTCTCTCTCTCTATCACTCTCTGGCAGTAATGAGGCTCTCTCTCTCTCTCGCTCTTTCTCTGTCTCTCTCTCTCTCTCTCTCTCTCTCTCTCTCTCTCTAAAAAAACGCAGCCGTTTTTTGACCTAGTAGACAGCAGTCCACTCTTTTGATCATAACTTCTTCATCCGAACTCCGATTTGGGTGATCTATAGCCTCAATCGAAGAGCACGAAGTCCTCTACGCATTAATGTAAAGACAGAAATTTTCAGAGTTATGGAAGGCATTTCTGTAGCAGCATTTTCGAAGTGAACAGGTTCAACAAAATTGATTCTCATCTCCTATTTTACATACAATGTCTTCTGGCACTCGCAAGGGTTCTTCTTCTTCAACAAGGTCCACAACCATTGTGGAAAATGATCCAAAATCTCCTAAGTGTGGAGATAGCAACACAACCACCCAACCAACGACATTGGAAACCATGATCATGGCGTACTTGGTATCATTGCAAGAGACCGTAAACAAACAAGGCGAAGACTTACGAGCACTTGCAATGGAGAATGGCACACTAAGGGTACTTGTGGTTGAGAATGAGAATCTCAAGAGGACGCTTGAGATGCAAACAACATGTTTGATGCAACTTGAAGAGGAAGTCAAGGAATGTAAACGCTCTCTTGTGGACTTGAATGCTTTGAAGGAGCGGATGAGCAAAGTAGAGCATGACCATGTATTGAAAGAGGAGAAATTTGACACTATGAGCCGGGATGTATGCGACATGAAAAATGTATGCACAAACAAGTCTTGGGCTGATGTATGTGGTAGCAATGTGGTTTCTAATTCCTCACTCATGCAAGCTATGGTTCAAACAAATAATGTTGAGAATGTGGATGTGGAGGAGTTGAAGGAACGGGAGCGATTTTCCAAGAACATTGTTATTCGTGGAATTCCCAAAGAGAAGTTAAAGACACCTCCTTCTCTTGCCATTGTTATTGAAGATTTCTTCAAAACCCACTTTGGCATGTCCGGAGTTATGGTCTATGGAGCACATAGAGTGGGGAAGCAAGGAGCTCCTGGCTCGGGAGAGCGGCCAATTGTATGCACCATACCGGATGAGACCAAGCGAAAGATTATCCTTGATAATAGTTGGATCTATTTGAGGGATACAAAATGTTTTGTATGTGAAGATCACACTATTAAGCAACAAAATATGCGTCGCAAGGCATATGAGGAAAAGAATAATAAAAACAAGGAGATCTCTCATGAAGAAAATGTGCCCAAGGAGGAGGCAAGTCTCTCAAGCAAATAGGGATGCGTGACCTATGAGACCGAGTTACAATTGAAAATATGCTTTTGGAATTGTAATGGATACCCATGGAATGCGGGGGTTGGGATTGATGAACTAACAAGCAAAGCCGATGTTGTACTTCTTGTTGAAACTTGGGAGCATGATACACAAAGGATTAATGGCTTGGAGGATTACAATGTACATTCATTGATGTGGTCAAAGAATCTCAAGCAACGAAGAGGACAAGGAGGGTTAACATGTATGGTTAAGAAAGGATTGGAAGATTTTGTATCAATTGTGAAAGATGACAAGTACAAATGTTATGTATGGCTGAAAATTATGACACCAAAAAGAGCACCCATTTTTGTAGCCGGTTGCTACATTCCTCATCATGATTCTCCCTTTTATGCTTGCATGGATAGAGATCAACCATTTTCTGATTTGGAAGAGGACATTGCTTATTTCAAAGGTGAAGGTGATGTTATTGTATTTGGGGATATGAATGCTCGCACAAAAACATTGCAACATGATACTCAACAATTTGATATGCCATACATTTCAAGGGAGTTGGAGGAAGTTCACTTGTATGATCGTACTTCAATGGATGAGAAAGAGCCGGATCACTATGGAAAGTTACTTTTACACATGTGTAATAGCACGGGTATGCTCATTGCCAATGGTGTATCTTTGTGGAGTGGAACCAATGGATTTACATGTAGGAGACATAATGGGGATAGTGTGATTGACTATATGCTACTCTCTGAAGCCATCATGTATTGCATAAAGAGTTTTATGTTTGGTCAATGGACCCCGGAATCCGACCATCGCACCTTATGTATTGACCTTTCATGTGGAGAAGCAACTAAGCATGATAATCTCAGCCTAAGGAAAGAGAAGTTATCACTATGTATGGATTTCAAACGGGCACCAATGTACATTGAAATGGTCGAGCAAAAATTATGGATGACAAAGCTTCAATGTGATGCACCATTGGAAACTAAATGGGAAGCTTTCAAGAAAGCTATTTGTTCTTGTGCGGAAGAATGCTTTGCCATAAAGCATTTCCATGGTATCAACAAAGATAGATCATGCAAAAGGTGGTTTGATAAAGAATGTAAAGATGCTCGAAAGTCCTTGATAAAGCTTGATGCAACTATGGACAAAGACAACTATCAAAGTCATTTGCATACATACAAGGCATTGATTCAAAAGAAGAGAAGAAGATGGGAAGTAAAGCAACAAGAATTTCAAGTCCAAGAAAAGGCACATGCATGTGGAAGATTTTGGAGAAACTTGAGAGGCAAGCGGGTTGAGAATTTTGGTAACTTGAGTCTAGTGGATATGTACACACATTGTAGGCAATTATATGAGCAAGCAAATACTGAAAAAATGCCATTTTATGGTTCACTCCCATGTATGCCGTCTTTTTTTACTATTGAGGATGTATGCGGTGGGCTTGAAAAGTTGGCCACTCGCAAAGCGGGAGATCTTCAAGGTATCAAGCCGGAGATGATCAAATGGACGGGAGATTTTACCCATGAGTGGATGTGTGATATGTTCAACCTTGCACTTCAACATGGTATGCCTTATGATTGGAGTACTAATTGGGTTAAGCTTTTGCATAAAGGAGGGGATGTAAAGAATGTAAGCAACTACCGGACTATAATGATTGGGTCTCTTATGGCAAAGTTGTTTGGGTGCATAATGGAGATGAAATTGAGTGATTGGGCTGAAGAGAATGACAAGCGTGCAAAGGGACAAGCGGGTTTTTGTCGATGCCATAGCACCATTGATCATCTTGTCACTCTTCGTGTTCTCATGGAGGAAAGTCGGTTGAAAGGCAAGCGATTGTATTGTTGTTTTGTGGACTTTAAGAAAGCCTTTGATATGATTCCACGTCACAATTTGTGGAGAAGGATGGAAGAACTCCAAGTGCCAAGTGAGTTTATGCTTGCGGTTTCTCGAATCTATGAGAAGGTGATTTGTCAATTGCGCATGGGAAGAGAAATTTCAGAAATTTTTGTAAGCACTATTGGGGTTAAACAAGGATGTCCATTGTCACCAACTCTCTTTGGTCTATGCATCGATCAATTGGAACAAATGGTACTTGACTTTATACAAGAAGAAGGCATTGAAGAGGTCACTATTTGCAATGCGGTAATCATGCTTTTGTTGTATGCGGATGATGTAGTGCTTCTAGCACACACTTTAGAAGATGCACAAAAGCTTATGGTTGTCCTTGAGAACTTTTGCTTGCATAGTGGGCTGATTGTAAATGAATCCAAAACAAAGGTTATGCTTGTGAAAACCAACCATAAGGAGAAGCCATGCATTGTGTACAACAACGAGACACTTGAAGTTGTTGAGAGCTTTAAGTACCTTGGCCTTGAGGTTCCATCCAATCACAAGTGGCATGAATGTGCTATGCGTCGTTTGGAAGTGGGAAAGAGAGCATATTATGCATTTGAGAACATGTGTAATGCGGGAAACATCAAGTGTTGGGTTCTCAAGAAGTATCTTTTTGATGCATTGGTGACACCGGTTCTTCTTTATGGAGTTGAAGTGTGGGGCGGGAGCATCTCAAAGTCTACTTGGAAAGAGTTTGAGAATGTCCAAAAGTGTTTTCTTACAAACTTTCTCCAAGTTAAGACACAAACACCATATATGCTCCTACTTCTTGAGTCGGGATCTCTTCCAATTGAGGTTATGGGCATGGAAAGGGTTGTGGAGTACATGATAAAGATGTGTCAAAACCCCTCACATCGACTTCCTACAATTGCATAGGAAGCAAGCAAAAAAGTTCAAAAGACGCATAAAAGCAAGATCTTGAGCACGGGATGGATGCAAGACATAAAGAAGTGGTTTGGGAGATGGGATGCATTACACTTGCTACATGATGCTTCAATTGACTCTCAAGTGAATGAAGCTTTTCTACAACACCAATGTATTACGGCTTGGGAGAAATCCGGTGGGTCACGCTTCATACATTACACCACCTATATTGCCCCCAACTACAAAACCATGTTCTTCGCTGAGAGAGGAAACCGTACTCACACTTACATGCTTGAGCCTATTTCCTTGTCCGCGATACGCACTATCGCAGCAATTCGGCTTAGCTCCCATTTCCTTCGATGCGAGATAGGGCGTTGGGGCAATGGAGAAGAGTCAAATCGATTGTGCACATTATGCTCACTGCAAGTTCGAGAGTCTGAGTACCACACACTACTAGAGTGCTCAGCTTTTGATCACATCCGAACTTGCTTCTCTCACATTTTCAGCCATAACTTAGACCTACACACTTTCCTCTCCCAGCCAAAGTGTGGGCTCTCCATTGCAACTCTCATCACTACAATTTTGGAGCATCGAGAGTCACTCATCAGCCATACACATACTACATCACATGTAACTTTGGTCCCATAGGTCATATTTGACCTCCGAGGACGATAATAAAATCTATCTATCTATCTATCTATCTCTCTCTTTCTATGGTTCTCTCTCTTTCTCTCTTTCAAAATCACACTTATAACGGATACACACGGCGGCGCCCCACGTGTTACTATAAAATAGAATATAATTGCATGTTGTCGCACGTGCGGTCATTATTGAGACCGTATACTTTTGTACGTCATATATAGAGGTCATGAGAGAGAAAAACCACACCTCGTGAAAGAGAGTGAGTGAAAGAGAGAGAGAGAGAGAGAGAGAGAGAGAGAGAGAGAGAGAGAGAGAGAGAGAGAGAGAGAGAGAGAGCCGTCGTCTGCATCTCTGACAATAAGCCGACCCATCTTCGACATAACGAAGGTCTGCGTCCTTAGAAGGTTTGGCCCTCTCTCTCCCTCCGTCTGCTTCTGAAATTTCCCTCTGCCTTTGCCTCTATCTCTCTCTCTCTCTCTCTCTCTCTCTCTCTCTCTCTTTCTGTCAGAGTATATGCATATCTAGCTCTGTCTTAACAAACAACACACACATACACTCACAAACACAACACACAAAAATACAACAACAACACACACACACACACACACACACACACACACATACTCACAAACATAGACACACAAATATAACATACACACACACACACACAGAAACAGACAAATATAACATACACACAAACACACAGAGACACAAATATAACATACACACACACTCACAAACACACAGACACACAAATATAACACACACACACACACACACAGAGACAAATATAACATACACACAAACACACAGAGACACAAATATAACATACACACACACAGACACACACACACAGAGACACACACACTCACAAACACACAGACACGCAAATATAACATACACACACATACACACACACACACACACACACACACAGAGTCCCTCTCTCTCTCTCTCTCCCCCTCTCTCTCTCTCTCCTCTCTCTCTCTCTATACTAAAGGCGCATGTAGAGAGGCACAACCGGTGTGCATGTCTCTATGCGCGCCTTTAGTACTGTGCATCCACCAGTGTATGTGTTTATGTGTGTATGTGTGAGTGTTATAGAGAGAGGATGTAAGGCGGGGGAAAGAGAGAGTCTTTCTGTTACCTTATACTAACGGCGCACGGAGGTGTTTTTTGAGGTCAAAACATGCTCCACGCACACCGTTAGTAATGGGAGTCTCTCACTCTCTCTCTCTCTCTCTTTAAATATGCTAAGCTATAGAGAGAGAGAGAGAGAGAGAGAGAGAGAGAGAGAGAGAGAGAGAGAGAGAGAGAGAGAGAGAGAGACTCCTCTATTTGTATACAGTGAAATGGCTAGAACAAAAGCCACTGCAAGGAAGGCAGGCAAGGGACCAGGATTAGCAGCTAAGGCAAGTAGCAGATCTGCAACCCCAAAGAAGAGACCTGGAAAACCCAATAAAATTCTGAAAGGTCCAAGGGTGAAGAAGTTACAAACCTGCATGGGACTTTTCAGAGAAATCAGAAAGGCACAGAAATGTGTAGATTTATGCATACCAAAGCTACCCTTTCAGAGGATGGTGAGGTCCATATGTGAAGAAGCTACCTGGGGCACCAAAAGGTGGAAGGTGGTGGCATTGATGGCTCTTTAAGAAGCAGCAGAGGACTTCCTACTGGAGTACTTCAGTGACATCACCATTGTTGCAGCCCATGCCCACAGGGTTACTATAATGGACAAAGATAGTGAGACACTGAAAGGAATAAGGTGGAGGTATGACAAACTATTGGTCCCCAATGTCTGCAGGGATAAGAAAATGAGGGAAATTTTGTTATACCCCCCTGAGCTAGTGCCACAACTCACAGTTATAGATGTCACACATGATGTGAATACAAGGGCAAGGGCAAAGACTATTGCTCGCCAAACAGAGGACATGAGGGAAGCAGAGCTTAAGGAGAAAGCAAAAGTAGCAGTGGAGTCCCAGAGGCAAACAAAATGCAATGTGACCCTGTCCATAGAGGCAAGCAATCAAGAAACTCTACTTTCAATGAAGGATGGTTTGCTTGCAGAGATACCATTTGTAGATGGAGCCAGAAAGCTAGCTCTGGAAAAAGTGGACATTAATTTATTGCAGAATCCAGATGCTCAGATTTCAGACACAATTATCTATACTTGTCTTAAGTAAGTGTTACTATCTTGCTAGCTTTGAAAACTCAGATAATAGGTTTGCTAACTCAGGTATACTCTCTGCAGCTTGATCAAAAGTCAACTCCCACTGCACACCCACACGGAGGTGTTTCTTCTTGATCCACAAATGTCAATGATTATTAGACAGAAGAACAGTCCATCTGGGACCTTTGAGAGTTGGTTTCTCCACTGTGCTATGCTGGAAGTTACTGTCATCATCTTTCCATATGAGAACAACCATCACTGGAGTCTCATATGCCTTGATGTTGACCAACCAGCAGTGTGGGTGTTCAATTCAATAAAAGGAACCCACCCTGAAATTAGGCTGTAAGTCTTATGTATCAGAAAGTGTTTCTTATAGATATCCATGTAAATTTAAAGCCTCAAGCTAACATCTTGATACTGCTTTGTGCAGTTGTATAAAGAGGTTGTTGCTTGCCTATGGCAAGCTATGTGGAAGGTATGAACTATACAAGGCCCCAATCAAAGATGTACCTGTCCCAAATCAAACCGATGGAAATTCTTGCGGCTGGAGATGTCTTCTCCATGCAGAATATGTCCTGCAAAGCTACTTTGCATTAAAACCTTTGATGACTAAGGTAACCATTTGGCAATGCATTCAGTCAGTTTTGGTTTAGTTTATAAAAGAATTCTCACCATGTGGTCTTTCAATTTTGCAGAGTGCTTTAAAAAACTACACATATGATTATTTGCAAAGATACCGGGTAAGTTTAATACAACACCTGCTTACTATGTCTAGCCCCAGAGAGCCTGAAGATAGCGGCTTGGATGACCGCACTATTGATATGACAATACATGACGTGCCACCACGACAACGGGCCGAGGGGGTCATATCAGCAGAAGATGAAAGAGCCGAGCATGAGGAAAGGTCAAATGAGCGTATGGAAGGTGCTAGTGTACAACTAGAGGAGACAATGAAAGAGCCAAGTCAGCCAGTGGAGGAGCCAAAAGAGCCTATGGATGAAACCCAAGATGAGGAAAGCAGGCCTATAGATGAGCAAAAGGATATGGATGAGGAAAGGAGGCCTAGGGATGAGCAAACTGATATGGATGAGGCAAGGATGGATGAGGCAAGGATGTATGAGGCAAGCCGGTCAACCCAGGCAGAGGAAAAGACCTTGGAGGAAACCTTGAATGAGGCAGAAAGAGACATGGGGGAGACCCCTGATGAAGATGTGAATGATGACTATGAAGATGTGAATGATGAAGCTAAAGCAGAGGAGAGCAACAACGACATCAACACTATAGAGACCCAGTATGGACCCTTGCTAAGTGTAGATACGGTTGTTTCGGTAATGTCTATTCAAGTATGGCAAAATATGTTCAGCTTCTAACTACTTATATGTACTTGTCAACTTTTACAGAGGTTGATTATCTTGGACCTCAATGGATTGCTGCTGATGCGCGTGCCTCTCGGTGACACAGAACCCTTTGAGGATTTGCAAACGTTTCGGATGGGAACTTGTCGAGTCGTGGTTCGTCCAGGAACCAAGGAATTTATTCAGTTTCTTCTTCCGCGCTTCAAAGTTGCCATATGGTCTTCAATGCAAAGGCAAAACTTGTCGCCACTAGTTACAATAGTTTGTAGTGTATGCGGCGCTCACACGTCAGATTTTGCCTTTTTGTATGATCAAAGAAAATGCGTTACCGTCGAGGGCCACTACCACCCTACAAAACCACACTTACCTCTTTTGTACAAACCGTTTAGCCAAATCGGTGTACCCTTTGATGCAACTAATACACTACTGATTGATGATACTCCTGAAAAGGGATAACTAAATCCGCCGGGAACAACTATCTCACCACCTTCTTTCGAGGGGCATTCCTTCGATTTTTACCTTGAAGACATTCTGATTCCATACTTACAGAAATTGTATCTCAGTCCATTGTTCACGGACGAGTTTGTACTTTCTAATGAATTAAGATGACTATTCTATCATGTCTTTGTCTTGTCTAACATTGAGAGAGAGAGAGAGAGAGAGAGAGAGAGAGAGAGAGAGAGAGAGAGAGAGAGAGAGAGAGAGATTTGACATGGTAAAGAAATGTATTTCAAGCACACTTATTCACAGAGCACAATTGACAAATGAGCTCAAAAAACTTCATGTATTGAAAGTCATTTGTATACACTTGGGTTCACAAGAATATCTGTTACATTGACACTACTTCAACCCGACCATCCAACTCTTTGCACAAAATATCTTTTTCCCTTCGCCGCATCACCTTACGGCCAGCTAGGAAAAAGGAAAAATCTGATAGGTCCCTATCCATTGACTCTTCAATTATGTCATGCCACAACTGCTGAAAACTGCATAGCTCCCTTATTGTAACCACCAACAGTAGGCCATGCTCTTTATCAATCACTTCCACATCCACAGTAGGATTATCTTCCAAACCTGCAGAAACCTGGTCCATAGGAATGTACTTACCATTGAGCATTTGTGATCGCATATAGCAAAACGAGAGTAACAGTGATTGGCTTGCAATCATGTACTTGACAACTAGAGTATCAAGCGCGACCTCGCACCGTAAGCCAATCTCTTCCTTTACATACCATCCTCTGTCAAGAAGTTTGTCACAGGATGACTGCTGAAATGACTTGCACATGAACATAGTTTTCGTAACATGGATGTTGTAGCTATGAAACAACTCTATGAAGAGTGCAGCAGGACAAAAGTTTTCAATTCTAACCAGTTTGGTGGGAATAGAGCTACGTAGAGACCTCTGTATATCCTTGTAGATCTTACTTCGCATTGCCTCCACCATTGTTTCCTCGGGAACTGGCCAGTCCACAGTGTTCCAATCGGTTGGTAGAGGCACTTTCACCAACATGCCATTCTTATTCCCTGAGCTGAGTTGGTAGAAGTGGTCATAAAAAAATATTCCTTCATCAGCCAGGCTTTTGCTGCTCCTCCCTGAATACTGTAGAGAACCAATGTGGGCATGAACAACAAGGAAGAGGCCTATTATGCACTCCACACGCTCCCATTGCTCATAAGAAGAGGGATAAACATCTGCAATATATATAAGAAGAGTTAAACTAAGAGTATCAATAAGTAAAAATGACAAATCTAATGTAATTGAGCTGTGAAGAATGGAGACATTGCTCATAAGAAGAGAGAGAAACATTGCAAAATATATAAGAAAAGATATAATGAGAGTATCAGTAAGTTCAGATGTCAAGAGTACTTACAGATCAAATGAAGTTCAGATGTCAAGATTACTTACAATTGCAACGTGGTTGATGTATATCTGATACATTTCCACCGTTTGCTATCACGTCTGGATGGGTAAACACATGCTGAACAAGAACTTCCTTTACAGATCTTTTGCCGATTTCAACTTTGAAATCCAACACTTTGGCCTTCCATGCTGAGCGGTAAACATTGATACCACTAGACCTCTTGGGTCTTCTTGGTTGCATGAGGACCCATGAACCTTTGTTTATCCTTTGTCCAACCCATTGGTTCTCTGCACTTATTGAAGTTGATATTGTAATTGAGGATATGCTACTACTTGGCCTTCTAGGCAAAGTGCAGCTGTTGGTTGTTGGTGTGAGAGACAGTAAACACCTGGAGCTTCTTGGGTGAGAAGACGTGGAAGCCATAGCTCTCAGAGAAAAGCTTTAGTGGAGGGAGATTCACTTTGAAAGAATTCTAATGGAGGGAAAGTGTTTTAGAATTCCAATATCTTGTGCGGGCTTAATGGTCACCCTCTAGTACGTTAATGACCATAAGAGAATATCAGAAGTGGGACCACTGGCAAGCACCTAACAGCTCGGTAAAAGGAAGGAAATTACGATGCCACAATCCTAGATTCGTGAAAGTTTTATGCTATTTTCCTATTTTTTGAGTCTTTCCACGTACTTTCCTACGTAACGTAGCCTTCGTGCTCATTGGACGCGCTCTATTTTTCTCTCTCTTCATATGGCCCTCCAAATGACCTCCGAAATTTCCTAATGTATACATGTCACAACCCAAAATTATTGTTCATGTGTGACTCATGTTCCAAGAGACCTTTAAGTCCTATGCGTCTAATGACTATCAATGACGAGTTTCTCCCTCCCTTCCTTTGTCTCTCTCATGACTAGGTAGTGACAAGTATCTTTATCTTTTTAGACTTGCAATGACGAGTGCAACTCTCTCTCTCTCTCTCTCTCTCTCTCTATATATATATATATATATATATATATATATCCCTCTCTATATATATCCATGTTATATGCATCTCATGACTAAGCAGTGACAAGCGTCTCTCTCTTTTTTGACCTAGGTTGTTCCACTTCATCATAATTTGTTTCTACTTAACTATCCATGTTGGTACGGACATACATTTTCATGATCACTTGAAATTAATTGATGCATCTATTCTCTTGCAATGATCGATAGTCCTTCTTCTGGCTCTAGAAATATTTCTCAAGGATATCATGACATAAATGAATTCATCATACCTACACCTCCAGAGCGCAATAGCATGCGAGCTGCAAAGCAGTTGGCGAGATCGCGGGGCGTTTATATTGTGAGGGTCCTTCAAAGCGTTTACAAATCAGTCATGGATGTTGTGAATGCAACAAAGATATCCAACAAGAGCGCTTTAACTTTTTACAAAAGGTTTGGAGACAAGTTTACGGTGAAGAAGACCACATCACCCTTTGAGAGGAGGTGATTATAACATTGCAGGGTATCAAGGATGAGACTTCACATTTAGAAATCAACCAACATGAACTCTAAACATTCATGGAAAAGTTACAACATGAGATTGTGCAACAATTGTCTTTGTGCTTCAAAGAACAAAAGGACCGAGTTGACGTCCTCAAAGAATATGTAGTAGGTTTCAATCTGAGATTAGGACCTTTAAAGAACACAAGGAGTAAGTTAAAGCTCTGAAAGCACATGTAGCAAATTTAAGGTCTGAGATGAAGACCTTAAAATTTGCAATTAATCGCTTGAATGCCATCGATAGGAGACTTAGTGGTATTGTCAGGCCTAACGCACAGGGGGATGTTATGGAATCTTATACTAAAATTTAATGTCTTTTGGACTATTGATGTAGAAAAACTTGAATTTATCATTGTAGTAATTCCCTCTCTCTCTCTCTCTCTCTCTCACACACACACACACACACACACACACACACACACACACACACACACACACACACACACACACACACACACACACACACACACACACACACACACACACACACACATGAGCACATGCATGAAAAGCTCTATGTGTGTGTGTGTGAGAGAGAGAGAGAGAGAGAGGGAGAGAGAGGAGGAGGAGGAGTACGAGAGGGGAGAATGTTTTAAAGGTAAGAGATATAGGGCATAAACAGAAAAGAAAGCATAAAAAGATATATGGAGGGGTAGAAAGACAAAGTGAGAGGTAGAGAGAGGGGGGTAGGAAGGGAGATTTGGAATGAATAGAAAATACCAAACTTATGTGACATAAATGGTATGGGACATGTAGATTGGTAGCTCGTATTGCTTAGCTGCAAATCTTCCTATTTGAAAGACACAAATTTATTGACAACATTTTGGTTGGTGTTAAACCAGTCGCCCTAAGCAATTACTCTTTAAAATTTTGTTTTTCACACAAATGGTGTTCAAATGACGGGTTTTGTCCACAAGACATGCACATCGAGCTAGACTGTGCAACATTTCTTGAAAATCTAGATGAGAAATAGCATGGGCTAGGGCTCAACAATCTATGCCATTGGGTATTTTAGGAGATTGTGTGAATATCATGCAATTAAGCCATGGCCGTCAACAAATGGATGCAATGGCTATGCATATTGAAAATTGTATTACAAATGCTCAAAGAACCAAACCTTTAGAATTATTTTCCATTATTGGAAGTGCCAACAATTGGGAGGGTCAACAAAATCCTTGCATTGATTTTGAAGAAGGAGGATTCTCTAAAATTGAGCATTATTGTCTATCTATTTGTTGCATTTATCCAAATGCAACAATCTTGAAGCATGACTCTATGCTTGCCCTCTACCATGGAAAATGTTTGGTCCACAACTTGGGTGGCTTAAATTTTGTGTGCTCCTTTTGTGGTGCATGAACTTGGAAGGTTGAAGGTAGGTCTATACGCACATTTATAGGTAAGTATTGTTGCTTATCAGGAAAAGTCAAATTTCTTCCTTTGAGTGATCCACCGCTGATGGCTCAAAGAATTGATGCAAGGGCCTACTACCAAGATCAAAAAATTTCTTAAACACATTAGAGCATATAATAATTTATTGGCTTTTTCTTCTTTAAGTAGAGAAACTTGCGCGAGGGAGAGGTGTATACACATTTAAAGTTTGAGCTCAACAATAGATTGCATCATGTGCCAGATTTAGATAGAGATTCCTTGCATAGTTTGTAGATTATGATGCACCGTGTTAACCCATATGCAAATGCCTTTTGATCTGCTGCTACAACAATGCAGAATGAAGGGATCCCAAACATGAAGATGGTCATTACTGAGAAAAGCGTACAAATGGTTGGCAATATTTAGCCCCATGTGGATCTGAGGGTGTAGCAATTATACCAAGGAAAGGAGATGAGAACAACATCCGCCATTGTGATATTGTAGTGCAGTATCGTGATGGGGGTCTTAAAAGTATCTCCATTCTACATCAATCATACATGCGTTTACTATATGTTCTATTTTTTCCTAATGGAGAGGATGGGTGGCATCCATATATACCACGGACTCACAATGAGCAGTAGTTTGTTACACAAAAAACACTACTACACTTTTAGATTGCAGATTACGAGTAACTTCATAGAGTGCCTTTTACGTGGAGGACAATGGTTGTAGTAGTACATTGTTGATGCCTATAGTAATTTGTACCCACATCCACCCCTTTGTCACGCTTCATCCTCTTCCTCGAGGACAACAAATACAAAGGGAAGTTGGACCTCCACACCTTTTTTACTCGTCTCCCTGACCTTGACGCCACAGTTGCCCTTCACCTGGATGCATTTGAGGAGATTTCTGCGTTCATGGAGGAGCACATCATAAAATATTCTGTATCTATCCCCCCACATGCAGGGATCTGGGTGCCTTGCGATCTTTCGCGCTATATACACAAAGGTGATCGCCCATTCGCCAAGCGGTTGCAACGATTCCAAGAAATTGCAACCAATGCAGGCCATTACTTGGACGAGCAAGCCCCTAGGGTGTCAGCGCTCAAGAAGCGCAAGTTGGGGGTGGAGTAGCTTTCTCGGCTCGCAACATTTATCTTCTTGGTGAGCGAGGAACCTGATTTGGAGGAGCTCCGCTTACCACACCTTCAAGTTGGGTCCTTTATCAAGGACACCAAGGAGCAGCAGGTTATCCCCATGAACCCTGCAGCGGAAGGAAAAGCACACCAGCTCAAGTACCCTAGGGGTCTTGAGGAAGTGGTTGAGAAATCCATAGTTGCGGCTGGCCCTAGTGACACTCCAGTGCCACTACCACTGACGGATGTGGCTATCCCAGAGGTAGAAATTAGCCGCTTCTCCTCAGTGTTAGTGGATGGGGAGGAGTTTGTGTTCCTGCATGATTTGCTAAAAGCATTTGGCCTGCGCATGGATGAATGCTTGAGCGTGCTATGCAACAACAGCAAATGTCCCTTAGACAATACGCCAGATGCCCTAGAAAGAAAGCTCTTGCCAGATGGGGACTCTGTTGCTGACACTATTGCAGTTGTATGTGCGGAGGTCCTGGCAGCAGAGCAGTTGCACGTGGCTGATGAAGATTTCCAAGCCACGCAAGCCAAGGTTGAGGCTGCTAGGATGCCTATGCCATTATGCAACCTCCCATCTGATGATCCAAAGCTTGTATCTGTGGTGCATGGGACCATTGACTTGGATGCAAAGGGCAACAGGGAGGAGGATGACAAGGAGCAGGAGGTAAACTGTATCCTAATTTTCATGTTACTATTTTATCCTTTGTGTCTTTTTTCTCAACCTTCATCGGTTTATGACAGGATGTTGTGGAGGTTGATGATTTTGCTGCAAGGACGGGTGGCAAGCGGACGGGCTTTGGAGCTCAAGCTTCCCTTGCGCATTACCTCGGACAACTCCCCCCTGGCGATGTGGCCATTATCCATAATGAATTTACTCCCCAAGCCCATTTTATGACTTGGTCGTTAAAAGCTTTGAGCAAGTTTTTGTGTTTGAGTACCATTGCTCAAACTGCGCATCAAGTGTTCCTAGTGCGTAGATCCCTTGTATGCACAGTGTTTGGTACTGGATTTCGTGGTAAAGTGCTTGCCCAGATAGGGATACATGCTTCCATTGGCTCAACTGACCCAAATGCCATAGCGCAGTCCCTCTTGACTGGGGAGTTTCCTTACGCGCAAAATAGGCGCCAGGAAATGGTCAAAAAAATTTTGAACTCCTCAGATACATGATGTAAAATCACCGTGCTAGAAGGAATAAAAAATATTTGAAATTGTCTCTCTATATTGCAAATTCTTTTCAATCTGATTTGTCAATCTTGAAAATTGTTTCAATTGGTGATATGAATTGTTTTTTGACTTTGTTATTTCAAGGTATGTAATTGCAGTCAATTTGAGTATAATTGTGATTTTTAAGTACCCTAGGGGGTTAGATTAGCCTATAAGGGGCAAAAAATGCCTGGCCACAAGGGTGCGCAAATGGCCCATCCATCACTTTTGGATGGGCCATTTGCGCGCCCTTGTGGCCAGGCATTGTTTTGCCCCTTATAGGCCAATCTACCCCCTAGGGTACTTAAAAAGCACAAATTTATTGCAATGGATTGGTTTTGCATCATTCATTTAAATGCAACCTTTTTATGGCAATTCTAGTATATGTTCACACTCAAGGACACTAGAAAAGCTCAAATCAATTATGAAATGAAGTTTCCAGCAAACTATCACTTGCTTTAGCTCTACCTACTACACCCTTGCACCAAAAAGTCAAATTACATTGGACACTTGGTTTCACAATATGTTATTTGTTTTGATATCCTATAAGAAATTCAAAGCTTGAAATGACCAAAAAAAGGTGTCCATAAGGATCCATATAAAATATTGATGCAAAACCAATAGGTTTTAGTAAATTTGGTTATTTTAAGTACCCTTGGGGGTAGATAAGCCTACAAGGGGCAGAAAAAGGCCTGGCCACAAGGACGCGCAAATGGCCCATCCATCAGTTTTGGATGGGCCATTTGCGCGCCCTTGTGGCCAGGCATTTTTTTGCCCCTTATAGGCCAATCTACCCCCTAGGGTACTTAAAAAGCACAAATTTATTGCAATGGATTGGTTTTGCATCATTCATTTAAATGCAACCTTTTTATGGCAATTCCAGTATATGTTCACACTCAAGGACACTAGAAAAGATCAAATCAATTATGAAATGAAGTTTCCAGCAAACTAGCACTTGCTTTAGCTCTACCTACTACACCCTTGCACCAAAAAGTCAAATTACATTGGACACTTGGTTTCACAATATGTTATTTGTTTTGATATCCTATAAGGAATTCAAAGCTTGAAATGACCAAAAAAAGGTGTCCATAAGGATCCATATAAAATATTGATGCAAAACCAATAGGTTTTAGTAAATTTGGTTATTTTAAGTACCCTTGGGGGTAGATAAGCCTACAAGGGGCAGAAAAAGGCCTGGCCACAAGGGCGCGCGAATGACCCATCCATCAGTTTTGGATGGGCCATTTGCGCGCCCTTGTGGCCAGGCCTTTTTTTGCCCCTTGTAGGCTTATCTACCCCTAAGGGTACTTAAAATGCACAAATTTACTGAAATTGACTACAATTACATACAGAACTTGAAATTACAAAGATAATAGACAGAGTAGACACGACTGTTGATCATATTGTCATTGGAAAGTCAAATCATTACAAAGATAAGGGTGTGCAATACAAAAACAGGGGTAACTTCAGCTAATGCTCGAAGTCTCGTCGCAATCGTCTTGCAAGCTGCATATCTTTTGGCTGTATTGTCACTCGCTTTGCATGAATGGCACATAGGTTGGTATCTTCCAACACTGAAATGATGTGGGCCTCTGCAGCTTCTTGAATAGCCTCTAGCTCTATTGCTTGCATTCTATACTGATTTCCATAGCTTTGAAGCACTTCCTTCACAGTGCGAGCAAAGGGGGCACGTCGAATCAAGAGCTCCGTCGTCTTCTGGTAGTGGCGGATTTCTGCAAATGCCCTTGCTATTTTTTGGCGCCGCTGCGGTTGTCTTGGGGGCACTTGCACATTTGCTGGCGGGCGGCGTGAAGGCTTCTTGAAAAACTTAGACTTGCGTCTGTTTACATGCTTAGGGGCTGGTTCTGCAGCCTGTTCTGATTCTTCCTCTTCCCTTGGTTGCCGATCTTGTCGTGTGGGGAGAGCTCCCTTGCCTTGAGGCAATGTCTTCCCCCCAACGGCCACCCGGTGTGTGCGCGGTATTTTTTCTCGCAGCCATGGTGGTTCACTCTCTGATTCGGTGTCTGTATTGACCACCCAAGTCCTGGATGGTCCTGCTTGTGATTGGGGGCGCGACGGCTGCTCCCTATCGGACTCTGATGTTTGCTGGCCCTCTGCTTCTCTCCAGCACTGGGCACGTTGCTTCATTCTCTTTCTAGGTGTTATATCTTGAGGAGGTGGAGATTCAACAGTCCTTGATGACTCTCGTGCCCTACCACCATGCCCACTACCACAAGAGTTCCTGGAACGGCCAGGTGTTCGTGGCCGTTTTCTTGTGCCTTTAAGCCATGACGGCTTCTCACATCCTTGGAGGGTGTTTTTGTTGGCATGCGGATTCTCTTTCGCGGTTTGTTTGGTGCGCGCCATTTCGTTGGTAAGAGCTCACTTGTTCTTAAGAAATGAGAGATTTATGAGAGCATGCAATATTTATAAGGGCCCATTTAAAAAGGACCCTGTTCACACTATTTTTTTAAAAAGAAGTATTATTTTTTAAATAAACATGTCGCTAAGAGTTGGACCTTGCGTTCACGTTTAGTGACTCGCACAGTATCCACTTTGATCCTTGTCGCACTCTGCATCGCCGCCATGCAGCATGCTTGGTGGGACCTTGCGACATTTGCCACTTGTTGCTATGCTCTTGAAGACTCCATTTGCGCACTTCAATAGCAATCTTGGATTGTCGCGCACGCTCCATTGTGAGCTTACGAGCAAATGTTGTGCAAAAAAACCAGTTGAACATCTCCTCCAAATAATTGGATTGCACCATTCCACCACCATGTCGAGTATTTTTGAAGTACACTCCTCTTGCTCGATAATGGGAATTCTCCATGCCTTGAGTGCTAAAAATTTCAAGCGATCCATACTTGTGCATAAAAAATGCACCATGCGCAAACAAGATATGCTGTTCACATGAGCAAACGATCCACATTAGTAAATAAAAACAATCCCTTGTAATGAATACACCATGAATGACTTACCATGTAATGTGTGATGTTATTTTCACCTCAAGAAAGGGTGAAGACCTTGGTAAAATCCGCCAAAGCTTCTTGAAATGATTGCCGTTGTTCTTCTGTTGTGCTGTTAAGGCTCATAAGCTTGACCATTTTATCAAAATGGGCCCAAAATTTCTTGTGCTTGTTTGCAAGCTTGCCATTTGAATCATTGTCAGTAGTAGCTTTGCATAACTGCTTCCAAAGCTCCCAAAGGTTACCTGCCTGCTGGTTGGAGCTGCTTTGAGCATCATATCGACTTGGCTTTCCTTGGGAAACTTTCTTCAAAAAGTGTCTAGCTTTTTGTCCACTCATTGACACTTGTTGAGCAATTTCATGGGCCTCCCCTGTGTTCTTTGCAGCAACTATAGACACATTTCCACCGTGACAGCCAATGGAATTCAAGAGTACCTCCACTCTTTCGATCGCTTCCTGGGACTTTTCCAACGGTTTCATTGTGAAAGCATAGTCAATGTGGAGCTTCAATAGCCTATCAAAAATACGCATGAATGCGTGTAATGTACAAAAATGTACATTCGATAGAGGAAATCGAAAGATTGGATTCCAAGTGTGGTCCTTTTGATCACGGTCTGGGTCATTGAGCATGGGACATCTCAGAATAGACGCTTCCCATTCTCTACCTTCATCTCCGACATCATGACAATCTAACCTTTGTTCTCCATGCCCTTGCCATGGAAGCATGTAACTGGCCTTTGCAGTGCTCTTATGTGATTTTTGTCCATTAGGTTTGTACCCTCGAGTGCAAAATGGACAAGGCATCAGAGAAGAAGCCCCTTGTTTGCAGCCAAGCAAACACTTTATGGTCTTCAAATCCCCACCTAAGTGCCACTCCACATCATAACTACCAAAGCCCTCAATCTCCAACTTCTGACCTACAATTTGGGAGTGTATTACTTCTGTGATCCATGGAGTTCTCTCAAAAATCCACGAAAGTACTCCATTGGTCTCTTTGGGCACCTCAATAGCACCCAACCACCAAATGTCTTTCTCTGATTGCACGCTAAAAGATAGGGTGTCGACTGAATCCCTTCGCTTGGTTTGCAGAAGGGCCTTGTTCATTAGAGTGACACTTAGCCTCTCTAACCTTCGGCCTTTCACTATTTGACACTCATCGAGTTTCAGCACAAAAGCGACTTTTGTGCCAAGCACTACAAAATAAATAGTGCTAAGACCTTAAACTTCAGCTTCTATGAAAAGAATAATACCAAAGAAAAAAGTAAAGTGTGTCACCTTCTTCAGGTAACTCGTAAAATCTAAGCATGGCTTCTTGAAGCCTTCTAAGATCCACGAAAATATTGTTCCACATTGTGTAAGGAAAGCCCTTATTCGAAGGTCTTATGGATTGTTTCTTACCTTTTCCCCTTGTCTTTGTTGCGCATGAAGCATAAAGGGAAGTTGGCATTGTGTCCTCAATGTGTAGGTATGTCCCAATGCGGGAGAACACATCTTCGTTTGTGGCCTTCTTTGCGAGCTTGACCTTGTGAGGAACGCGAAATAGGTTTTCCACAATGCCATGTTCTTTGAGGGCATCCTTTAGGAGTTGAAAAATAGCCTGATAGGCTTTGGTGCTGATTCCAGCCTCATCACAAGCTTGTTGAACGTCATCATCATTAACCACATTTCTTAATTTACGCATAAGGTCCTTGGTGACTGCATCCTTAATGTGCTTACCTCCAGGTGATTGTAAGATAGAAATAACGTCCTCGGTATTGAGACAACTAGTGAGAAGGTTGACTCGATTATCTTGGCTTGTTCCACCGCATGCCTCCTGGATGAAGTTTCTAGCAACAAATAAACATAAATGTTAGAAAATAGTGTGAAGTAAGAATGCAGCATGCAAGTAAAGACCAAATCACCTTGTGACTGTAACTCGTCGTTTGCGTGCTCCTCCGGAATGTGCAAGAGTTTCAATGGATGAATACGGGCGTTTGCGTTCCCTTGCACCAAGGGGTGTTTCTTTCAAGTATGTGATGGTGTTGGTAAGCTTCTGGATGTGGGACTCCTTTTCTTGCATTTTTTGTTCAAGACTTTTAACTACCCTCTCCGAAGAGGCAACACTCTCTTGTAATGCCGTCGTCTTGAGGTGAAGATCTTGACATTCGTGCATCCACATATGCAAAGAAGCACCTGCACCCATACACAGCCGCTTGCAATAGCCTAACAAGCCTGCTTCTCCCCTCCCAAGAAATTGAAGAAATGTGGAAAGGCTATTAAACGGTGGATGGAAGCGGCTTATAGGATCGTAAGGGTACAAATGGCCATCCACCCAAATGTCAACATTGGTCTCACAAGCGGTGCAACGTTCCTGTGATGACCTTTGATCACCTTCACTAGTGGTCTTCGGTGCAAATGCCATGGGTAAGCGAATATGTATGCTTTTGGTGTGCGGAGTACGTGGTGGTGGAAGCAAACCATTTGTGATGTCCGTGAGCACCATGGAAGCTGTTGCATGAGGAAGCAAATGATGAAAATATAGAGGGGGAAGGGTAGAGAGGCCGAGCAGGATGGGAGGAGAGAAGGAGGGAGGGAGGGGAGGGAGAGATTGGGGAGGAGGAGGAAGGTAGGGGCAGAGAGGGAGAGGAGAGGGAGAGGGAGAGAGGAGGGAGGAGGATGAGAGAACAAAATGTTTATTACTTTTTGGGGGAAAAGATTTTTGAAAAAATGGACTTTCTAAGCTTGTGGGTTAAAAAATGGGTCAAAAAATGATTTTTGGATATGTATATATGTTGGGAGGGAGTTTTAAGTAAAAAACAAATAAAAATGAAAAATTTTAAAAAAAGTCAAATTTTGACTCTTTTTGACCCACGGAATTGCTGATGTGGACACACCCCTATGCTTCCTTCACTTTAAAAAAAGCTAGAGAGAGAAAGCAACCCTTTAGGTCCACATCCTACATTTGTCTAAAAAAAAGGCTAGAAAAGCCTACTCAAAACTACCTTCTTCAATGCCCTTGCCCCCTAAACCCCACACAACATTAGCCTTAATTCCTAAAAATTAGGATTCCTTACAAAGCCCATGCAAGGTTCATATTTCTCCTAATGGTTAGTGATAGGCGGTTGGCCACATGGCCATTAAACCTAACATTCTCCCACTTGATGGCCAATGTGGGAGACTATAAAAATGGAAGAGCACCACTCTTCACCCAATGCCCATCAACTCACGACAATGTTGAAACTGATGGCTGGAGAAACTCTTAGTGAGTGCATCCACTGTGTTCTCTGATGTAGGAATCTTCACTAAATCAAGGCTCTTGTTTGCCAGGCATTCACGACTGAAGTGATAGCGCACATCAATGTGTTTCGTTCTGGAATGAAACATTGGATTGTTAGCCAAGGCAATGGCACTTTGACTGTCACAATGAAGAACTGGTGTACACTGCTCCAATCCAAGATCTTTCACTAGGCGAGCAAGCCAAATAGCTTCTTTGCATGCTTCACTCAATGCAATACTCTGCCTCTGTGGTAGAAATGGATGTACAATCTTGAAGAACAGATCTCCAAGAAATAGCAGAACCAGCAAATGTGTAAATGCAACCTGTTGTTGATTTACGACTGTCAAAACAGCCTGCATAGTCAATGTCTACAAATCCCTGAATGGATGACTCTCCACGACCATAGCATAACTAACTATCTGCAATGCCACTCAAGTATCTGAGAATCGACTTGACAACATCCCAATGCTTTTTACCAGGGTTAGACATAAATCTACTGTTGACAACTCCCACTGCATGTGCAATGTCAGGTCTTGTAGCCACCATGGCATACATGAGACTACCACAAGCTGAAGCATAAGGAATTTTAGCCATCGCAGATTTTTCCTCAACAGATTTGGGACAATCGTTCTTGCTAAGTTTCAAATATGCAGGCAATGGAGTACTCAAGGCCTTCCCCTTCTGCATGTTGAAACGATTAAGAACCTTGTGCACATACTCTTTTTGAGAAAGGTACAACAACCTCTTCTTACGATCACGAGTAATACGCATACCCAAAATGTGATTGGCTTCACCCAAATCTTTCATGTAGAATTGACTTTTCAGCTTGGTTTTCAAGTCAGCAATGTCCTTCTTAGAATGACCAGCAATAAGTATGTCATCTACATAAAGGATAAGCATAATAAGCTGTCCATTTGGTTGTGTTTTCATGTAAAGACATGGATCCTCATTACTGCGCTTATAGCCTAGGGAACGCATAAATGCATCAAACTTTTGATACCATTGTCTGGACGATTGCTTCAAGCCATAGAGACTTTTCAGAAGCTTACACACCAAATGTTCCTTGCCCTTGAGCACAAACCATTCAGGTTGCTGCATATAAATCTCTTCCTCAAGATCACCATGTAAGAAAGCGGTAATGACATCCATTTGATCAAGCTCCATATCTTCAGTGGCAACCAAAGCAAGCAACATTCTTAGTGCCGTCATCTTGACCACTGGAGAAAAGATTTCCTGGAAATCTACACCATATTCTTGCTTGAAACCTTTGGCCACTAAACGAGCTTTGTAATTCTCAACATTGGATGCAATCTTCTTCATGTAAACCCATTTACAAGGCAAAGCTTTCCTACCTTTTGGCAATGGAACAAGTTCCCATGTTTTGTTCTTTGCAATACTGGATAGCTCCCTCTTCATAGCATGTTCCCACTGAACCTTATCATTGGCTAGCATAGCCTCTTTGTAACAAGAAGGCTCACCACTATCTGTCAACAACACAAAGTCCACGCCTGGAACAAACCGTTCTGGCGGATGTGAGACTCTTTGAGATCTCCTCGGCTGATCAGAGCTTGTACTAGCCTGTGTAGTAATTGGCTCTGGAGCTATCTGTACAGGAGGTGATACATCGGAAAACGTTACTTTTCGGAATTCAACCTCTTTCGTTGGCTGCCTATGCATCTTGGTCTCATTGAAGACAACATCACTGCTACGGATTACTGATCGACTTTTCGGATCCCATAAACGATAGCCAAATTGACCATCTACACCATAGCCAATAAAGATGCATTTCCTGGACTTAGGGTCAAGCTTAGCACGCAACTCCTTGGGTACATGTGCATAAGCTTCGCATCCAAATGTACGGAGTTTTTCATAAGACAACTTATGTCCTGACCATAACTCCAAAGGTACACGAAACTGTAATGAAGCATGTGGTGATCTATTGATCAAATACACAGTAGTGTATAATGCTTCAACCCAAAAAGCTTGCGGTAAATTAGCCTGTGATAGCATAGACATAATCCTCTCTTGGATGGTCCTATTCATTCGTTCAACAACACCATTTTGTGCAGGGATATAAGGAGCTGTAAACTCGTGCTTAATGCCCCTACTTGAACAGAAGTCTGCAAACTCTTTGGAGACATATTCTCAACCATTGTCTGAGTGTAAAGCTTTTAACTTATGTTCAGACTGAGTTTCCACACTAGATAAGAACTTTTTGAAACAAGAAAAAGTCTCATCTTTAGACTTCATGGCATAAACCCAAACATGTCGTGTTGCATCGTCAATGAATGTAACATAATAAGACGCACCACCATGGGATTTAGAAGGCATAGGCCCACATAAATCACTATGCACAAGCTCTAAGGGCTTTCTTTCTTTGTCAAAAGACTGTGTACGATGTGCTCGTGTTTGCTTACCATATTGACAGTGTTCACAAAAGGGAAAATCAGAAAATGATAAAGACGATAAGTAGCCCAAACGAGAAAGAGTTTCCATTCCTTTATTTGACATATGACCTAACCGGCTATGCCACAAAGCAACAGTTGGTAGCTCGGTTACAGAAAGAACACTGTTCTTGTCAGATACATAAAGAGGATAAAGTGTACCAACTTTAGAACCATGGGCTAAAATAAGATGACCTTCGCAATACGCCAAGACTGCTGATGAAAAGTGACTTTGTAACCCAAGTCATCAAGACGTCCAACTGAAATCAAATTTTGTGTCAAAGCTGGAACATGACGCACATTATGTATGTTAAACCTCACCCCATTTGCCATAACCATAGCAATATCACCTATGCCCACAATGTCACAAGAGTAGCTGTCACCTAGCGTAACAGTGCCAATGGTTTCCTCATATGTAGTAAACCAATGCCTATGAGTTGTGACATGCAACGAAGCGCCCGAATCAAGAATCCATGTATGGGACACTTCACCACTAAGAAGTAGCTCTACTGGGATAGAACTCTGTAAAGATAGAGTTTCTTGTGCATCATAAAATAAATCATTATTTTCAGTCAACATATTGATGTCTTGTGCATCACAATCATCTTGCACTATGTTCATTTCTTCAATCTTAACCGAACTCTTTGGTTTCTCCTCTTTATCATCATTGTCTTTGCCTTTGCCTTTACCTTTGTCACGCTTCCGAGCATAACAATCCTTCTTTATGTGACCAAACTTATCACAATAATGGCATTGAACATTGCGATGACCAGGAGACTTTGATCGACCCTTTGAAGCATCTCTATTGCCCTCTTTCTTGGATTCACGATTCCAAGAATGAACTTTACGCTGTTTTCCATCCTTCTGCACATAATGATCTTCGCCATGATGCGAGCTATCCATAGCCTTGCGATGCATTTCCTCTGACAAAAGAGAACTAGTGACATCAATGTACACTAGGGTACCATTAGGAGCAGAGTTACAGACAGTTGTGCAAAAGATATCCCATGAGGGTGGCAACGAACAAAGTAAGAAGATTGCTTTCATCTCGTCATCAATATTGATCCGTTGTGCATGAATCTGGGCAAATAGAGAATCAAAGTCATTAATATGGCTAGCAACACTGGCTGACTCCTTCATGCGAAGGTTAAACAGTTTTCGCATCATGAAAACCTTATTACTTGCCGTATCCTTCTCATAAGTGTTGCATAACTTTTTCCATAAAGCATAGGCAGATTCACATTCTAGCACTGAAAAGTACACTGACTCAGCAAGGTGCAATCTAATAGTAGATCTGCATAGCTCATCAATCTCCTCCCACTGAAACTGAGTCAAATTCATCTCTTCAGTCCGTGTCGCATAAATAATAGGCGATTTCTGTTTCTTTTGGACAAGCACATCTTGCATCTGATTCTTCCAAAGCTGAAAATTAGTGCCATCAAACTTCTTTATGTCATAAATGTCACGGTCTTTGCTAGTAGACATGGTGACAAAACTACCAAAAGATTGTGGGAAAATTTCGGCAGAGTCTCCTTTGTATTTGGGACTATGTCAACCAAAATACGAGACAAAATGACCAAGTATGGCACTCACAAAGCATAAAAAAGAGCAATGCCTCTCAAAAACACACTGTATAGAGATCAACTGAGGCACATAAACAGTCAAACTGACCATAGACTGCTAACTCGGCGTCAAAAGCACCTATACCACTCTATACATATCCTATGGCGAGGCCTCGTAAGGGATGCTCCAGCTACCTGTATCACCGAAGGTATCTCCACATTTGAGAATACCCCAGTTCAATGAAAACCTCACGCTATCGACCCTCAACAATGTAGGTTATGCAGCAAAAAACGTATAGCCAAGTCTCAGAAATGGCTATCTTCCGGACCAAGTCTCAGAAATGGCCGGGACTGCCATACTAGCCAAAAGATGGCTCCACAAAAGCGTACAATGGCAGTATCCACAAAGACGTACAAGTCTATCAAGACACTCAAACAGGCGTCAAAAGCATGTGCCTGCAACTAAACATCCCTACGGGGAGTCAATCCGCTCTCAAAAGAGCTCAAACACTGTCAAAAGTGTCAACATATGCATGTACGCATAAACAACTGCTCCCATTGGAACCATAATATTGCAAGCACTGAAACTTGTAGCCTGTACCTGTACCTGTACCTGTAGTCGAAGAAGACAATGCTGTTAAGCTCCCACTCTATGTGTGTGTCTGAGGCCACTCCAAAAGAGGCTACACACTCCTGAATGAGCCGTGGGCTCTCGTAGATGGAAGAGACTGCAACAAAGGTACCTGTAACTAGCTATGGAAGCACTGCAACACAAACTACCACAAGAGGGCTGAAAATATCATCTCTTGAACTGTAGCTCGAATGGGGTTACTGATGGCTCGAAAGGCTCCGAAAGGGGGGTAAAACCCTAGGTCGCCTACTGGAAACGCTCTCGGGAAGTTGAACTTGCCAATGGCGAAATCGGAATCCTGTTTGCACTCTTGAAAGTGTGTGTGCACGGAAACGATTTCGGGAATGAAACCGCTCTGATATCAGATGATGGGGAGGAGCTGGGAGCACAACGAAAGAAGAATACACACGCACACACTCACACACACACCACCATAGCTACACACAGGTTGAAGGGGGAGAGCCAACGTACTGTATGCCCCCTTTCTTTCTTCTCTTATCTTATGCACTAAGGCAGAATACACATTGTACTTAGTGTTAGTGGCTCACACAAGTGTATAGCTGTACACTTAGGGTTAGCGGCAGTTAGTGATAAGCGGTCGGCCACATGGCCATTAAACCTAACAGAAACAATCAAAGATCAATTCATGCAAAAGTGTATCAAGGCCTTACAGACATGGTTGCTTCCAACGATGGTGCACATGGAGTCATGGGTGTTAATGTTGGAAGAATAATTGTATTGTCTTCATCTTTTGTGGGGGGACCTCAATACATGCATCAACTCTATCAAGATTCCATGAAAATTTTACGTAAGAGAGGAAAGCCTAATCTATTCATAACTTTCACATGCAACCCAAGGTGGAAGGAAATAGAAGATGCATTATTGCCAGGACAGCTTGTTTTTGATTGTCTTGACTTGACTAAGCGTGTGTTTTATCATAAATTTAAAGATACGATAGACTTGCTTCTTAAAAGAGCTATCTTTGGAAAGGTTGTTGGACATGTTTGTGTGATAGAATTTCAGAAGCTAGGTCTTCCCCATGCTCATTTCTTACAGATTCTTGCATTTGAATATAAGCCAATAGAGATGTGGAAATACGATAGAATGGTTTGTGCTGAATTTCTAGATAAAAATATATTTCATGATCTGTATGATGTTGTGAGTCATTGCAATGCTCATGGTCCATGTGGCACATTGAATCCAAATGCTCTGTGCATGGTAGATCAAATATGTGGATTCACATACCCACGCGAGATTTGTGAAGCTACTTCTGTTGATGGTGATGGATATCCAAGGCATATGCGGCGAGATGATGGTCAAGATGTGGTTCAAAAGTAAGAGAGGCTTGATAATAGATGGATTGTTCCCTATAATCCATTGTTGTCTCTAAGGTATAAAGCTCACATCAGTGTAGAGATATGCTCCACCATATCAGCAGCAGTGAAGTATCTCTATAAGTATGTGTACAAAGGAAATGATAGGGCCACAATTGTGCTCCAAGATGGAGAAGGTGTTCTTGATGAAATCAAGAGTTATTTAGATGCACACTATGTATCTACATCAGAGGAAATTTGGAGGATTTTTGGATTCTTATTGCTTTAAAAGCCTAATATATTGCGTTTGCAAGTGCATCTCCCTCAACATAATATGGTTGCTTTTGGATACTCTACTAACATATCCAATCTGGTGAATAATGATGATAATAGGAAGACAACACTTAGTGGTTTGTGGTGAATCAACAATATCCAGAAGCAAATGATTTATTTTATATAGAATTTCCCTTGAATGGGTTTGGAACCCCACTAATAAAGCATGGTCACAGTGGCAAAGAGGTGATACTATTGGAAGAATTTATAATGTTGTTGCCAATGTTGGCAATCTTTATTATTTGTGTATTCTACTTACCAAATGAAAAGGTTGTAAGTCATTTGACGAGCTTCGCACTTTCAATGGACAAACCTATACCACTTTCAAGGAAGCTTGCAATGCCAAGGGATTGCTACAAAATGATGATGAATGGCTTTTGTGTTGGCAAGAGGCATCATGTACAAGTACTAGCTTGCAGTTACGACAACTATTTGTTGTGATCTTGGTATTTTGTGAGCCATTATGTCCAGGTACACTATGGCACCAATTCTCCATGGAGTTTTCTGAGGATTATGTTTATGCTTTGCATGAATGTACATGAGAAAGCTAAGAATCAAGCATTATGTAACTTAGAGTCTCTACTTTACGACTACTCTGGGATGTCAAGAGATAGACCGTTCTATATTATTTGGATGTGGGAGTGGTTTGATAGAAGAAGAGAGGATGTTCAATGCAAAAGAGAAACAAATTTAGCCATTCGTATGGAAGCATCTTTAAATTGTGGGCAAAGAGTTGCTTATAATGAAGTTATGCAAGCAATTGAGTCAACAAATGGGACAATTTTTTTCTTCGTTTTTTTCTTGGATGGACCCAGTGAGACTGGGAAGACTTATCTCTATAATGCACTACTTTTTTGCCTATGTGGTCAACAGAATGTGGCTTTAGCATGTGCATCCTCGAGAATTGTAGCTTTACTTCTTAGTAAGGACGTACATCACATTCAAGATTTAAGATACCAATAGAAGTGCATTCGGAATCAACATGCAACATCAAAGTAAGTAGTCAACTTGCAGATCTTTTGAGATTAGCATCACTGATCATTTGGGATGAGGCTTCCATGATCCATTGCTATGCTTTTGACAGGACGTTGAGAGATGTTATGCAAAGTGATGCATTGTTTGGGGAAAAGGTGTTTCTCCTTGGGGGTGATTTCATACAAATTTTTCCAGTTGTGCCCAAAGGAAGTCGAGCAAATATTGTGGATGCCTCTTTGTGTCGATCTTATATGTGGAAACATGTGAAGACTCTAAAGCTAATAGAGAATATATGTGTACTTCATTCTTCCAATGACTTGGTTGAGAGAGACTTTTCAAAATGGGTACTAGACATTGGCAATGGGAATGTTTATCATGGGGATTTACTTGATACTGTAGCATTTCCAAGTAGTATGATACTCAAAGATAAAAATGTTTAAGGTTTAATTCACAGTATATATGGTGACTTACAAAATGTCCAAAGACATGCAAACTTCTTTAGGAACAGAGGTATTCTTGCACCATGCAATAAGAATGTTTCTATAATCAATGACTTGGCTATGCGTCTCGGGGTGTTCACCGTTCAGTACCCCTATATATAACGTGCGTTCGTGGGGTATTAAAAAAACACATCTTTTAATATGTCTAAATGAATATAATGACCTCTTATTTTAGGATTTTTTTTTTGAAATTGGAGATAAAAGCCCCTTATTTTAATGTATCTCTATTAAATTGCCTAATTTTTTGCATTTTAAAACCCGTTATTTTGAACTCACGTTATACATTAACATGATTGCATAGTGCACCCCCCGAGCTATGCGTAAAATGAGAGGACTTGACAAAAAATACTTGAGTGCAGATTCTCTTTGTGCATCAGATTGTAATGGTGGGTTATATCTGATAGAGTTTTTAAAATCATTGGATCTTGGTGGTGGCTTCCCACCACACTACTTGCACCGCAAAGAGAATGATTCAATTATGCTCCTTCGTAATGTAGATCCAAAGCATGGTTTATGCAGTGGACAAGATTGATATGTAAGTATTTTTGTCACAGGGTCATTGAGGCGGAAGTAAACATAGGTTCTCATGTTGGAGATAATGTATTCATACCAAGGATCGACTTTATCATAGGATGTTCTGAAGGATTACCTTTTGAAATGAAGCGCAAATAGTTTCCTGTGAGAATTACATTCAGAATGACCATCAACAATGCACAAGGCCAAACACTTAGAGTCTTAGATTTATACATTGCTACACCTGTTTTTACTCATGGTCAACTCTATGTAGCAATGTCCCACGTGCGTTCTTCTACTTCCATAAAGATTTTGATAAGGGTAGCCAAATATTGATAACAAATTCAAATGCAAATCTAATGGCTTGTAACCCAAAACATTGTCTAGAAAGAATTCCTAGAGGTAACAAATGTTTAAGGTATCAAACAATCTTCCATCCATGCATTATTCTTTGTCATTAACTTTTTGTTAACTGAAGTTTTATATGAATCTTACTTTGTGTTATTGTTTATAGATGGACATCCAATCTACGGTTAAATACACAATGGATAGGCTATCTGAATATATTCGAGGTAATTTATTGAAACTTTACCAAAAAATCCTCACATGTTTTGAATGTTTGGATGAGTAAAACATACTAACCATGTTGTATGAAGCATAGATCCACCTTTTTAGAAAATGATGTTTTCCATATCAGTTGATGTCATAAGGTACTACTTTTGAAACAATATTTGTTATGTTTTGCAATAGCTTTGGATTTTTTTTAACATACTCTTTTTTCTTTATAGGAAACACTATTATCCAACCCATCTCTTGATAGTTCTTTATGAGGCCACGTGCTATTTAGGACTCATAGGGTACTATTATGTTTCTCTAGAGCTGGACGATGCAGCATGACGGGGTCATCTATCTTTTAGAGAGATAGGGTATCAACGGCCTATAAATGCACTACCTTCCTTTGTATTTGAAGCAGAGAATTGGAAAGTGAGAATGTATGATATCGATGATATTCCTAGGTGACTTGGACGAAGTGTACAATACATTGGGCCCTGAGTAATACAGGTGCGAACCCGTGTCTTTCGCAAGCTTTGCTTTAAACCTAAATGCTAATTCTTACAATGGATTTTGCATTTAGAACTATATCTAGATTAGATGGGGTTTGGTTTAATGGTGATCTCTTTTTGGACTTGAGATTCCTTATGTTTTTTTACGATTTCTCTCTTATCAAGAAACTTCTCTTTTGCAGTAGAACTATTGTCTCCTATTTGGAATCAAAATCAAGTTTTTATCCACACACCTCTGCGTGTGTGTGTGTGTGTGTGTGTGTGTGTGTGAACCATGAAATCAACTAGTTAAAGTCATACAAGCACAACTTAATTAAACAAGTGATGAAATCATGAGGCCTACCTACATCAAAATGCACTTGAATTAAATGTCATCTTACTTAGATCACAGTACAAGGTGAAGTATGATGCATCAGACAAGGTGATATTCTTCTTTCAAACTTTGCACTTGTTGAAAAGATTTATTACAACTACCCATGATCGTTATACCTAATTTTCAAACACAAAACATTAACAAATATAATAATCATTATATTTAAATCCCTAAGTGTGCTTGTGCCTTGAGCATTGAGCTTACTTCCAATGACCAACATAGAAAGCCGCTCTAGCATTATCAAAGCTATACCACCCTAGTCTCAAGTCTAACACCAAATCTAATGAAAGAATCATATGAAGCGCAACTTTACTATATGGACACAACCACCTCTCACACTATTCACACTCTCTCAAGATTGTTCGCTTGAGCTCTCCCTGTCTCTCCCTCTCTCTCTCTCTCTCTCTCTCTCTCTCTCTCTCTCTCTCATATGCATGCACCATGTTCACCTTGGGTCCTCAAACCGCAATCCTCGAGCAAGCTTCCTTGCCCGTTTTCCCTCTTCATAAACAAAATTTTTCTTCATTCTCAAGAAATGGCACTTCATCTTCTTCATCTAGAGCTACTTAGATGCTTACTTGTCCCCAACCCCACCACCAAGGCTTAAAATTTGTTAGCTATAGAACACATCTAAATGCAAAAGATTTTACCATCACAAAAATTGGCCCACGCAATGAATGAGCCATGCTCTGAGTAACCTCTGACTAGAGAACATGTTTCCAAAAGGCTTTGAATGCCAAAAACTATAAGTCTAGTGCTTTACACATTGGTGTGATTTTTTGTAGCTTTGAAAAGCATGCTACTAAGTTTGGTATCCTTGATCGTCACCAAAAGAGAAATCTAGAGGAGCATTCACATGTTCTTTCCTTGATATTTATGGCAGGATCTCAATCTCTTGATATTGCAATCTCTTCATGGTACCAACACTTCAGCCTCCTTAGGGCTTCGATGCCACAAAAGCTTTGGTGTTGACATGGTGGTGAAAGATTTAGATGAAAATGTAAACTCAACAACCAAGGGGAGGAAGAATGCTCACACATGTACATATTGAAGATGCTAATGGTGGTACATCAAAAAATCTCATAGCCCATTCATGGCACAAGTTTGACTACTTTGGGACGTAGAAATCTTTAGAGAGCTTCATTGCTACAAGTCACCACAACATGCAGGCGAAGATATAATCACTGTTATTGGTTGCTAGCTTACACTTTAAGGAGACCATTATTGCAGCAAAAGCTCTATCAACATTGAACAAGTTAGTTGTAGAGGCTTGAAAGCGGACATCTGTGGCAAAATCACACTACAAAAGAGGCCATAATACATGCAACCTAACATACACTCCAAAACGAACAATTTGTAGAAGCAGTGATAGATCAAATATTGTGTGAGAGAGAACTCAAGTTAGACACGGGGCTCTTGTAAGCACCAAGGAGCAAACTTTAATTGTCATGGTAACTTCGTGGGGTTTCCCAAAAAAGAAAGTATCACCACTCGTAGATGATTTGAGGGGAGAAGCCAACTGAGGACTTTAGTATCAAAGACCCAGATATATATATGTCACATGCTTGAAAAGCTATCTACGGAAGTAAGTATGGTACTCGCCCTGCATCACATAGATTCAAGAGACCACATCTCTGAGGTCTGCAAGTGTTTCTGCAGAGATCAGAGGAGGTTCTGCTTGTGCAACTCGATGCACGTCAAGCTTCTCAAGATCTGCAGTCCAATCCTCCCGTCAAACCCCTTGCGGACATCACTCTCTCTCTCTCTCTCTCTCTCTCTCTCTCTCTGTGTGTGTGTGTGTCTCACATTCTAAGCCAAATATGCTAATATTGATATAGGACACCCATTCTGTTGATTATGACTGTATGCTAAAGCAGAGGATGATGCTTACTTTTAATGATAAGAGCAATCTTGAGCTCCCCAATACTGAGAGCGACAGCGGGGCCTAGAAGCCATACGAGCAACAACACACAACAGTGGAAGGGGAGGAGAAGGAGCGAGCACAAAGCCCGGCGAGTTGGGATGCACCACCTCCAATATTGTATTGCGTCCATGGAGAATCAACCGGGGGAATCAAACCAACGCGCCTCCTGGGCAGCTTGGTGTGGGCGGTCGAAGATATCGTGTGGTCCCTCTTCGACACTGATCTATGCGGGTCCCTCTTCACCACTCCCTCCCTGCGCACGGCTTTAGTAAGAGAGAGTGTCTCGAATCAGACTCTAGATTCGCTCGCTTGACTAGAGAAAGGGAGGAAATAATTAAATGATTCTCTATATCAAATTTCTGAGACAAAGCTCAAAGCGAGATGCACCACATAAAGCCATGATGAAGGAGCCCACTACTTCCACTCGAGAGCCACCACTTCTACTCAACAACGCACCACTACCACTCATAACTCTCTTGAACACACTGACCGATCAAAATTTTTTGTTCAAGAAAAATTATTGCTATTTTTAGCCAGCCAAAAAGAGAACCCATCTCAAAGGGCAAAGCCAAAAATGTGCATTTTTAAAAAAACAACCTCTCATTTTTCATTAGGAAAAAGGGAACACGTCACTATGGCTTTATCCCTTTGGGTAGGCCAAAAAGTTTTTTGGCCTTTACTCTATAGAGATGCCTTCTCTTTTTGCTGACTAAAATAGAAAAAAGGTTGAGTTATATTTTCAAGCATTTTTTGATAGGCCAAAAATGTTGATTGTTGAAATAAGATAGTAGGCACTCATTTAAATATAGAGTGTGTAACTCTAATGATGGACATGTATTGAGTTTTGAAATATGAAATGAATGCTCATTTATCAAGGAAAGGATTTTAGGCTTCCTTTGAAAGCACTAAACATTGAAAGCCTTATAGGTTAAATGGTAAAGCCTTAGAATCTCTACAAATTCCAAGACTTACCTTTTCATTTTGAAAAGTTTTTTCACCCGTTGAAACTTGAGGTGATAGGCTAAAGTTGTCATTTTTGTTAGTTCAAACTTTAAGGAAGGCATCTATCCTTTAGAGCTTTAATCTTTAGAGATTTTTTGGCTGATGTGTTCAATTTTTGTTAGTGAAAAATGTCATATGTATTTTAAAAATATAAAATAAACAAGTGAACGGATCACGACGGTTTTCTAAAACAATAAGAAAGTGATAAATCATTAGGTTGAGTTTAACTAGAATCATATAAGGTGTAGTATTGTTCGAGAATGTCTCTTTTATGAAGCGACCAAGTTTTTTGCTTGTAAAGAAGCAAACTGAAAATACTAGTAAAATTTTTAAAATTTGAATTAAGTTCTCACATATTTCATTGATTTTTCTTTCCTTTACCATGGTTTTCTTATTAATATATATATGTGTGTGTGTATAATATATATATGTGTGTATGTGTGTGTGTGTGTGTATATATATATATATATGCATAGACTTTACTAGAATTATGCAAGGACAAGTTTCATTTTAACATTCTAAAAGAATAGAATGCAAGAGCAGTCAAGTCATGTGAGGATGTGAAATGAAAGGTGAAATAAAAAGATCCATTTAATATTTTAAAACATAACTTTAAGGTAAGTCTCAATCATCACTAAAAACATTGAAAGTATGCCTAACTCAACTCTCCTCTAAGGGCTTCTTTTAGAAAGCCAAAAGTAAAAATGTTTGATTGGTGAGTGATGTAGGAGTGAGCACTCATGAGAAGGTTAAGAGTGACAGGGAGTCAAGATTTTTTCCAAGATTATATTATTGAATGTGCTTGAAATTAGGGTCTGGCTCCTCTTTTCTCGTGCAAAAGTATAAAGGTTTTTGGTGATAGGTTTCTTAAGTTCGTGAATCGTGCACACTTAAGATAGAGATAATATCGCGCGAACGATGGAGGGGGGCAACACTTAATCCCGAGAAGGGAGGTAGCTTGTTTCCCACTCGAAAGAAAAATCTTTAATCTCCTATTGAGGTGCACTCTCTTGTGTTGAGTGGTTTGCACCATATTTGGATGAGGTGCTTCTTGTGTCGATCGCCGCCCTCGGTTTTATGAAGCCGGGGAACGTATGCAAAGCATGAGCAGGAGCAGTATTAGCAGCAAATGGACCTGTGCATATAGGAGCACTAGGCAATGTGACAGTAAATGGTTCGCAAGGGGGTCACAGCAGGAATGATCCATAGCTAAAGGCGTACTATAATGACTATTAAATTTATTAGCAAGAGAGACGCCAAACCACTTGCTATCGATACTAGGTGCAGTAATAGTCGATGTAGTAGTTCCGTGCATTTCTAGCTACATCAGACTCACTTCTTTAATGTTGTGCAGGCGCTGACCTCGATCTTATACTCTGTGAGAATGCCTCATGATGATTCACGCAAGGGCTGAGCCTGCAGATTCTATAACATGTAGTACCTATAACCTAATTGTTGTACTAGCAGGAGTAGTACACCAATGGATTATGAGGCAGCTGCCTTCGACTTCCAGGTTATATTCTCTTGAGTCTTAGCGCAGTCTCCATTTCTAGAAAGGGGGACCTGAGCCTCGACTAGAGTTGCCTGCTAATTCTTCCAGTTTGTTGGCGCTGACGCTACTGATCCTATATAGCCATCCCTATACCAGTGATCTCGCCTCAAATCCACACTTAAATGGGTGCCCCTACCTCGGGGCGGTCACTTTAATTTTAGAATGTGTATGCTATCACGTGAGTTAACCGGAGAGGATTATTAAAAGATCAAAATGTATACATACAGAGGGGGGTGGGGGTTTTTTAAATAGGCACGTAGTGTAAATACAATATGTATATTGAGGTATTATTAATAACCTCTTGAACACACGTGATATAGGAAGGTTTTGATAAGTGACCGCCCTGGAGCCCCTACCCTATGGTAATAAATTAGGACATGTTACATCCGGGGGAATAATTTTTTGATTGCCTTTCTTTTCTCTGCTTAAAATTCCCCTCTCACCCTTCTCTCTTTTGTGGTTTCTTCTTGCAGGGTAGGGACAGTGGAAAGTCCCCTCTCTGCTTAAAAGTCCCCTCTCACCCTTCTCTCTTTTGTGGTTTCTTCTTGCAGGGTAGGGGCAGTGAAAATAAGAATTAGAGAGATGCACTCACTCTTTATAGAACCATTCTCTCTCTCTCTCTCTCTCTCTCTCTCTCTCTCTCTCTCTCTCTCTCTCTCTCTCTCTCTCTCTCTCTCTCTCTCTCTCTCTCGGCTGTGCTTCTGTATATCTCGCATGAACACATGTGTCAATTTATAAAAGACACCTTAGAATCTGCGCATTCTTATGCACTCTTCGCCCAGACATCTCCCTTCCCTAAGAACTAAACAGAATGCTATGGATATCTGTGAAAGGACACTACTATGCTCTTCACTCTGATCTCCCTCAAGATCAATATCGACCTTCACCCTGTGTAACACGACTCTTCAACATTTCAACCTCTCTCTCTCTCTCTCTCTCTCTCTCTCTCTCTCTCTCTCTGTCTCTCTCCCCGTGTCATAAAATATAATATCTAACTTTACCAAATAATCTTCTCATATTAAACTGATCATTTAATATGGGAAGATAAAAGGGGAACAAGAGTTAGGATATAGATATGTGCTTCTAGACCTATCTCAACTGGGGACCAAAAGGAGAAATGGTTGCATCTCAATAGGGGCCCAAAAGGAGACGGTCTACCAAAGAGCAATGTGCAATAAGTTCTTCTAGATTCATCTCAGCAAGGGACGAAGAGGAGAGATGGTTACATCTCGATAGGGGTCCAAAAGGAGGTAGTCTATCAAAGAGCAACGTGTATTTAATGGAGCTTAAACGACCTTATGGCTAGCTTCATTAAAGACCTCCAAAAGTTAGTGTTAAAAGTCATTTGACCTTAGGCAACCTTGAGGTGGGAATTCTACCTAAGCATGAGATGCTTGTTGGCTTGCTAACTAAAGTGCTTAAAGAGTTTGTAGGAACCTTGTCCAAACTTGAGGTGATTCTCATGCTTAAATGACTAAGGTTCTTGAAGTGTTCAAGTCAAAGATTAACTCTCAAGAGGCATAAAGGGTTTCCATGCTTAATTGACTAAGTGCTTGAAGTGTTCAATTCAAACCAAATGACTTAAAAAGCATAAAAGACACATGTAAAAATCCTCCACATGTGGCCCTCATGATGTGCTTGAATCCTATTGGGTAGGCTTTCAAGGGGTCTAATGAGAATTTAGATGCATAGAAATAAATAATCAAGTTCTTTCTTTCAAAGAGGAAAAAGAGGACACACATCCAAATGATATAATTAAATAATACAAGAGAGAGAGGGGGGGGGGGGGGGGGGTAAACCAAGCTTGAGAGGGGGGGTATACTCTCCCACACAAACACTCTCTCTCTCTCTCTCTCATTGTGTGGAGTACAAAGTGCAAGAGCTCCATCTTCTTCTCCAAGCTTGTTGAGAAGTGGAGAGCCTACACCAACACTCTTGGCTATGGAATGCAAATCCAACCAAGAGCCATGCTTCAATGCTTAAGCTTGCCATCTTCTTCATCTTCATTACTATGCTATTATGCTATGCTAAGCAAGAAAAGTGAGGAATTATTTCCTTCTCCTATGGATGATTCTTCTTCCTCTTCCCTACCCTCATTCCTCGGTAGCTCTCTCCACCTTTGAAAGTGTTTGAGGCCTTGGGACCGAGGCTTGGGATAGTTCATGCTTTTTGCAAAGTTTATGTTATGCTCGTGATGCATGAAGCTTTTCATCTTCATAGCATCACCAAGGTCACAAGGATCACAAATATTGTATTGTAACAAGTCTCTCTTGATGGGAGAATCTATAATACAAACGTCTTTTGGAGGGGGGACCAGCTCCAAGTAAATTCGATCCTCAACTATTGTCATGTTCTCTAATACTCTCTCTGTTGCAAAGGTATTGTCCATGCCAAGTTAATTAAGTACTATGTTTATGTTGCTACCATCAATTAAGTTCACCCTCTATGTTCTCAAAGTGATCTCACAAAAATGCTCACTTTAATTCTCTTAATTCTGCTATTCTCAAAGTTCATAGGCCATTTCCATTACATTGGTATCAGAGGATTTAGTTTCTCTATTCTTTCTTAAGAAGAGAGGTCCTTAAGTATCCTATTAATGGTTGATTTTGTTAATTATATTAGGATAAGTGGGATGGAATATATTATCGGTTTTGTTGAGCCCATTATGTGGGATATGGTACACACCTCGGGAGATTTTGGTCTTAATAATGGGGTCTTTTTAAACTTGCCTACGGTTTTACCATTATTGAGCCATAAGAAGTCCGAAAGGAGCTATCCCTCGGTAATTCTATTATGTTAGACCCACCCCACCACTCTCTATAGTTAACCAATTCAAGCCCTCGGTGTAGATACTTAAGTGCTTATTTTCAAAGGCTAAGAGGAGTAGCAACTAAGGTTTTGAATTGCCAAAGGATACACTAAGTAAACACATAAGTATAATTAGCATGGTTGACAATAACCAAGAGAGTAGAATGAACATTGATAACTTTGATTTTGCACATGAAGGTGCTAATGATGCTGCCCCCATGTTAATCAATTATCTTGTTACTAGGTTGCATCAAGCTATGGGCAACCCTACTTTGCAAACCGAAGTTACCCAACAACTTCGTGCTTATTGGATTTCCCTTCCTCTCCAAGAGGAGAGAGAGTTTAGGAGGCCTCTTGATGAGACTCCCGAAAGAAGACTCTCTCCCATAAGAGAGGAGGAATCCAAAGAACGAGAAAGAAGAAAATCCCTAAGTTCCTCTGAAGATGTGGCTCCACAAAGATGACGGTCTAGACTATTGTCAACTCCTCCTAAGAGGAAACGGTCAACCCATAGTCCTTCTCCTCGTCATTCCAAAAGGGAAGAGAGGAAACAAAGGAAGAAAAAGGCAAGAAAGAGGTCACCCTCTTGTCTTTCTTCTTCACCTTCCTCCTCGTCCGACAAAAGCAATAGTTATTCTCCTAGAGAATACAAGAGGAGAGGACATCGCAAAACTTACCCTGCATGGTGAAGGTCCCAAAAGCTCAAGAAATTCAAAGAGGGAGGAAAGAGTCTCTTTTCTCACCTATGATGGCACCTTTGGTGCCACCAACAAAGTATTGGCCTTCATCCAACAATTTGATGTGGCCTTTGGAGACAAGGGATTCACAGAGTCCTCCAAGCTACACCATGTAGCTATGCATTTCTAGAAGTCTACTCATCAATGGTGGGCTAGCCTTCGTGGCAACAATGAGGCCCGAAAGACATGGAAAGCTCTACGAGTTTCCATCATGAAGCAATTCCTTGCGAGCGATGCAAAGGACAAAGGGCGTACCAAATGGTGGAGCTTGAAGCTGCTCTTCAACGAGTCTATCCACAAATATGTAGACAAGTTTTGGGATTTACATCTTAAAGCTATTGTCTTTCAAAGGATAGACTTCTCCAAACAAAAGAAACAATTTTGTGTGGGATTACCTAATGAAATGGCCGAGTATGTCAACTCACAATGGCCTAGCACTATCACCAAAGGCATCCACCACACTATGGTTGCTTCAAGCATCAATTTCCAACAAGGGGCGAGAAGAAATTTGAAGCGAGAAGAAATTTGAAGCCCATGGAAAACAAGGATCAAAATGAAGCTAAAGGGAAGGGCAATGCTCAAAACTCTTCCCAAGGCAACACCAACACCAACAACAATAAGGCCAAGGAGAGAGAATCTTACAAAGGTGAAAATAAGCTCTCTCCCAAAGAATTAGAGGCCTTTTGTAAAAACCATAAATGCTTTAAGTATGGGGAGCAAGTACATGGTTATTGTTCTTGCCCCAAAAGAAATGTACGCAATGAAACTCCTAGAGCTTCCATGGTTGAAGCTCCAAAAGAGGATACTCATTGCAAAGACTCATCCCTCTCCTATGCTTGGGGAAAAGTAAGGGAGCATGATGCCCTTATTCTCTTTGACCCTTGCTCTACTCACAACTTCATATCAACGGAGTTGGTCACTAAGTTGGGCATTGAAGCTTTTGAGATGGGAGATACTGTAACTGCCGATGTAGCTTTCAAACGATAGCAAGTCTCCGTTACTCCCTTGATTGAGGCTTCATGTCCAAAGCTACATTGACAAAGAAATTTTTTTTATCTCTCCTCTCCAACATGAGGATGTTATCCTAGGGGCACCATGGTTCAACCGCATGGCTGCCAACATGAAATTCCTTGAAAGGAGAACCTACTTCACCTACAAGGAAAAGAGCATTTACATATATGCTAATGAGTCGAGGAACACCATATTCTTGGTAAATATGCTTGCTTTTGATAAGTCAATGAAAAGCTCTATTTTTGCGTATATGATTTTTGTTAGAGAATCTGTAAATGATTCTACGTTTTCACAAGTAGCAATAAAGGGAATCAAAAGGAATTAGAGTTGTCTAATTTCCTAAATGGATTCCAAGATGTTTTCATTGATGACATCCCTAGTGAGCCACCTCCAAAACGAGGGGATGATGACCATGCAATAGAGCTTCTACTAGGAAGCTCACCGCCTAATAAACCTCCTTATTAAATTTCACAAGCTCAACAAGAGGAGATCATGAGGCAAGTGCATGAATTGATGGAAAAAGGGATGGTGAGGCCTAGCTCCTCTCCATTCTGTTCACCAGTACTTTTAGTGCAAAAGAAAGATGGCACATATCACATGTGTGTTGACTATAGAGCACTAAACAGGGTTTTTATAAAAAAAGAAAGATTTTTCGTGTCGCGGGTAGAAGATCTATTTGATAAGTTACAAGTTTTGACCTGACAAATTCTCCAGCCACATTCAAACTCAAGATGGACAAAAATCTTTAGGCCACTCAAATTCTCTTGAGGAGTACAAGTGACACCTCCAGGTAATCTTTTAAGTCGTGTGAGAGAATAAGCTTTTCATTAATCAAAAGAAAAGTGATTTTTTTCTACAAGAGGTTCAATATTTAGGTCACATTATTTGTCAAGATGGTATCCGTATGGATCCATCAAAGTTGGAGGTAATTAAAGCATGGCCTAATCCAAGGAATCTACATGAGCTAAGAAGCTTTATTGGTATATGTGTATACTATAGACGCTTCATAGAAAAATTCTCTCAAATAGTAGGACCATTGCATGACTTAACAAATAAGAACATTAAGTACTCAAAGCCATTGGAGGTCCAATGTGATGCTTGTGGTGACTGCCTTGGAGCAAAGGTTTGCTTCAAGAAGGACATGCCATAGCATATGAGATCTGAAGGCTCAATGCCAATGAACGGGTCTTGGAAATATACAAAAAAGAGATTTTAAATGTTCTACATGTCCTAGACACATGGAAGCACTATCTCTTGGGCGCTCCATTCATCCTACAAATGAATCACAAAGCCTCAAGAGCTTCATGGTGCAAACCAAGCTCTCCGACAAACAAATGAGGTGGGAAAATTTTGTTTTGAAATTTAAATTTCATATTGCTCACATTGCTGGCAAGCACAATCAAGTGGTCGATGCACTTTTACAATGGCCAAGGGTAAAGTTGGTGTCTATAGCAACTCACAATGATCTATCTTTTATGATAGATGAGTATGCTACTGATTGAGACTTTAAGTAGGTAATTACAGCCTTTGCATTAGGGGAAAAAAAGAACCATTTACCTTGAAGGATGGTTATCTTCCAAACGGCAATAGGCTATGCATTACTCACCAATACAATAAGAAAGTCATGTATGAATTCCATGCTTCTCCTTATGCGGGGCAAAGAGGGATTCCATAATCTACTCTTCAAGGAGTAGAAATGTATTTCTCTTGGTCTACCATGAAAAGTAAACATACAAGAGTATGTTTCAAAATGCGTGGTATACCAAAAATTGAAATTTGATCGAGGGAAGCAACTTGGATTGTTTCAATCAACAGGCTTAGCAAGAAAACACACTCTATGCTGTCAAAAGGACTATTAAGGCACATTAAACGGCAACCCTCTTTAGATCTCAAATTTTCAAGTATCATGGATTGCCAACATTCATAGTGTCGGACAAAGATCCTAGAATGACCAGTAGTTTCTAGAAGGGTCTCTTTGAGAATCTAGGAATTAGATTAAATTTCTCTTTTGGCCTATCATCCACAAATGGATGACCAAAGTGAAATAAATAATCTAATGATTCTTGAATCTACTAAAAGCCTATGTCATGGAAGCAGATCAACATTGTCAATGAGAGAAGTATCTACATCTTATAGAGTATGCGTACAATGACATTGTACATACTTCTATGTGGAAAGCACCTTTCAAGGTTAAAAAGGGAAGATCCAAAAGTCCCTTACTACTTAAAGTATATGGGAAGATCTTTGCTGCTGATGAATATAGCCGAGACTCACAGGAATCTTTTCCAAAGATTGAAGAGGTTATATTCATCTCAAAGAAAAGGCAAAAAGGTTGCTGCTAATTAGCACAGAAGCCTTAGCCTTTAAGAAAAATGATTGGGTCTTGCTAAAGTTTCTCAAGGCTCGTCACATTAGGAAAGAAATGGACTCATTTTCGGGCCTTTCAACTCTAGTGAGAGAACTCTCCTTAGCCAATAGGAAGAAGGCTAATGTTACGTTGAAAAAACATTTTCTCTCATTTTGAAAATGTCCATGAAAACCATTTTGGTAAAATTGTCACTATCATCAAAAAAGTAAGGCGCTTGATAATGACATCTGGTACAAGCGCCGAAGGCCTTTTTATGACCCGTTGTTGCTATTCTATAAAGTCAAGTACTTGTACTTGTGCATCTCGCACAAGTATCAATCACCTTTTTATGAAGTACTCGCAATTTAAATTCGAACAGGTTGTACTTGATAGTGATTGATAGGTACTATTTAAGACTATGAAGGAGTCAGAACCAAGCGAATAGGGGCGCTTGAGGGGTCTCTGGGACCTCTATTCGCTTGGTTCTGATCTTATGAGGCCCTAGGATTAAGATATAGCACTTTTTAAGCCCACCGATGCATCCGGAACGTCCAAAAACCATAGGATAGCTCTTTAAAACACTGAAATTTGACGTCTCTAGCTCAAGATATAGCATTTTTAAGATATAGCATTTTTAAGAAGATATAGCTCAAGATATAGCATGCTTAAGCATGCTATATTTTTAAGAATATAGCATTTTTAAGCATGCTATATCTTGAGCTATATCTTCTTAAAAATGCTATATCTTAAAAATGCTATATCTTGAGCTAGAGACGTCAAATTTCAGTGTTTTAAAGAGCTATCCTATGGTTTTTGGATGTTCCGGATGCATCCGTGGGCTTAAAAAGTGCTATATCTTAATCCTAGGGCCTCATAAGGTCAGAACCAAGCGAATAGAGATCCCAGAGACCCCTCAAGCACCCCTATTCGCTTGGTTCTGACTCCTTCATAGTCTTAAATAGTACCTATCAATCACTATCAAGTACAACCTGTTCGAATTTAAATTGCGAATCCTTCATAAAAAGGTGATTGATACTTGTACCTCTATTCCGTGGCATTATTTTTGTATTTTGAAAACAACTCTTATGTGTTTTCTCTCATTGCACATCACATCACTCATTAAGATTCACAGACATGGAATTTTGTGTACACTTAAGTTGAGCTCTCGAAAAGCATTTTGTACGAGCATGCATTTAAGTGATTGAGAAAACTTTTACGTATGTACTATGAGAAATAGAATTCCAAAAAAAAACTTTTACATTTTTCATAATTACCTCTCTCTATGCTGAGTTGGCGTTTCTTACAGGGCCCAAAATTGAGTCCAAGTTTCTCCTAATGTCTAAGGCATACTATGGGCAAGAATCCTACGATCCAGCAAGAGTATTATGATAAGCTAGCAAAAAGATACTATGGTCCTTTCTTTTAAAAATTCTTTAGCCAATCAATGAGATGGCTTATTAGTTAAAGTTGCCCAACCCTTGGCTCATTCACAATGCTAAACATGTGAGTCTACTCAAGCCTTACAAAGGAGAGCCACAAAAAGAACCAATAATGGAGGACCGCCAGAGATCAAAGATGAAGAAGAGGTGTTGCGGCCCGACTCGATTCTTCGACACAAAGATAAGGTACTAAGAAATGCTAACGTTATCCAATGACATCTTGTTAAGTTTAAAAATTATCCTTTTAAAGATGCTAGAGGGATGCAAGGAACATAGCTTAAGGATAATATGAACCTTGTCAATGCTTACAACGCTACACTAGAGTAAGCAAATGAAAATGCATTTTAAATGAATAATGTTTTGTCTTATAAGACTCATTCTCCTTCTTTTATTGTGTACAAAATTGAAGAAGTATGCATGCTTAGGATCATTTTTGTGGTAACGACGTCTCCCAAACACCAAGTAGAACTTGTCACTCTACTTTGGAAGTATGATATGGACTAAAGAGCAAACATGTTAGCGGCAGCTAAGTCTCCCAAGATGTAAACACCAAGGGACTGCCATGCTTGGTCCATCCGCCCAACCTCCCTTTAATAGGCTCCTAGCCCCTTTCGGACCCCTTCCCACTGGCAGCCGGCCCTTGGCCAAGTCCGTGACCCCTTGGTTTGGCCCTTGGCCTGACATTACTCCCCCCTTGGAGAAGCGTTTTCGTCCTCGAAAACAAAAGTGGGGAATTTCTTCTTAAGAACACTAATGTTTTCCTAAGTGGCACCCTCTTCAGGGCGATCTTTCCACTTGACTAAAGCTTGACTACGTACATGATGACGAGTACGGAGTTCATGAAAATCTAAAATGCGTTCAGGTTCATGCGGCTGAGTGGGGGGTTCAGTGAAATCAACCAATATCTGTTGGCCGATAACATTGTCGTCCCCATGCAAGCGTTTACGTAAACGACTTACATGAAATATCGGATGGACACGCGATTGCGCAGGTAACTCAAGTTTGTAGGCCCTATCACCAACTCGCTTGAGTATCTTGAAGGGCCCACAATAACGTGGAGATAATTTGGGTGTGGGTCCAGTCTTCAGACTTTCTGAATGCTCTGGAACACGCAAAAATACCTCTTCACCTTCGGTGAAGGTAACTTGCCGACGTTTCTCATCAGCATACTTCTTGTACCGATCCTGTGCTTGTCGAACATTTTGACGAGCAAGTCTCAGCATTTCCATATGATCTTGGAGAAACTCCTTGACTTGTTGGAGCTTCTCAGTTGCCAACCCCACCGTCACTGGTGATCTAGGTTGAAATCCATACATAAGCATGAATGGACTAAAACCAGTTGTAACATGCTTAGCACTATTATATGCAAACTCAAGAATAGGAAGATAATCTTCCCAATCTGATTGCTTCTTGCTAACGTATGCTCGTAGCATATCCTCTAGCACTTGGTTGACTCGTTCCGTCTAACCATCTGTTTCAGGGTGATCAGCCGTACTTAAATTAAGTTGTGTACCCAATCGTTTAAAAACAGCCCTCCAAAAATGACTGTTAAACTTGAGATCACGATCACTCACAATGTTACTTGGCAATCCATACAACCGGTAAAGATTGTCCACAAATAACTTAGCTAATTCTGGAGTCTTAATGGTTGACTTGGTTGGAATAAACCGACAAAGTTTAGTCAACCGGTCTACGACCACCCATACCGAGTCATGTCCTCGACTAGTGGTTGGTAAACCCACAATAAAATCCATGGAGATACTTTCCCATTTACCATTGGGAATCTCTAAAGGATGTAAGAGTCCTCCTGCTTTCAGGCGCTCTGCTTTATTAACTTGACATTTTTGGCAATACAAGACATAGTCTTGAACATACCCATGCAAACCTGGCCAGTAAAACTGTCGTCTTACCGAGTGCATAAGTTTTCTTAATTCCCGGGTGCCCTACACTTGGACTATCGTGACTAAAGGAGTACGAGCGGAAGTGCGACGCGAGAGAGAGTGCGAGAAGAAGAGCACGACGATATGGTGAACTCGCTCTATTGTAATGTGTAGAGCATAGTGAGTTCTTATTAGGTTTTTACAAAAGAATATGTGTACATACCTGGCGGCCCGCCCACTTACCTGGGCGACCACATTGGGCTTTATACCCCAACAACCTCCCACTTAAAGTCCAATGTGGTACTTTAAGTGTGAGAGAAGCTACTATACAAGCTAATATACAAGAGATGTAGAGAAGTGATGTACTACCCTACACCTAACTGCTTGCAAAAATGCGCAAAGCTCTCTGAGAGAAGTCCTTTTGTAAGTAGATCAGCAGGATTTTATGTGGTGTGAACTTTGACAAGCTGAAGTTGCTTATCCTCGAGCATTTCCCTGATGAAATGATACTTCACATCCACATGCTTTGTCTTTGAGTGATAAACTGGATTGCGAGCCAATTGTATAGCACTTTGACTATCACAATATAACACAGGCATCTCTTCTTTGATTCCCAAATCTGTTACTAGTCGATTAAGCCAAATTGATTCTTTGCATGCCTCTGATGCTGCAACATATTCAGCCTCTATAGTAGACTGAGTAACACAATCTTGTAATCTAGAACGCCATGATATTGCTCCACCAGCCAATGTAAAGACATACCCTGACGTAGACCTTCGGTTGTCTAAGTCACCTGCATAATCTGAGTCTGTAAAACCCTTTACACTTAGCTCCTGACTCCCATAGCATATACGCATACTCTTTGTAGCTTTCAGGTATCTCAATATTCCTTTCACTGCCTCCCAATGTTTCTTGCCTGGGTTTGACATGTATCGACTTACTACTCCCACTGCAAATGCAATGTCTAGGCGAGTAGCAATCATTGCATACATCAAACTACCCACTGCAGACGCATATGGAATCTTATCCATTTCAGCCCGTTCTTCCTCAGACATAGGAAAATATTGTTTGCTAAGTTTCACATATGGTGGCAATGGAACACTCAATGCCTTTCCCTTCTCCATATTGAAACGTTGCAAAACCTTGTCAATATACTCTGTTTGAGATAACCAAATCAACTTCTTTGATCTGTCTCTCTCAATGCTCATACCAAGTATATGACTTGCCTCACCCATGTCTTTCATGTCAAACGATTTTTCCATCTTTGACTTCAAAGCTGAAATTTCTTCCAAGTGCTTGCCAGCAATCAACATGTCATCCACATACAAAATAAGGATCAGCCAACTGCCATCCTTAGCCTTCTTTGTATATAGACAGTGATCGAACTCACTACGTTTGTAGCCTTGAGAAAGCATAAACTTGTGGAATTTATGGTACCATGCCCTCGGTGATTATTTTAAGCCATAAAGACTCTTTAACAACTGGCATACCCAATCTTCCTTGCCTTTCTCAACAAACCCTTCTGGCTGCTGCATGTAAATTTCCACATCTAATTCACCATGCAAGAACGCTGTCTTGACATCCATTTGGTGCAACACCAAATCTAATATGGCAACCAATGCAAGAAAGCATCTCAATGTAGTCATCTTAACCACCGAAGAGAAGACTTCCTCAAAGTCAATGCCTTGTTCTTGCTTAAAGCCCTTGGCAACAAGCCTTGCTTTGTACTTTGGCTGACTATCATGAGCGGTGATCTTATACCTGTAAACCCATTTACAGGGTAGAGCCTTTTTGCCCCGTGGTAATTTAACTAGCTTCCATGTCTGGTTTTTATGCAGAGATGTCATCTCTGACTGCATGGCCAATTGCCAATTCCCGGAGTCCTTCATTTGCACTGCTTCCTTGTAACATGAAGGCTCATTACAATCCGTCAACATGACATAGTTCATAGATGGAACAAACCTATCAGGAGGTTGCGTGACACGTCCAGATCTACGCACAATAGGTGGCTCAGGCTTAGCCACAACCTGTGGTTCCACTCTATCCTGTCCTTGCTCCTCTTGAGCCCTGACATTTTGTCTTGCACGTGAAGGTCCATCTTCTTGGAAGACAACTCTTATAATCTCCTCAACCCTCTCTGGTTTAGAATGATATTTGGATTCATTAAAGTGAACATCATTGCTGCGGACAACCTTTCTGGATTCGGGATCCCAAAGTCTGTATCCCATCTCACCAGAATTACCATAGCCTAGAAAGATGCACTTTCTACTCTTTGGCTCAAGTTTGTTCCTAAATTCCTTTGGAACGTGAGTATATGCCTCACAGCCAAAGACTCTGAGATGCTTGTATGAGGGCACCTTGCCTGACCATACCATCTCTGGCACTGAATCCTTCTGCAAAACCTTGCTAGGAGATCTATTTACAAGATGAACAGTTGTTGATACAGCTTCAGCCCAAAACCCATTTGGCAGCTGTGCATTAGACAACATACTTTTGACCTTCTCTTGTATGGTCCTATTCATCCTCTCAGCAACACCATTTTGAGGAGGATTGTAAGGAGCAGTAAGTTCACGTTTTATACCTTTTGACTCACAAAAGTCCTGAAAGGCCTTTGAAACATACTCTCCACCATTGTCAGTGCGTAAGCATTTAAGCTTCTTGCCACTCTGATTCTCCACAAGTGTCACAAACGTTTTGAAAACACTAAACGCTTCATCCTTGTGCTTGAGAAAGTATACCCATACTTTCCTCGAGTAATCATCTATAAATGTCATAAAGTAAGAAGCTCCCCCTAGAGATAGGCTAGGCATAGGTCCACACAAATCACTTTGAACAAGTGCCAACTGTGTATCTCTTCTACTGCTTCTATGCTTATGTGGCTGCTGTGTTTGCTTACCATACAGACAATGTTCACAGAATTCAAAATCAATAAATGAAAAGCCAGGCAAATAACCAGAACGAGACAAGATTTCCATTCCCTTCTTGGACATATGTCCTAACCGGCTATGCCACAGAGAAACGTTCGGCTGCTCGGTTACATTGATTACATTTTTAGAGACATTTGATACATAAATCATGTAAAGTCCTCCAAACTTTACTCCATATGCTACTGTCATAGAACCCTTGGATATCTTCCACATGCTCTGTCCAAAAGTGGTGACGTAGCTAGCATCATCAAGTAAACCTGTGCTGATCAAGCTCTTTGTAATTGCGGGAACATGTCTCACATTCTTCAGCGTGAAAGAAGAGCCATTCTGAAACTTCAATTGAACATCTCCAACACCTAAGATCTCACATGTCTGCCCATTGCCTAGCCGAACATGATCTTTAGTGGTCACATAAGAAGTAAACCACTCCTTGTTTGGAGACACATGAAGTGATGCCCCTGAGTCTATAATCCAGTCACTCAATGCATTTCCATCAGATGCTGTAAGAAGAGCTGAGTCCATTGTATTCTTCAAGAAGTAGATGTCTCCTGACACTAGACTGTCATCCTTTGCAACAGTGTTTGTCACATTTATTTCTTGAATCTTCACCGAGGACTTGTTCTTCTCACAATGGTCTTCAGCTTTCTCTTTGCCTTTTTCTGCTTTCCATTCTCTGCAGTCTCTTTTCATGTGACCCTTCTTGCCACAATGGTAGCATTCTATGTCACTCTTGCCTTTAGCACTACGAGACTTGCTACGAGACTGATTCCTCTTTCCACCTTTGTACTTTTCTTTGGTCCTTCCCGTGACAACTAAGGCTGTTCCTTTGCCTTTGTCCATTGTCTTTCTATTGGTTTCTTCAGTAAGCAGACTTCCTTCTACACCTGCTATGTTCAAACCATCTGGAGGTGCAGAATTACTCAAAGCTGTGCGAAAAGTGTCCCAACTTTCCGGCAATGTGATCAACATGAACATAGCTCTAACAGGTTCATCAAACTTGACACCTTGAGCTGACAACTGACTATAGATTGTGTTAAATTCATTCAGATGATTGGACATAGGTGTCCCTTCTTTCATCTTCAAGTCAACAAGCTTCTTAAGCCAGTATACCTGTGAAGCTGCACTCTGCTTCTCATAAAGATCACTCAGCTTTAACCATGCTTGATAAGCCGACATCTCGTCTGCTACATTGAAGTAAACGCTTTCTGCCAAAGTCAGCATAATGGTAGAAAGTGCCAATTCATCCATTTCGCTCCATTAATCTTTGTCCATATCTTTTGGTTTTATCCCCTTGAGATTTATAGGTTTTATCTGCTTCTTTTGTACCAACACGTGCCAAATCTGCTTCTTCCACAATGGGAAATTGGTTCCATCCAACTTCTTGATATTGTAAAGAGCAGTGTCCTGTGATCCAGCCATAGCTACGCTTCACAGTAGTTTACTTTCCTGGGAAAAATTCGGCAGAGTTTCCCCTGTAAACTGACCTCTGAACCAATATCAACCTGTCAAATGAACCAAGAAAGCTTCAGATTCTGCAAAAATTTTGGCAGAGTCTCCTTTGTAAAATGGCTCTGGTGTACTAAAAACAGACCAAAAAACAGCTCAAAAAACCACTGTCTCTCTCACATGTAAGCTGTGGGTAAACCTGTCCTGCACCTGTACTGTCTCTGACTGTCCTGTCACTGTCCTGTAAGCATAGACTACGACAATGCCTCAACGGTAGTAAAGGAAAGATGCAATCCCAACTGTCTAACTCACAGTCAATACATCCTAGCTACCTATCTAAGGGTGCTCGAGGGATCGCTCCAAGACCTGTATCACCGAAAGGATCTCAACATTCGAGAATCCCCCAGCTCAATAAAACCTCACTCGACCCTCAACAAAGGCTGCAGTAAATATGACAGTACATAGACTTCCCACAAAGTCATACATCCACAAATTTTCCACTGTATGCTGTAATCGCTGCGGCGGTTGTTTGCTGCGTGACTCACAGCCAGCAAACCCTCAACAGACATACATCATCTCTGACAATACATCCCATGTGGAAGTACCTGCAATGTCAGGATGAAATCTGGAATATCAAGCAGCAAACACAAGCTAACTGATGAACTAGTGGATGTCGCCTACAGACTGTGTGTAGATGCGCCCGTATCGTATGTGACACACCTCCAAGAACTGTGAGCCGTCCTTCGATGTGTAGACAACCACAAATCAACACTCTGGGAGTGTCGATATCCTCAGCACCTGCAGTCGTGGGCCGAAAACCCCAAATTTGCAGAGTCGGATCTGCACCCGTCGAGACCACGTAGTCGAAAATGGCCTGCGCAGACCTTTGTCGAAGCCCAACGGTGGCCGAAATGACCTCATAATGAAATTCTGACAACACCAAGCCCTTCGGGTTCTCCCACGAGATTTGGGGCCGTGTCTTCGCCTGTCGAATTTCACTCCAATCTGAGTTGGGGACTCTAGCCTCCTGCAGTGCTGCCCCGAGCCTCGATCTGAGCTCTGATACCAGTTGAAGGAGTACGAGCGGAAGTGCGACGCAAGAGAGAGTGCGAGAAGAAGAGCACGACGATATGGTGAACTCGCTCTACTATAATGTGTAGAGCATAGTGAGTTCTTATTAGGTTTTTACAAAAGAATATGTGTACATACATGACGGCCCGCCCACTTACCTAGGCGACCACATTGGGCTTTATACCCCAACAGTGAATTTCATAAAGAATTTGACGCCGAACGTCCGCGTCCGTCGGTACACACACTCTCCCCTTGTGGAGTAGGTACCCATCATCTATGGAAAAATTCTTCCATCGCTGCAGTTCATCACTCGAAAGAGGAGAACTGGGGTGTGGAGGAAACAGAACCACTACCAACATTGGAGTGAGAAGGATCCCTCTTTCTAACATAGCTCCACACCTTGGAGTATGCAGTATCATGCTCGCACTTACCTTTGAGAGATTCCAAAAACTCACTCCGCAATTCCGTGAAAAGGAGAGAGTTGATCTCTGGCATTCGGCTGAGAGCATCAACCACTACATTGTACCGCCCTTTACGATATCGTAGCTTGGCGTCATACTCCTGAAGAATCTCAGCCCACCTGGCCTTGCGACCCTTCAAATCACTTTGTTGTGTAAACCAGTTGATACTTTCATGGTCAAACACAATCTCAAACTGTGCACCATACAAATAATGTCGCCATGTCTTTAAAGCAGACACTATTGCATAGAGCTCTCGTTCGTAAGCAGAGTAATTCTGATGTGCTGAATCTAGCTTCTTGCTTTCAAATGCAATTGGCCTTCCCTCCTGTAGAAGGACTGCTCCAATTGCACGATTACTAGCATTCGTTTCCAAAAAGAATGGCTTTAAGGGATCCACAATAGCCAAAACAGGAGTTGTGGCTAATGTGTCCTTAAGTTTGTCAAAACTTTGCTGTTGTTCTAATCCCCACTGAAAGGACTTGCCCTTGGCTTTCAGTTGATCTGTCATGGGAACAACAATATGGGCATAGTTTTTAACGAATCGATGATAAAAACCTGCAAAGCCTAAAAAAATCTGGAGCTCTTCCAAATTTTTGGGAGAGGGCCACCTCCGAATGGCATCCACCTTGGATTGATCCATGTGTAACCCTGCAGCCGAAATAACATGCCCCAAGTAGTGAATTTCCTCCTTGAGGAAATCACATTTAGATTCCTTGGCATATAGCTGATTTTGGCGTAACAAATGAAACACTTGTTTCAAATGTACTAAGTGCTCTTCCTGAGATGCACTATATACAAGAATTTCATCGAGGAAAACGATAACAAAATTTTCCAAGTATGGTCTCAAGACACTATCCATGAGTGTCATGAACGTAGCTGGAGCATTGGTTAACCCAAAGGGCATTACCAAAAACTCATAATGTCCAAACCTTGTTCGGAACGCTGTTTTGGGTATATCCGTAAGCCTGATGCGTACTTGATGATACCCAGATCGTAAATCAATCTTTGAAAATATACGAGCGTGGGTGAGTTTATCAAACAGCTCATCCACTCGTGGCAATGGGTACTTGTTCTTAACAGTAACCATTTAATCCACGGTAATCTACACACATGCGCATACTACCGTCCTTTTTCTTCACCAAGAGAATGGGAGAGGCCCATGGTGAAGAATTGGGTTGAATAAACCCTCTACTGAGATAGTCAGCAAGCTGACGTTCCACCTCGGCAGCCTCAGAATGACTCATTGTGTAAGGCGGTTTACTCACTGGCTTACTGCCTGCAACCACGTCTATGCCATGTTGCACAGAACGTGTCGGCGGTAGCCTTGGTGGTAAATCATCTGGAAAAACATCCTTGAATTCCCTTAAAAGTTCCTTTAATTCATTAGCAAATTTTGCTTGTTTTGAATTAGTAGACATAGCTGGAAGAGGAGAGAGAGAAGAATGTGGCGTTGAGAAAGTTTTAGTCAAAACATTATCAACATTAAAAACATTATCCACATTGGAAATAAAATGGCACAGTGAGTAACACAAAAAGAGTTCTTTTATTGCATCATCAGAAGCGAGCTTCATAAGCTCCGCTGTACAAATAAGTGGTGAGGAAGGTACATCCTTCTCCCCCAACAGCAGTACGTGCACACCATTGGATTCGAACATTAGACTATTATGCTCATAGCTACGTCTAAGTGATGATCCTAAACTATGCAACCACTCACGACTAAGAACCACATCCGACCTCTCCATATTCATGACTTGGAAATCCAAAGAGGTACGATATCCTTGAATTTCTAGAGGTACATCTTTAACTTGAGTTTCCCATATCTCAGCATCATGGCCGTTAATCATTGCTACCTTGTAGCGATGGGAACTCGGGTTTTGGGGCAATTTGAGTCGTTTCACCAATTTATAATTGATGAAATTGTGCGACGCACCATCGTCTACCAAGATCCGCACCCTGTGCCCTTGGATAGAGCCATGCATACGCACCAACTCATGTGGTCCGAAAGTCTGCTGCCACATGGAGGCCGTGATACAGCACTCATGCACCGCCTCGGTGTGTGTTACTTCCACATTAACAAACTGGGAAGAGGATTCAAGAGGTAAAAGCTGCACCATGTGTAGTGCTTTTTCCTTCCCCTTGTCTTGAGCAGCAGATTTCCCCTTGGGACAATCCTTTTTGCTATGTCCAGTTCCCAAACATTTAAAGCACAACCTTTTTTTTTGGCTTTCTCACACTCTTCCGTTGAGAGAGGACCCCTAGACCCCTTGGGTTTTTTGGTGGTCTCTGATGCAGTAGAGACATTTTTTCTTTTATGATGCACATGCTGTGGATGTGGTAAAACAGGTGTAGTGCCATGCACATGCGAACTATGCAATGCCCGATCATCGGGATCATCATGGATATGAGCTTGCACTATTGCGTCCTCAAGTGTTTGTGGATCCTGGGTTTTAACGTGCTTCTTAAGCTCGGGAGTTAACCCACAGATGAACCCACGCACCTGCTGAAAGGTATCCATCCCTTCTAGCTTGAGGATCACATCCCAATAATGGGAAATATATTCCAATAATGTTTTATGTTGGCGCATAGAACATTCGTCCCAGGCAGTCCAATTTCTATCCTGCTCATTGGTAGGTAGAAATTCCTTCCTGAAGACAGTCTGAAAAGCTGCCCAAGTCTGAGGTAGCATGCCCTTCTCCTTGAGAGACATCCACCATTTGTAGGCCTTTCCGTCCAAAGTCAGACTTCTCTGCAGCGCCTTGGCTGCATCCGGGGTACGTCTAAGGTCATGAATACCATCCCACTTACTGAGAAAAATATTCACGGTGTCCTTGTTTCGCTCATGCTCTTCTCCCCGAAAAATTGGTGGCTTTGTATTTTTCAACAAATCGTTCACCTCTTTTTGGGTCAGAGAGTGCAGCGGATCCGGAGGAGGGCCTTGCCCAGCAGCTGGCCCTTAGCCTGGTGTGGAGCCGTGCTCCTGAATTGGCTGACTAGCAGGGCCCGTGGCCTGCTGCCGCATATGCAACTTAATCAAATCGGATAATGCTGTGACATTCTGATTTAATTGTGCAAAATTTGTTTCAAGCACAGTCATGCGTGTTTGCAATGCACGGAAATCTTGCATGTCCAGCAACTCATATGTATCATCTGTTGCCGTTGGGGCACGATTACTCTCCGTGAGAGGAACCGTCCGTGTGGCATCGGTAGACGTAACGGGTGCGGACTGCTCGAAATCAAAGGCATGATGCATATCTATGTCCGAATCCATGCTGTGGACGTACTGTGCGAGAAAAGAAAGAAGAATACCTGAATTCGAACGAGCTCGTAGCCGTATGCGGTAAGGAACCGTATTATTTTGCCTTTGAGAAGAAAGAACGCCGACTTCGAAAGCGAAGTTCAATCCACAACCACTATCAGCTTGACAACAACGAGGAAAACTACAGTGGATGATTCACTCGAAAGCAGGGAACAAATTCGATTTGCCCATAGTATGGTTTGCGTCGTATGCAATACACCAAATAAACTGGAGAGTTGGTGACAAAATTTGCAGCCAAGAAGAAACTTGAAAACACAAATCAAGTTGTAGTTGCCGCCGATTGGGCTTGCATCGTATGCAAGAAGCCACGACGGAGAAAAATACGAGCAATTGCCGACTCTTGGAAACTTGTAAGGCCGAGTTGCAGCACAACCGGACTGCGTATTGTTGAAGAATCCACAACCAATGTGTGATATATGGCCATCGAGGAAAAGAGGGTAGCGAAAGAAGGCAGCTGGCCTTGCCGGTCCGTGACCCCGTGGGCAAGGGCTCTTCACTGAGTGTTAGGGTAACTAAAGTGAAGAGATAAAAAAAAATAAAATTTTAACGAGCTTGCTATGCAACAGAGAGCGGCCGATGGCGCAATGACGAACGAGAAGCCAGCTCGCGACTCGGCCCGATTTGGAGGGCGTCGCAGGGTCGGATTTTGTTCACCTTCCCCTTGCACTCCTATTGAGCCCAACGGCGCGCAATTTGACGCAGGTCGACCTCCCGCCGACTCCCCGGCTTGGAGGTTCTGCACACGCCGTGTTCGGCTTCTCCTTCCTCCTCACTTTGAGGTTGCATGCAACATGCAGCAAAAAGCAAAAACGTGCCTCCCTTCTCAAAATAGCCAAGGGACTGCCATGCTTGGTCCATCCGCCCAACCTCCCTTTAATAGGCTCCTAGCCCCTTTCGGACCCCTTCCCACTGGCAGCCGGCCCTTGGCCGAGTTCGTGACCCCTTGGTTTGGCCCTTGGCCTGACACAAGCTCCAAATGGATTAGTCATCCATTTTGGAATGATGTTGTAGGGTAAAAAGGGATCCTCTACCCGCTAAGAAACGTAGACTAATGACTAGAATTTATCTTCTCTACCTCATAGTCGAGAACGACTATGATTTCAAGAGAGAGGTAACGTCATAAAATATAATATCAAACTTTACCAAATGATTTTCTCCTATCTTATGGGAAGATAAAAGGGGAACAAGAGTTAGGATATAGATATGTGCTTCTAGACCTATCTCAATAGGGGACCAAAAGAAAAAATGGTTGCATCTCAATAGGGGTCCAAAAGGAGACGGTCTACCAAAGAGAAATGTGCAATAAATTCTTCTAGATTCACCTCAACAAGGGACCAAGAGGTGAGATGGTTACATCTCAATAGGGGTCCAAAAGGAGGTAGTCTATCAAAGAGCAACGTGCATCTAATGGAGCTTAAAAGACTTTAGGGTTAGCTTCATTAAAGACCTCCAAAAGTTAGTGTTAAAAAGTCCTTTGACCTTAGGTACCTTGAGATGAGAATCCTACCCAAGCATGAGGTGCTTGTCGGCTTGCTAACTAAAGTGATTAAAGTGTTTGTGGGAACCTTGCCCAAGCTTGAGGTGATTCTCATGCTTAAATGACTAAGGTTCTTAAAGTGTTCAATTCGAAGATAAACTCTCAAGAGGCATAAACGGTTTCCATGCTTAATTGACTAAGTTCTTGAAGTGTTCAATTCAAACCAAATGACTTAAGAAGCATAAACGACACATGTCAAAATCCGCCACATGTGGCCCTCGTGATGTGCTTGAATGCTATCGGATAGGATTTAAAGGGGTCCAATGAGAATTTAGATGCATAAAAGTAAATAATTAAGTTCTTTCTCTCAAAGAGGAAAAAGAGGACACATGTTTAAATGATATAGTTAAATAATACAAGAGAGAGAGAGAGGGAGGCGTACCAAGCTTGAGAGGGGAGGGGGGGAGGGGGGGTATACTCTTCCACACACACATACACACACACACACTCTCTCTCTCTCTCATTGTGTGGAGTACAAAGTGCAAGAGCTCCATCTCCTTCTCCAAGCTTGTTGAGAAGTGGAGAGCCTACACCAACACTCTTGGCTATGGAATGCAAATCCAACCAAGAGCCATGCTTCAATGCTTAAGCTTGCTATCTTCTTTATTTTCATTACTATGCTATTATGCTATGCTAAGCAAGAAGAGTGATGATAAGTGAGGAACTATTTCTTTTTCCTATGGATGATTCTTCTTCCTCTTCCCTACCCTCATTCCTCGCTAGCTCTCTCCACCTTTGAAGGTGTTTGAGGCCTTGGGACTGAGGCTTGGGATAGTTAATGTTTTTTGCACAGTTTATGTTATGCTCGTGATGCATGAAGCTTTTCATCTTCATAGCATCACCAAGGTCACAAGGAACACAAAGATTGTATTGTACCAAGTCTCTCTTGATGGGAGAATCTATAATACAAATGCTTTTTGGAGGGGGGATCGGCTCCAAGTAAATCCGATCCTCAACTATTGTCATGTTCTCCAATACTCTCTCTGTTGCAAAGGTATTGTCCATGCCAAGTTAATTAAGTACTATGTTTATGTTGCTACCATCAACTAAGTTCACCCTCTATGTTCTCAAAGTGATCTCACAAAAATGCTCACTTTAATTCTCTTAATTTCGCTATCCTCAAAGTTCATAGGGCATTCCATTACACCCCGTGTCTTCTTTAATCTGAAAATTCTATCTCAGTTTCAATTTTAATCTACCTAGCCTACAACCTCCGCAGGAATTGTTCCATGATTTAAATAAATGGCCCATCGCATTGATAAGACCACTCAAAGAGACACTGAACCTAGGACACATCACACCCAGCTAAACCAACACTCTAATGCCGTACTTGTTTGCCTCTTGTAGGCTTGGGATAGATGTACACTGCTTCAAGTCCTCAGGTTGAGTCAGGAGCATTGATTGGCATGTGATAACTAGAGATTGGCTTGTAGTAGGCCGGAAGTCTGGAGTCATGAGCTTGGAATTAGACTGAAGTTGGTGGGCGACTGTGGTGTCTAGCGAGGGACATCTCAACATTCTAGGCCTTGTGGTGTGGACTGATTGCGGAGCTATGAACTGTTGTAGCTTGCTGATTTTGTTTGAGTGGCCATATTGGGCGGCCTCTCTCTCTCTCTCTCTCTCTCTCTCTCTCTCTCTCTCTCTCTCTCTCTCTCTCTCTCTCTCTCCGGAGTTTGACTCCTGATTCATGCAGCTACAGAGTGCGCAACAGCCAGCTTGCACTGGGATGGCCTGTAGGCTAGCGTAGTAGCAACCAACGTTGCTTTCTCTCTCAATGCTCACTGCTCTCTCTCTCTCTCTCTCTCTCTCTCTCTCTCTCTCTCTCTCTCTCTCTCTCTCTCACCCAAGTGTGGTAGATTGGTTATGCCATTTCCCTCTTGAATAACACGTGTTGCGTTCAAGTCCTTGACGGCTAGATCTTTAAGGTCTCTTGGGATAGTTTCCTACGGCGTTAAAACTCTCTTCTCTCTCTCTCCATCCACACACACACACACACATATCATCTCCTTTTATATTGAGATTTAAGAATATTTCTGTTAACCCTCACGGCTCACGAACACCCCATCACCTACGACGGACGTGTATTATGTATTTGGTAGAGTCAGGTACCGGGCTTGTCGGACCAATAGGAAAAGGGTAAGAGTGATCGCCGATGAGAGGCGCACTCTAACTGGGACATTCAAGGGATTAGTTGGCTAAGCATGGGCGCCCAAGTGTGAATGGGGTGAACTCATATAAAAGCCAACTAAACCTAATTTTTACTCATTCTCTCATTTGTGCAATAGAAGAGTGCTCTTGCTCCATCTCCATCTCCATCTTCTTCTTCTTCACCTCCTTGTGTGTGTGTGTGTATGTGAGAGAGAGAGAGAGAGAGAGAGGGAGAGTGTGTGTGCGATCGAGCATTACGAAGGCACGACGGCGGCGAAGCGGTTGAGCGCGGCACGACTGCAGCTTCTTCTTCATCGCGGCGAGGAATCCACCACGAAGGCGAGCGTAGAGCGGTGAGTGACACACCCTTTGCTCTCTTGAGCTTGCTAGTTTAGGCTTGTTCTATGCTTGGAGCCGTCTGCGGCTCGCACACGGTGTATTGGCAAGTCCCTTGCTTCGACAGTGCGGCAAGGAGCGCACATTTTTGGCGCCGCTGCCGGGAATATGCCCTACACTAAGCTCGGTTAGCACTTTACGCTTTCTTGTGGTGCAATCTCTATCATAGGAAAGGCAGGGAATGAGTGTGTGTAGTTGTGTGGAGATTTCTGTTTTTTGCGTTTTCTACGTTTTCTGGTTTGCACTGCACAGTTAGCATTTTCTGCATTTAATTTTCAATTTCTGCATTTTCTGCGTTTAATTTTCTGTCAAGTTCCAATTTCTGCAATTTTCTGCATTTTCTGTGCTTTTTTAATTTTCTGCATTTCTTGCGTTTTTTCAATTTCTGCAATTTCTGCATATCTGCATCAAAAAATAAAAAATAAAAAATCTGAAAGAAAATATTATTAAAAAAAAAATCGGAAAAAAAAAACGCGAGTAAGCGGGCAGTTAAATTTTTTGAAAATAAAAAACGCGACTCTTAAAACGGACGGGTTGGTTTGTATAAAAGATAGATCGGGATCATTTGCCCAAGCCCAAGCCCAAGCCCAGGCCGAGGCCTCAGTCCTCAGTCTTATGATATATACTAGACTTACTCTTATATATATACCCTACTCCCTCAAGAGAGAATGAGAGCATGTGGGACAAGTCCTCCACTCTCCTCCTTTCTCTTCCCACTTGCACCCTTAGACTTTCTAGTTTGGGCCTAGTTCCCTACTGGAAATTGACAGTTTTAGGGATTCCGAGGGCATAGAGTGACCAAACGGAGGGCTGTAAAGCACGGCACGACCCTCTGACCGATACGCTCGTTTTGAGCTATCACACGGCCCATTCCACGACACGCTCTAAAAAATCTAGCAAAAAAACAAACAAAAAACACGCTAAAAATTAGTCACAAGGCCTCGTAGAGCAGCTTTTTGACACCTTAGGGTATCAAAAGCACATGCACTTACGCTCTGGACGAGTGTTAGAGCACGATCACATTGGTAGTGCCTCTGTTCATACGGACACCCATTACCCATCCATGATAGGCTCTAGACCCTCAGCGGGGACACAAGGTAGCACCACCCAAGACCCTAAAATAGCCGCTAGTGATTCCTCCTCCGACTCAGAAATCATGGAAGCATACCCTACCCAAAACACTGAGAGAGAAGGCCATGCACCTCCCGAAGCTCCACAGCCTAGTACTAGTATGTTTAGCCGTTTCATGGAAACATTAGGTAGAGCTACTCGCTCGGAACCTGATGCAAATGAAGCACACGAAGGGGGTGGGAAAGTGGACTCTCCTTTCACATCGCACGTGGACCCCACACCCCCAAAGAGTGTCCATGTGGATATCCTGCCAACTTCTTACCAAGAAGGCCCTGTTGAGCTGCCTCCTTCAGAAGTTCCCTCTAGAGTACCGTTGGTGACAAGTAAAACCACGGGGAGCAACATTGCTTCTACCTCACAAGAAATCGTTAGCACGTCGACTCTAGAAGGATTGTTCATTAATGATCATTGGACATACGACCTCCACACTGAGGTGTTGACGGATCTACACTCTGGTCACGCCTACCATGTAGGATGGATAGAGATTGTACAATCCACCTCTAGTGCCACGAGCATCGAAGATCAACAGAAAATGATCTGTAATGTTATCCATGGCATTATTCAATTAGAAAGACAAAACCGAGGGGTAAATATACTCTCAATTGGCCCCATGAGATTTCTGGATACGAGCAAGGCTCAACAGCCTACTCTATCACAAATGGAGACTCCTCTAATGAGCCCCATGGACCCATCTTACGTCATTTCACCTCGGGTCTCTATGCAATCTGAGCCTCCGAGCGACAACTTTAGCTTCCCTAACTTGGCTCAACCCTCTATTAAGGAAAACCCAGTGCTCACTCCAGGGATAAGCGTGACAGAGAATGTACCGATGACATCTACGGTTAGCGCAGTGCCACTACCTAGTGTCGTAGTACCCAATATGGGGCCTCGACCGTATGTGCCTCTAGCCCCTTATGCACACATGGCCCCCACACCTCCAATTGTACCACTTGTTTATGCTCCTCGAGTGCCGCTCCCTAGCCCTTATCCGAGTGGACCTATGCCCGGTTATGTTCCATATCCTGCATCATCCACACATATGCCAAGACCGGTACCCGTCCCTCTCCCACATATGATTCCAAGAGTACCTCCACCGGCCCTACCTCCTCACATAGGTGACTTGGCAGCGTTTGCTCAAACCATAGGTCGATCTATCGCGGAAAATATGCGTCATGCATCTGATAGAGAGCCTAGAAGTAAGGCAGTACAAATTGCCAAACTCACGCAAAAATTCAATGGGGACGAAGATGCTAGAAAACACATTGAAATGTTTGAACAAGTATGTGATTCCTTAGGGGAACGCAACGAACTACATAAGTGCAATGCCTTAAGCTTGACATTAAGTGGGAAGGCTAGAGATTGGTATAGAACCCTAAGGGTGGACGAGAAAACAATCTACCCTACCCTTCGAAGGTTGTTTCTAAAGGAGTACATACGAGAAGGTGTGCTTTGGGGTGTAGCATCTCAGCTACAGAAGGCCGAACGTAAGGAAGGAGAGTCAGTAAGGGACTTCATTAGTCGTCTAAAGCACTTAAACTCTCGCTGCCCTGTAAATGAGCGCTTCAACAATAACCAACTGCTTGATCGATTCATTTGAGGGTTGAGGAATGAAGGAATCTATAATGGACTAGTGATTAGAGGTATCACAACCTGGGAAGATGTCACTGCCAATGCAATCCAATTAGAGGACAACTTGATGATAGCAGGCATGAGGGTGTCTACTGACACGAGATCCACTAGCTCACAAGCCATTGAGTATGAACCCATGACTGCAAAGCCCATTGCCAATGAGCCAAAGGTATTTGAGACATTCTTGACAGACCTCACCAAGGCAATCCAAGAGTCTCTTAAGGATAATCGACCCCCTCAAAATAGTCACATGTATCCAAGAAGGGAGCAACAATGGTGTTCTATTTGCTTAGGTCCACATAGCACTAGTGAGTGCCCTACGTTTAGAGTAAAATTTAATGGAACTTGCAACGCATGTGGTAGGTATGGTCACCAAGCTAAGGATTGTTTAATGATCAAACGTATGATGGCAAATAGACCACCTGTAGCCTGGACGGATGCACCTCGAGCTCCTGTATTGATGCCTGCTCCACCTGTTGAGCAACTACCGCAACACATGGTCCCTAGATCTCAAAATGTTGTACAATCTACACCGCTACCACCTCCTGTGCTAGGACCGCAGCCCCCGCATCCAAGAGTCAACCCTATGAACCAAGTGGGTTGCGAGCCATCTAATGCTTATGCAGATGGCTGTGTGGAGGAAATAGACACTAGTATTGCCTACGGACTTGATACATTGGAAGAGTGTCCTATATACTACATGGAAGATTGTTGGGGGCAAGTCAAGCCGGTTTATCAAGCTGCTGCTCTCGCATCCAGAGGTCAAAATATCAACACCCAGGCTAGGAGGCCACCTCTTCAATGCTACGAGTGTGGTGGACCACATCGGGCAGCGGAGTGCCCTATTAGGCTGCAAAAGAATGCTGCACAGATGCAAATGAATCAAGGGAGCACGTCTGCAATGCCAATACTCACATGTAATCGTTGTGGCATAGATCACTTGATTGCCCAATGCCCCTATAACCCAAATGCGCCTAAAATCACACCCCTAAATTTGGTCGAAATTGCTAGTGTGACATCGCCAATATCACCCGTCGCACCCGCTTATGCGATTACACGGTCCATGCTTCAAGGGCCAGGCCATATCCTCGAAGAGAGAGATACCGCGTCAATTATCCAAGCAAAGAAAAAGAAGACACAAAGGAAGAGGTCGCAGAATACGGGAAATTCAAAGCCAAGTTCCAAAACAAACATAGGAACAGGAGATGACCCCGTGTATATGAATGACCTCGAGGATGATTCAGATTCAATCGAGACAATGGAGACTAGAACCAATACCACAAAGGGAAAGACCGACAAAGAAAACCGTAACATGGAACCAAATGAAAACCGAATAAGAGAAAACCATAAAGAGCCTCTGAAAACACCACAAGTGTTTCCAAATCCAATCCAAGACCCCCAAGATAAACCGCAGGGGCAAAAAGGGAAGAATCGTAAAAAGAAGATTGGGACGTATCCAAACCCAGTAGACGAGATTGAGAAGATGAAACATCTAAGAGGTTTAGTGGAGGAGACTCAAAGGAAACTAGAACCAGAACCCATGCATGTCAAAATTCATGACACAGTGTTTTCCACGCAAGTTCATCCACCCCACATGAACCATAGACCGTTAGCCATATCTAGTATCATCCAAGAAGGAAGTGAGGACGGGACATCAGAAAGTGAGCATACACCCTTCTTGTTGGAAAGGATGTTTAACGAAGGAATACCTGATCCCATTGAGGAATATGAGATTCCATCCTCACCAGTTCCTAGTCAAGGACCTACACCCTGCAAAACGCCAATGAATGTTGCCAAACTAGTGGACTTCATGTCTTCTCAGGTCCGAACCACGATCATAGCAAAGCTGTATGGAGATCCTGAGTTATTCCTTGCACTTCGAGCATTCCTTAACGAAGAGCTACGAACGGGATTACCGCAGTTTGCGCAACCAAATAGGCCTGACTCGATTATGAATGAGGAGGAAAATCATGTGCAATCACTTGACTTAGATGGACACGAGTCTGTGATCGAGGTACCCATTAACGAATTAGGGCAGTATTTTGAAGGCGACGAGTCTAATGCGACCCTACCCATCACTACCAAGGGATTAACTATAAAGGGAATTCTTGATGGTGGTGCGGGAGTTAGCATCGTTACAAAAGATTGTTGGGAATCCATGGGAAAACCCCGCCTCAGTGTTACTAACATTGTGGTAAAGATGGCAAATGGTACCATAGCCAAACCTATGGGGATGCTCAAGGATCTTAAGATCAAAGTTCTAGGACACAAGGTACGACATACGGTTCATTGTAATGGATTTCTCTAAACACCTTATGTCATATGAAATGATTTTAGGACGACCATTCATGAGGGAAGCACAAATGGTTCATGATTGGTCTAAAAATCATGTCTATTTGCAATTCCAAGACTCTGTCCTTAGAGTGGATTTGGTGACTGGTAAGGTACACCCCTTAGGGAGTAAAACCATTATTGATCATCGCTCTGACACCACAGTTCACTCGGCCCCACTACAATATTGTTACACTTGTAAGAAGGATACAGACATTGGCCAAGATTCTCCTTATATGGATATCCTACCTGGGATGACTGAGTCGGACAATGTGGATTGGGTCCACCTAGCATCAACCATAGACACTTGGGGAAATAGGGGGACGACCTGGGTAACACCTGAGGGGGATGAAATGCCTATACCCTTAAATATGCTACAAGCAATGCATATCGCTTCTGACAAGACTCATCCTAATGTAACGAAGAAAACATACAAGTGGGTCCCTAAAGCTTCCTTAGCGACCATAGCTAGTGCAAAAAAACACAAGCCTTGTAAGAAACGTACCACTCGCTCCAAGAAAAGTAAGAAAATGTTGCGATGGATCCCTAAACGACTATTGGAAGCCCAAGGCTACTATCAAGGAAATGATCAAATCTGGGTGCCAAAACGTAGATTGTGCTCTTACCTATCACCTGACCCAAGTGAGCCCAATCCCGTAGCTCCAAAACGAATCAATGATCGTGGAAAGAAAAAAATCACAGAATGCTACACACCCGCTCCCGAGCTAGTTTGGGTACCAAAGAAAGAACGATTTGTTCCACCTAGCTCAGGAAGGGGGGAGTCCCATGAAGATTCTAGCTCCTCATGTAATACATCCATAGAGGTAAAAGCTTCTACACAGCCTCCATCTACAGTAGTGGACCTCCATGAAGCTACAAAAGAATCCACACCTCCCAGTGTTCAAGAATCACCTGATGAACCACTTCAAGTTCGATCCTGGGAGAGTACCTTACCACCCTTGCAACTTGACGAGGCACCTAGGGTAATAGAAAACTACTGGCAAAAATCCTCACCTATTACCAACTGGAACAATTGGTTTCAAAGGGTGACAAGCTCATTTCAAACGGTATGATCTACCCAAGGAAGGGGGGAGTGTTTGTGGACATCCATTATTCACTTGCTTCCCTCTCAACCTTTCTCCCTGACCTCTTAATCTCCAATCTTAGGGAATGTACATATAAAGCTTTATACTCACAAAAAAAAAAAGAGCAAGAGCAATTAGCAAACGAGTATGCACATTAAAAGTCAAAACATTGACTCAGACCTACACATGTCACAATTGGTACAGTGAAACAGAAACCTATGCCATAAAACACCTTTGATCCTCATCACTTGAGTGATGGAGGGTAGGTAAGATTAGTACGATAGGAGTGTTTCTGTTTTAGAGTTGGGTGATTAGCGAAGTTCTCTTTTCCCACTAATGTGCCTCCTGGAGGTATTCCTTTTGTTTCCTAGTGTGTACAGGAGCGTGTTGCTATTGATAGGATTTGGACCTTCATGGAACCTTTCTCTCGTTCACACTTCAAATCAAGCGCGACCATCGACACAAACAGGTGTTTCTTGTCCATTAGCATTGCCCTTATCTTTTTGCATCCATGTTTGTCTGCTTTGATTGTGATTGGTAGCATAATATTCACCGCATTTGCTTAGTATCAAACATTTAATTCAATGTAATGTTTTGTCATAATCACTTGTCTAGGTTTAAAAATCAAGCAGTCTGACTAAGCTAGTTTGACCAAGCTAGGTATTAGAAATTTTCTCTTAATACCATGGGGAATGCCTTCCTAATAAGCAATGGTTACTTAGGTTCTTAATCCGATTTAGGCAGCATTGTATGAAATGTACTAGGGCTTTCTAGTGGGCTTAACCCTATTGACCTTTAGCTTAAGTATTATAAAGGGAGTTTACTAATGTGATGAGCCTGGGGAGGGTAACAGTGTTATATGACCCCCCAAAGTTACAAAATTAAAATGCTGAAAATGAACAAACAAAAAATCAAAGTGCCACAATGTAAAATCTTAAGCTGGAAGAGAAATCCCTGCATAAATTGGTACTTCACTCACATGTATCGCCTATGGTACTAGAGCCCTAGAGGTTCCCAGTGTGGGCGCTTTTCCTTGAAAAGCTAAAAACCCAAGGCATACAAAATAAGCACACACATCATAATTGAATCACTGTGAAAAGACTTTGGGGGGTCAAAGAAAAAGTAATCAGTCAGGCGATGATTTCATGAGAAATTCCTTTTATCGTAGCTTAACTACAAGGTCTTCTAGATATAGCCTCTAGTCAGCCCTCCAACATGAATACTTGGCTCTCGCGATTAAACAACTTAATTGACCACAGCAAATTAAGAAGCTTACCCATGGTATTAATATTCGATCTCTAGTTCCTTTCGATCGTCAAATTAGCGACCCCGGACTTGTTTAATTTTTTACCTTTACATCTGTTTATGCATTTGATTACATTGCAATTTAATGTTCATTGCTAACAAATTGTTTGAAATTCTTTTACCAATCAATTTGTCTACCTAAAACTGCATATGCTTTTTAAGAGAATGCAATTACTGTGCCAATGTTGTTTGATTTTGCAGTGTCTGAAGAAGGCTAAGGACATTCATCTCAAATGCTCTTCCACCTCGACGAACCAGCTTCAACTCAATAGCTTCCGAGGACGGAATCTACATTAGGAAGGGGGGCATGTTAACCCTCACGGCTCATGGACACCCCATCACCTACGACGGACGTGTATTATGTATTTGGTAGAGTTAGGTACCGGGCTTGTTGGACCAATAGGAAAAGGGTAAGAGTGATCGCCGATGAGAGGCGCACTCTAACTGGGACATTCAAGGGATTAGTTGGCTAAGCATGGGCGCCCAAGTGTGAATGGGGTGAACTCATATAAAAGCCAACTAAACCTAATTTTTACTCATTCTCTCATTTGTGCAATAGAAGAGTGCTCTTGCTCCATCTCCATCTCCATCTTCTTCTTCTTCACCTCCTTGTGTGTGTGTGTGTGTATGTGAGAGAGAGAGAGAGAGAGAGAGAGAGAGAGAGAGAGAGAGAGAGGGAGGGAGAGTGTGTGTGCGATCGAGCATTACGAAGGCACGACGGCGGCGAAGCGGTTGAGCGTGGCACGACTGCAGCTTCTTCTTCATCGTGGCGAGGAATCCACCACGAAGGCGAGCGTAGAGCGGTGAGTGACACACCCTTTGCTCTCTTGAGCTTGCTAGTTTAGGCTTGTTGTATGCTTGGAGCCGTCTACGGCTCGCACACGGTGTATTGGCAAGTCCCTTGCTTCGACAGTGTGGCAAGGAGCGCACAATTTCCTATTATACAATGATTTTAACATACAAATTTCATTTTCTTTTTTTACAACAGAATCTGAAGGAACTTATTTCGTCTTTACTAGTGCAGCAAAAGGACTTTCCCCAATCTCAATGGGCTCTAGGCCGAGGCAAACCTTTGCCAAAAAATGGTAGCTGCTAGCTACTAAAGTCCTTATAGATTGTAATCAATTAGGCGGGAACATAGGCTGCAAATGAGAGCAAACTAAGCGGAGCTAAAAGGGTTTGGAGGAGTAGCATAGAAGTGTGGGATGTAGGGAAAAGTTGAAAGAGGAGCTGAAAGGGAGGAGCTTGGTAGTTGTGTTTCCTTGCACACCTTTTGCTATCTCTCTCTAAGCGGGTAGTTGTGGCACACAATAGTTGTATATTGTGTACTCTTTGAGAGAGAGAGAGAGAGAGAGAGAGAGAGAGAGAGAGAGAGAGAGAGAGAGAGAGAGAGAGAGAGAGAGAGAGAGAGCTATAGCTATCACTGAAGATTTCCAACCTTATAAATGGGGAGCTGGGCCTAGCTGGAGTGGGTCTCTCTTTGTCTTTTTTTTTCTTTTTTCTTTCATATAGTGCCATACAAGATAGTGATATCATTCATCATGCCACGATGCACAAGTTGGCAAGATGGAATAAGATCATGACATAAATATGAAATCTAGTATGTAAGAGTTGCACCCCACTCTTAGCGGGTCTCTGGTAAAGGTCGTCAACCATTGGTACCATGAACACATGTAGTGGTTGATGAACACACACCCACTTATTAGAGTTGCTTAAAAATTTGAATCATTCTGAATTTTCTCATGACCAATGCTTGTAGGCAAGCCTTGTGATTTTATCACTTGTTACTATTAGAGATTATTTTGCAGGCCACATGATTTTATCACTTGTTATCTTTATTTTTAGAGATTTTCAAGCTAACACTACAAGAGGTACTTAATATTAGCGACGCTCACAGTGCGACGCTCAAATGTGAAAACCCACAGCGTCGCTATAGGCATCGCTAATTTACCTAGACCTAAAAACCTAAAAGCCTTCTCAAACTTCAACAAGGAAAGAATGTAAAAAACCATATTCTCCTTCATGGATAAGATGGATGACAAAGATCAGGTTGCAGCCACTCCATGCTAAGAAGTGATCGCATGTCAAATTTGTTGATCTTACCATAACAATGCTTTGAGGTGGCACTATTGTGTGTGTGTAGAAGAAGATTCTACTTGTAACTTAGCGACGCTCATAGCGACACCTATAGCGATGCCGACAGGGGTAAAAAAATAACCGTGAGCGTCCGAAAACTCAGATCTGAGTTTTCGGCGCGCGCTCAAGCAAGCAAAAGTAACCCGTGCTCTCTCTCTCTCTCTTTCTTCTACACACACACACACACACACACACACACACAAGGAGAGGAAGGAGAGCCAGGTATGCTCCTTCCCTCTCCTCACTCTCATGTTCCCTTCCCCTCTTTCTCTCTCCCTCTCTCTCTCTCTCACACACACACACACACATTGTGTCTTTGAAAGAGAGAGAGAGAGAGAGAGAGAGAGAGAGAGAGAGAGAGAGAGAGAGAGAGCACATGCATAAACAAAAACGCATACACACATGCATAAACAAAGAATGCATCACACACATTGAGAGAGGAAGAGAGAGAGAGAGAGAGAGAGAGAGAGAGAGAGAGAGAGAGAGAGAGAGAGAGGGAGGGAGAGAGACAGAGAGAGAAAAGAAGAAGAAGAAGAAGAGAGTCTTACGTCGTAGGAAACTATCCCAAGAGACCTTAAAGATCTAGTCGACGAGGAGTTGAACTCAAGACCTGTTATTCAAGAGGGAAATGGCATAACCAATCTATAACACTTAGGTGATAGAAAGGTTATACCATTTTCCTCCTTTTATTGGCACGCACACACACCCACACACACACACACCCGAGAAGAAGAGAGTTTAATTTAACTTCCTAGGAAACTATCCCAAGACACCTTAAAGATCTAGCCGACGAGGAGTTGAACTCAAGAGCTGTTATTCAAGAGGGAAATGGCATATCCAATCTACCACACTTGGGTGATAGAAAGGTTATACCATTTTCCTCTTTTTATTGGCACGCGCGCGCGCACACACACACACACACACACACACACACACACACACACACACACACACACACACGAGAAGAAGAGAGTTTTAACGTCGTAGGAAACTATCCCAAGAGACGTTAGGTTAGATGTAGACTTATGTTAGATTAGATTTAGGTTTTTTTAAGTTAGATTAGATTTAGTTTTATTTATGTTAGATTTAGATTTACGTTAAATTAGATTAGATTTAGGTTTATTTTGAGTTTAAGATTAAATTAGATCTAGATTTAAGTTTGATGGACTAACTTTTTTTAGATTTAGGTTAGATTTTAGTGAATGTCAATGAAGGTGTGCTCATGATGGTAAGCATTGTATGAAAAACACTTGCTCATATGAAAAACACTGAAAAAGACTCCGTTTTCCTACATGAGAAAATTTCCTACGCTTACAGCCTCGACAGTCCATGCGGACTAGCAATTCCCCTACATGTTTGATTGCTGCTACCATACAATAAGCCGTCATGATCAGCCAATGGAAGAGCAAATTGAGCCTACACAGAAATTAGTGATGCAAGATGACGATTCCAAGGGTCACACACACACACACACACACACACACACACACACATACCACAACCCGTCAAATCTAGAGTAATAATTAAGTGCTTTGAGCGGGCATCAGCTACATTGCAAGAATGGCGTACCTGCATGCTACAGACAAAGATCTACTGTGAAAAGATGTTAAGATGCTGTGAAATGCTACAGCTAGAGAAGAGGCAAAGGGGTTTTGTCCACTACATGCACTATCATGTAGACATGGGTGTGTAGATTTCTTGTACCCACAAATATAGGCATTGACCAATAAAGACGAGATTATAACCCGGTGGTTTTGATCTCTATGCACCTCTATGCCGAGGTGTGCGGGGATTGGACATGAGTAGAGAATGTGAGGTAGTTTACATTGTGAACAAAGAGAGAGAGAGAGAGAGAGAGAGAGAGAGAGAGAGAGAGCAAGCAAAGGTAACCCACGCTCTCCCTCTCTCTCTCTCTCTATATATATATATCTACTTGTCCATGTTTTCTTCTCCATTCATTCATTTTTAAGTTTAAATGTTTGTGTGTTTAATGCAGGTATGGATGATGAGCAGTTTCTTTCTTATTTGTCACCCGAGCAGAGACAGTGGTACGTGGAGCATCATCGCTCTGGCGCACCATCGCGCGTTTCTACTCCGGCCACGTCTCCCTCTGTTTCGGAGCATTCAGCGTGCTCCGAAGCTTCGGTGTCAACGAGACAATCTTCACACTCGTCTAGGCACCGGTGCTCTAGTGGTGGCGCTGGCAGTTGTTGTGGGGATGCCGCTGCCGATGCTTTGAGATCACCTCGTGTTCGACGAGGCTTTTTACCCTCCCCTTCTTTGCCCGCCCCGACACCAGCCACGACATCGCTATCGACACCAGGTTTTGCACGGCTGACGGCCGTTCCTAGCGGCTACACACCACTAGCTACTCCTCCAGGAGTCACTCCAGTGGACACTCCTCGCTTCAGGGCCCAGATTCAAGTGGAGACACCTGACGTCCGTACCCCCTTCGACATGTCGCTAGAGACCCCCGCGGGACACCCAGGTTCACGCGTCACCAGCGAGAGGGCTTGCCTTACTCCGTCGACTTCAGCGACGGTATCATCTTGGATGATGAAGGCAAGAAGGTGATTTCACGCATGCGCGGTCTTTGCTCTCAGGTGTTTAGACACTACATACTAAATACCTGGAGTGAAGTACCAAGTGATTTAAAAGACAGAGTCATCAGCATGCTTCATGACGAGTTTCCCGTTCCAACACGGGATGACCGCTTCAATAAAGACCTGATGAATGTTCGAATGCGCGTATACTGCAAGCACACGTGTTCCGAAGTGCAAAAAGCAATCAAGCATGGGTGGAACAGACCAGATTGGATGGCCAAAGAAGATTGGAAGAATGCGAAGAAAGTAGCGCGCGAGAATCTCGACAAGTGGAAGCAACAAAAGGAGGCAGCCAAAGCGCGAATAGAGGCAGGGAGCTCGCGCCACTTGGGGAGCGTCGAGTGGGCATCATTTGAGGCGGATTTTGTAAGTGTTTTCGCATTGCTCTTTATGTTTGATAGTTTAGGGTTTAAGGGTTTTTAAATTCTAACATAATGGATTCTTTGTATGTTTTGACAGTGGTCGATGACAGGACGTGACCCACACCATACGAGCACGAGTACGCAGGCAGGAAGGGCTTAAACGCCCTGATGGACATTCTGAGTTCTCGCGGCGGCATGGTTAGTATTAGATTTTACTCTTTTCTATTTGTTGTATTGTTTTATAAACGTCGCTATATGTTTATACTTATAGAAAGCTGTCTTATTGTTTTTTTTTTACAGAATTCGACAGATACGTTGCTTGGACGCGATGAGACGTCTGATTAGACGACATCAGTCTAGCCATAGCTAGATAGCATTAGTTTCTTTTTGTCATAGTATATGTATCAAAAGACGACTTTGATACGTCTTTTTGAAAACCATGTATATTTTTTCAATAATGACAATGGTGTTGTAACTATTATATTTGCAAAGTTTAACAATAAAGTGATTTTGCCTATGATGTGTACAATTGTCATTGATTTACTTTCATCAATTTACTTTTGTCAGTTTTGTATCTTTATTCTGCAAACAATACTATGGATGATGGAGTTAATGGTTATATTGTCTTGCGGGTGACTACTTTGGGTCTATATCTAAGCTTGCACTTTTTTTCAAAGGTGAATCAATTAATGAAACATTCAATATGGTTGATGGGTGAATGCCCTGCCACCAAATATTTTTTTTCTCAGGCGTCGCTATGACCGTCGCTATATAAGGCTCTGCAGCGTCGCTATAAACGTCGCTATAGATGGCCTGTAAATGTCGCTATAGGCATCGCTATCTAGCAACGATTATAGCGACGCTCATAGCAACGTTCTCGTATCGACGCTGTTAGCGACGATCTTAGCGATGCCGGGGGTACAAAAACCCAATTATTTCCGTCGCTAATAGTATCACAAGAGCACACAACCTCTTGTAGTGTAAGTCTAGAATTTAAGGATGTAGAACTTTTAAAGTAAGGTCTTCAAGGTTACATGGACTCACAAGTAGGGGGAGGGAGGGTCACCCCGAGACACTAGAGTTTTAAGACTTAGAACTTTAGAGCTTTTAAAGTGGGATTTATAGTTTACGGATCTAGAGTTTTAAATTTGTAAAAGGGGCTCTAAAGCTTAAAGATGTAGAATTTTTAAAGTGGGGTCTAGAGCATAGGGCTTTAAAGCTTAGGGCAGTATTCGAAAAAAATCATTTTTCCAAACATACAAAATACCTTTCCTTGAATTTTCCAAGAGGACATTTTAGAAAATTAGGTTTATTTTGTGGGTTTTTACACTATTTTTCTCTATGTTGGAGTGAAATTTCTCCCTTTCCCCTTGCTCTCAATCAACATTTTTGAAATTAAAAACGGCACGATATTAAGCTGAGACACATTTTTCCTGAACACTGGCTTAGGGTGTAGAGCTTAAGGGTGTTTTTTGGCTTTCTAAAAGAAGCCTTAGAGGATAGTTGAGTTAGTTATACTTTCAATGTTTTCAGTGATGATTAAGATTTACCTTAAATGTTATTCTGGTTTTGAAATATTAAATGGATCTTTTTATTTCCCCTTTCATTTCACATCATGACATGTCTTGAATTTTCTTGCATTCAATTGTTTTAGAATGCTAAAGTGAAGTTCCACCTTGTATAATTCTAGTAAATTCTACACACACACACATACACACATTAATGAGTTGTTTTTGGCTTGCCCAAAGGGCAAAAGCTATAGAGATGCCTTCTCTTTTTTGCTGACTAAAATAGAAAAAAAGGTTGAGTTGTATTTTCAAGCATTTTTTGATAGGTGAAATATGCTGCTTGGTTGAAATGAGATAGTGGGCACTCATTTCAATGAAAAGTGTGTAAATCTAATGATGAATCTGTTTTGAGTTTTACAATATAAAATGAATGCTCATTTACCAAGCAAAAGATTTTTGACCGCCTTTGAAAGCATGGAACGTTGAACTTAGAGGTTAAATGATAAAGGCTCAGCATGGGTGGCTCCACAAATCCCAAGAGACACATTTTCATTTTGAGATTAGAGATTTTTGGCATATGGAAGGCCATATGTTGCAACACCTAGGCCCGTCGATTCTTTGGCTGGATGAGCGTCACGTGTCAAGGGTTTGCTAAAGCATTCTTTTTAAAGTTTGGGGAGTCCTTTTTACCCTGCTCTGGACAGAGGAGATGGCACACTGCAATTTTCGTTGTTTGCTCCTGGTAGAGGAAGTGGCGCATGCAGTTGAGGTTGGTGTGGCTACAGCCCTGCGGCGGCGTGTGCTTTGCAGACTTCAGCGTGTTGCTTTTGGAAGAGGAGGCGATGCAATCCTGCGCTTGTAACTCTTACGGCGGCGTGTACTTTGCAAACTTCATTGTGCTGCTTCTGGCAGAGGAAGCAATGCATGGAGGGAATCTTCTTGTGGCTGTAGTCCTACGGTGGCCTTTCGAGGTGTACGATGCATCATGTCATGCTGGGAGCGGCGAGCTGTTGTTTGTCCGATCATGCTAGTGGCCGACAACAAGGTCTTTGGAAAGCTGCCAAAATATACTGCACTATCTTGTTTTGAGGCTTCTCTGCTGCAAGCTCCGACACAGATGCCTCCACATGGTTCTTGTATCTTATCTAGAAGGTACAAATGAGGTATATTGTAATGTGACAAATGCACTGTCTAGCTTCAAGCTCTCCCCGAAAAGATATCCGCCGCTGTCTCAGCTGGTTGTGATCTTGCTAAGGATGTTGAATGAAACATTTTGTTCTTCTTCTGTAAATGTGCCAGCAAGTCATATTTCTTTTATCAAATGAGCTTTGAGGTGTTGTTGTGTGGTGAAAGATTTTCTCTGTGGTCTACAATTTCTCTTGAGAATGCAGGTCAGATTTGACGTGCCTCTTGACATCATAAAGTCGAACATTGCTGAAACATCCACCATGGCTTGTGCGGGCTTGAAGCCTTGTAAGAAACTGTTGTAGTTTCATCTCAAAGCTTGGCAGTTGTTTGGAGCTCCTCTGTCATCATGGTGTCTTGTGGTGGCAATGCTACTATCAAGAGTAGTGCAAATAATGGCCCACCCACTGATGGTGAGAGTATTGACTTCTCCGGAGGTTCACTTTGTTGCCTTTTTGCCAGATTCTTGTCATGCTCGACTATGTGCTGAAATCGATTTTGCTATTTGTCTGATCGGGGGGTCTCGTCTGTGGTGTCGGCCTGGTGCATGCCAATGTTGCATTTTTGTGTTGCTGTTGCTGGTTTCTTTCCCCCATGTATGTGCTATGTCTGGGAATGCTGCTGTGGTCGCTTGCTTGTTGTTTGCGTAGGTTGTCGTTGACACGTGTTTTTCGTTCACTTGTGATACTTGAGAGTGTACACTAGCTAAAATGGTTGTTTCTCCATTGGGGACTAGCATTGGCATAATTTGATAGGGTTTGTGAGCTATATTATGCTTTTGTGAATGCTCATTGTAGTCTTGCAATGTTGTTTCTATACCAAAAAAGTTCCCATTTTTTTTTCTTGAACTGAGGTGTATAGGTTTCGTTCTTGGTTTGATGGGTGCAATGATCGCTTGTTGTTCCTGTCTAAAAGGTGACGTGTTCACCTGTTGTGTTATGGCTCTGTGCCTTTGAGTGGGCATGCTTTGCTTGTAGTTGTGGGCAGTTTCTTTTGCTTAGCTGATCGTGTTTTCGCCAGCCAATGCTACTTGCCAACTCATTGAGCTAAGTGCAACATCCAATATTGTGTGCCCAAGTTCACCAGGTTGCATGATTGATGCAAAATGGTTCTGCTAGTTGATCGTCATCTACCTTGCATATTCCAGCTGCCGCCTGGGTGTGAAGTGCATGTGATTTGTCGTGGGGCTCACTCATTCTTGCCGATGCTTGTTGTTGATGTGTTTTGGTTGTGCTTCCATTGCCTTGCTTCCACAATAGCCAGCTAGCTAGTCCCCTCGGGTTTCGTTTGTTGGGAATCTCAGCCTGGCCTCCCAAAGCGATGCCAGAAGCCATGTCCCATGCTTTCGAGCGCTTTGCTTGCATGGCCGGATTTTCCTCGGCGTTGGTGAGTGTGCTGGTCATTTCTATGTTGTCTTTAGCTTGCTCAGATGGTGAATGTTTTGCTTGAGTTGTGGCTTCATCTTCTTGTTCTCTTGTAGAGCTGCGCAAACTCGTTGAGCCTCCTCCTTGCCCTGCAAACAAGCGTGCAAGGCACCCGTCATCAGAGAGTTTTGTTGAGTCGTCCCCAAGCCCGAACTCCGGACAAGGTGTAGTCAGGAAGAGGTTTAGGCGGTCGTTGTTTGAGGAAATCCTTGCTAGCCATTCTACTGCTAGCGCGTGTATGCTGGCATGCATGTATGGCCATCATACACGTGTTCTTTGCCGGGCAAACTTGACGAGTCTTATGTTGTGGCCTGTTACAGTGCGCTCTTCAATATGCAACCACAGAGATCGATTGGTGATACCGAGAAAAAGAACTTCAATTCCCTTGTAAGAGATTACCGCCACAAAGATACCTTAGGTGCAATTCCCAATTTTGTATCTGTACTTCTGTAGTCAAAAAATTGCAGCTGATATTTATCCCATTTCGAATGTTTGGATATCACAATCTATTATCTGACATGTCTTGGCATTATCCAATTCGCTAAAGTATGGTGATTGATCACACTTGTGTGTGTGTGTGTGTGTGTGTGTGTGTGTGTGTGTGTGTGTGTGTGTGTGTGTGTGAGAGAGAGAGAGAGAGAGAGAGAGAGAGAGAGAGAGAGAGAGAGAGAGAGAGAGAGAGTGGCTTTACATTGGGGGGCACAAGAAGGGAGAGGAGGAATTGAAGCATCATGGAGCCCATGTGTTTGTAGGAGAGCATGGAGATAGGGACACAACTGGCTGTGGAGAGAACAGAGTAGCTCACTCTATAGGGGGCCAGGCCGTTGTTTCTGTTGCTCATCATGAAGGCCCTCTGGAGAAGGTGAAGAACAAGATTAAAGGGTAGAAATATCCGCATGAAGGGGGGCGTCAGAGTGACAATGAAGGCAGAAACAACTCCAACAGTGAGAGTGACGGCGAGGGCGGTTGTAGGAAGAAAAAACATGGACAGTGACGGACTCTTCTAAGTTCTAGGTAAACAAAGCCAGCCTCCTGCACTTAGTCCAACACAATCGATAACCACATCAAAAGAGCTTTTACTTAGGTTTGATTACATGCAAAGTTATCGAGTTTTGATGTAACATAGGCAGAGCCTAGACGTTCATTTTTTTTGAATGCTCCCAATGATTGATAATCAACATTTGCAATTTTGTGTGTGTGTGTGTGTGTGTGTGTGTGTGTGAGAGAGAGAGAGAGAGAGAGAGAGAGAGAGAGAGAGAGAGAGAGAGAGAGAGAGAGAGCATGCTTCTCTCACAGTTTTTGCATCCCTTGACATAGGAAAAGATGTGTACCTTCCTTTGTCTTCACCTCACACCTTCCTCAATCTTCTCTTGTGCTTCATGTGCCGAGCATCACACACAAGATATCGGCACTTAACTTCATCCGCAGACACTTTCAATAGTCTTTGTCCTGAGCGGCCAAGTCTCTTGCATGTAAAAATACAAATTGGAACTATTAGTAGAAATTTTGAAACCTGCATGATTTTGAACTATTTTCTTACGATTTTTTTTTCCTTTACCATTGCTTGTAACCGGCTAAATCTCAATTTTCAGCCAGCTCAATGTTAAGCTGAGGCACATCTTTTCCAAAAACTGGCAATCGAGTTTTCTCCTTGCGAAGAAGCAAACCAAAAATACTAGCAGAAATTATGAAATTTATAAAATTTTAAAACTATTTTCTCATATATTTCACCGATTTTTCTTCCCTTTACCATGGTTTGTAATCGGCTAGTCTCGATTTTCAACCGGCTCAAGACTGAGCTGAGACAATCCTTTTCCAAACACTGAAATTTCCAATTAAACTCAACCTAATGATTTTATCACTTTCTTATTATTTTAGAAAGCCACCGTGACCCTTTCACTTGTTTAATTCAATTCTCTCTGCTTATGTTTTTTTTAATAAAAAGCTTAGAGATGTAGAGATTTTAAAGTGGGATCTAAACTCAAAACAAGGCCTAAAATTGATGCCTATTTTTTTTTGTCGAGGGCTATTTTGCCTATCAAAACAAGTGCTTTCAAAAAACCTCATGTGATTTGTATGCTAAAATCTCAAAATTGCCTGTCATTTTTTGTGTTTATACCCTTGAATTAACGTTATATATGGCAAATTATATAAGTTGATCGCATTACACAAAGCATATGAAAGGGGGCTTGAAAAATTACATGTCAAAAAGAAATTTTTACCATGCTTGGCAGTCTTCACTTGTTTCACACCTTATGAATACCATGTGTGTCATGATAGTGTTTAAACCCTTGAGTTAACGTTACATATGGCAAATTATATAAATTGATCGCATTACACAAAACCAGTGTTCGAGAAAAATGTGTCTCAGCTTACTATCGTGCCGTTTTCAATTTCAAAAATGCCCGCTGAAGGCAAGGGGAAAGGGAGAAATTCACCCCAAAATAGAGAAAAATAGTGTAAAAACTCAAAAAATGACCTAATTTTCTAAATTTTCTCTTGACGAAATCAAGACTCAAAGGAATTTCGTATGTTTGGAATAACGATTTTTTTCAAACATTGCACACACCATATGAAAGGGGGCTTGAAAAATTGCATGTCAAAAAGAAATTTCTACTATGCCTGGCAGCGTGATCCTTATGAATAGAATGTGTGTCATGATAAAAGCTAACTACTCTTGTTCAAATGTGAAGAGGTCCAAAGGTACAACCGGACCACATCCACTAACTTTAAAATGCCCCCTTCGCATGCTCTGTAAGTCTTGCTCCCATGTAGGGCGATATGTCGCTTCCTCATCGTCTTGCGCAGATATAACGTCCTCCTCCTCCTCCTCCTCATCATCATCATCATCAGTCTCTGATGATGCAAACTCTTGCATGTACTTTACCTCCCTTTTCCATGCTTCAAAAGCTTCTCTATTGGCGCGTTCTGCAATACCCAACTCCTCGTTCTCAATCAAACTTGTGCTCTCTTCATCTTCTGATGATGATGAAGCAGAAACTGATAGAGAAGCTTCATCTGAAAAACTCTCGTGGTCTCTTTCGGGATCCCAGCCAGGCCCATCAAAGAGGACTCCCACCTTGTGAAGATTGGCCGTGTCCTCCCCTACACACACCAAGAACAACCCATAAGAATCGGAGCACCCCTGCAGCTTGTCTTGTGCCAGCAAAAGAAGCCACAGTTTGAGAGACATGGACAGCAGCTGTTTTAAACTAGTCTCTGCCTTGATTGCCATGCTGCAAGTTGGAGCTTGGGGTATTGCCATAAATCGCACCTCATTTGCATTTTCATGACCGGTGTCGTCAGGATACCCCCACATAAAGGCAGAATAATGCTGCCTCTCTTGTACTTCCAGAAGAAAATGTTTGGTGCAGTTGGGAATCATTCGAGTAGAGCTTGTACAAATCTTGCATGCGCCACACTTCTGTTGGTGTTGCGCGAAAGGAATTACCATCGCACACATGAAGGGGCATTGAAGCTTTAGGCCCACGCTGCTTATTGCCTCTATCTCAGCTATGGTCTTAAAGCTGTTAAACATGTAAGTAGAGAATTTCTGGAATTTCTGGTCGCCCATCACCTTTTGCTGGGTGAAGGTCGGAGCCCATGACATGCCAATGGTGGGGTTCCCCCTAAATTGAGCCAAGCAAAGCAAGGCTACAATTTCCTGACTGTTTCTGTGGTCCATTGAGGGTATGGCAGAGCGGGATGTGCGCAAACCATTGCCATTTCGTAGGTGCTCAACTATATCTAAAGTCTGCTGCTCCAGGCTTTTACGAGTCCGTACCTGCACTTTTCCTTCAATCTCAAGAAGTGCCAGAATGGATAGTAGCCTATCTTCGTCATGACCTTCGGAGCAATCGCGCAAGCTGATTTCTCGTATAGCTAAAGTGGCAAGCTGCAGTCTTCTGCACCTTTTTAAGAATTGACCTTTCTCCACATCACTCTCTACGCCAAGCTTTGTTACTCCTATACTGCCACATCCTTGCGCTTCCTCAAATCTACCTTCTTTACGAGTGTTTGTCGGTTCTTGCAGGTTCACTCCCTCATCTATTTGATGTCTAATGGAGTCCTGCTCTTCCATTTCGCACCACCATTGAAGCAAAGACGGCAGGCGTTGCAATGCAGATATCAGATACGACCCGAAGGTAGCAGGGATCCTGTGATTTGCGCGTGATTTGTAGCTACTTTCTCCATGAGTTCGAGGTAGCTCGATCTCTCAACATAGTAGACATGGCGAGTATTGGAAGTATGGTTAGATCTATCCTGATTTCTGCAATGCGGGCACGGAAAATGCTTCTCGCTATTCAGCAAATGCATAGAGAGCTCATACATTGGCCCGAATTTCGCTTTGGCACCATCATTCATATGCTCTTTTGGATACCATGTTAGCCCGGTGGAGCGACAAAATGCCATGTAAGAGAAATACCCTGTGAAGCCCTCTATGTCCATGCCCACTATAAAGGCTAGCTTATTAGGAAGCACAAACTCTTGCAAGGTCCATACGCGCGAAAACCACCTAGGGAGCTTATAAAATTCAGGTGAGGGAGCTTGAGCCCATAGCTGAAACCCACCACCTACACCACGGCACCAAACATAGCATCCTTTGCTTTGGGCATAATAGGCACCCATGTGAGCAATTTCTCTGTTTTTCTCTTTGGCATCGCCTTGATTTATGCAGAGAGCATCAAACCATACCTTCTCTACACCATCAGCTGCTAATATGAGCAGAAACTCGAGAAATTCACGATGGCCTGGTTTGCTTGCAAAGTTCTGGTGTTGAAAGAGGGCGGCATACGTATCCACTGAGCTGTTGGGTCTTGCGTCATCGTGCAGATGATCACGAAGAGGGGATGCGTGCATTATGTTGCAGATGTCAAGGGACCAGTCTCTCACATCCTTAGTCCAAGTGTGTGAGATAATGTGAAATTTCCAGTCTGTGCAGGGGGTGAAACATACCCCACCTTCGCTAGCAAGAGTCTGCCTTATGCAGATGAGGCGTAGGGGGAAAGTCTGTTGCATCTCCTCCTGCATGAGGAGATCATCAACCTGATTAGACCCACATGCAGGCGAGAACACCCACACCCTCATTGCCCTCTTTGCTGTGGAATAAACTTTACGTAAGGTGCAGATACAAACCCCCATTGCCCTCTTTAGTGCAGTTAGTGGAAATTCAAGTCTGTGCATGCCCTCCGCTACCTAGCAAGAGCAGATGAGGCGTAGGGGAAAAGTCTGTTGCATGCTCTGTGCTAACGATTTATGAAAACGAAAGTTGGGGCAGAATAAAAAATTAGAGGAAATTACCAAAATACCCCTCTAATTTCTGGAAATTCCCAAAATACCCTATTACCTATTTTGGTCAGATTGTTCAAGATTTACTTGGTGAGCCCAAGGTCCTCTTTCCAGTATCTGAACGCACACGCCACCACGTGGCATTAGATTTCAATTAAATAGAAACTAAAAAAAAAAGGCTATGCGCGCCTTAAAAGCTCTTAAAAAGAGAACACTGCGCTGCCATGAAAAGCTCTACTAGCTTAATCGAATTTAAATAAAGCTTAAGGTCGCTACTTTTCTCAATTGCGCTCAGAAGCAGATCGACAGCCATCGATGGTTTGCCATAAGCAGTTCAAATCTCGCCGTTGCTGCTTTGCTGAATTGCGCTGAGAAGCAGTTCGTAGGTTCCCCAGACGCAGCAGGTTTCACTCTATGTACTCTTTGCGAGAGAGAGAGAGAGAGAGAGAGAGAGAGAGAGAGAGAGAGAGAGAGAGAGAGAGAGAGAGAGAGTTGGAGCCTTGTCAGTCACCTAGTAGCTTTTGAGTGCCTCCGTTGCAGCATTAAAACAGACCAGATAGTAGCACGAGCAGGGTTGGTTCCATAGCTACTGAGAGAGAGAGAGAGAGAGAGAGAGAGAGAGAGAGAGAGAGAGAGAGAGAGAGAGTTGAAGCCTTGTCAGCCACCTAGTAGCTTTTGAGTGCCTCCGTTGCAACATTCAAAGAGATCAGACAAAAGCACGAGCCGGGTTGGTTCCATAGCTACTTTGAACTTGAGAGAGAGAGAGAGAGAGAGAGAGAGAGAGAGAGAGCCTACTACCTCGTCGTGCAAAGCAAAGACAATGCTCAATCGGGTGACCATGTCAGGGGAGAGGAGAGAGCTACAACACAGAGAGAGCTCACGGGCTTGGGCAAGAAATCTCCATCTGAATAGCGTGAGAGATTTTCGTGTGCCAAACTTTTTATATGGTTGATTGAAAGTGCTTGTCCTTGGTCTGCACATAGTTTGAAGCCAATATCATTCATCAAGCATGAAACGCTTTTCAAAAGTATGAGCAAGGATGGCGCTAAGATTCCTGAGTGCTCCGTAGAAAGTTTTGCTCACCAACACTCATGTAATTGTTCTCCCCCCTAAAAGCAAGATTGCAGACATGCATCGAGAAATACGGGCCTTCTATCTTAATGACAAAGGGAGAATCAAAGATTTGGAAAATTAGGACGGGCTTGCTGTAAGGTGGTGCAACGAGATTTGGGGCTGCAGATGTTGAAGTAGCTCAATGAGGGCATGCTGCAGGGTGGAGGAGCATGGCACTGCAAGACGAACAACTGCCGAGAAATGCATGGTGTAGAATGGCTGTCAGAGTATGGTGCAGGGTGGCCATCAGAGATTTGAGAAGTGCGTGTGAGAGAGAGTGGTTGTCGAGCACGGTGCAAGGTGACAATCGAAGAGAGAGAGAGAGAGAGAGAGAGAGAGAGAGAGAGAGAGAGAGAGAGAGAGAGAGAGAGAGAGAGAGAGAGAGAGAAGCCTCGTATTTGCTGCAGGAAGGATGGTTGCACACTAAAGCAAGGAGATAATGTTGATAGGGAGAGGAGCTTGAGAACTGTGTGTTCTCCAAGGAGGTTATCTCACTAGGCAGAGGAGGTTGATTGGAATCTAGATGCACAGTACCGTTTATATAGAGATAGCGTCAAAAATCACTGGTTTACGTCATTGACGTGATGGAGAATGTGGTCCATAGCTATGTGCGCTTCGAATGCGGGCGAGGTGACCATGCTGCTTGTGTGACAGCGACCGTACTTGAAGTGCCTCCTGCTCCATCTGAAGGCAAGCTTGAGGTATACAAATCTATGGATGATTGGCGAGTATGCTAGCCCCACAGATTGATGGGTTGATAACAACAAGTGAAACATTGGAAGCGCTCTTCAATGATAGCGGTTTTCCATCAGTGTTTTTTTTTTTCGAGTTTCTCTTTGGCAATGTTCTTATCAGACTCAGCTATTGAGCGTGCAATAAAATTAGATCTATTTCTCTTTAACCTTAATCAGTATATTGCATACCCTATATTTATCCTGATGCGTATTTTGTGTATGGCAGGGAGATCATATACTCAAAACACTGGACGTTTCGATTGCACAAGCGTAACTCCCACTCGCCTACACTGCGAGGTTCGTTATCTCTATCCAACTCTCCATGACTATGTGTTTGCTTGGCGCAACACATAAACGCTACGGGGCAGGGCACGGCTTCCGTTTCTTATAATTTTTGGAGAGACCACAGTGCCAACTCTCCACCATACTTTTGTATGGCACTTCTGCATGACGTGCACTGTATACTTAGCATCTTCAATTTTTAGCGCTTCATTGCAAGATAAAATGTTTAACTATTCACATTCCTTTTTTGTAGCTTGAGTCAAAGATCAGCGTGTAGCTTGGACAATCCAAAACCATCTGTACAACATTTCAGGTCAGTAAAGCACTTCATTTCAATTTGTAATCCATTGATGCTTTATTAATTTGCTTGTTTCAGAATTTTGTACAGTGTTTCTTCCGTTTGCTTTACATGCATGATGCTTTCAGAACTATGCACTCGATGTCAATCAACATCTGTATATGCTAATTAGACCTAAACAGTTGATGTCATACTATATTTGTCCTCGTTTCTCGCATTCTAGGTATCAGTATGAAGTTCTCAAGGCTTACACGGTTACACCCCAAGCGTCAAAAATCCAGGGAGCGAACTGCAATCAAGTTGAAAATATCTCACCGGTATGCTAGGTCATGGTTTGAAATTACTTCACTATATAAAGATTGGATCATGCAATGTGACATCTTTTCTCACAATCTAGAATTGTGTCCCTCTTGCGCTTTGGCAAATCTCACGTACAATGACAAACAAGGTCATGAGCCAAATGAAATAGACAGTCCTGCTGAACTCACTTCAGTATTATTATTGGGCACTTTGGAACATGTAGAAGTCAAATACTCATGGACGGCTTGTAGTTCTTGTAAAACAGCTAATTCCAATCAAAGATGTATTGTCATCCATGCACCTGACTACATACAACGTATTCTCTCTGCTCGACAACTACATACACAATTGCTTAGCATTATAATTGTACTAGATCAGTGTGACAAAAAAGTTCACCAAATATCTCACTCAAATATATAGTCTAATATTCTCAAGCTCTAGCATGCAATCTTGCACTAATCCTATTTCCTTTTTTTGTGCTTTTGCTGTGCAGAACAGAAAATTTTTGTATCCTCCCATTAAAAAAATAATAATAACAATTCTACAATCACTCCTAAAATCTCTATTGATTTAAGCACTAAACTCTGTCTCCTGTAAAAAAAAAAACCAACAATATCTTCCAAATGTATAGATGCCTTCCACGCAGTGCCGCCATTGCCAAATTAGTCATGTTTCTGTTCCATTCAATGAGCGATGTTAAATGTCAATTTCTAAATGCTCTGCTATATTCTATAGATGTTACATAGCGAGGCCCACCAAGCAAGACTAGTTATTCCTTTTCGACCAACTGAGATCCATTTCTGAGTGCTTAGCATGTAATTTGTCATAAATTCCCTCCCAAAAAAGGCGATTATATCTAAAAATAATGGATCTATTCATCTCCAAAGCCTACATGTAGTTTTAGCGTCTCGTGTTGATAGACACTCACTCTTCTTATGAAAAGCTAAAAAACAAAAAATCTTTAGAGAAATTTAATCTCAAGACCAGGGGTATTTTGGGAATTTATGACAAAATATTGGGGGTTCTTTGGGAATTTTTTAAAAATTTGAGGGGTATTTTGGGAATTTCCATAAATTAGAGGGGTATTTTGGTGATTTCCCCCCAAAAATAATGCTCTGTCGGCATTGAAGCAGGAAAAAGAAAATGAAAAGGGCGCTTTCGGAAGAGGGAGGGGGGGGGGGGGGGGGGGGGGGGGGGGGGGGGGGGGGGCGTTGATGCATACTGAGAACGTGTTGATGCATATTGAAATCAATAGAAATGCTCAATAGTTTAAACTAATGCTCATAATTTGTTATTTCTATTCTCTCTCTCAAAGAGATTTAAACTAACGTTCATAATTTGTTATTTGGTATTCTTTCTCTCATAGAGATTTAAACTCTCATAATCTGTTATTCGCTACTCTCTCTCTCTCTCTCTCTCTCTCTCTCTCTCTCACACACACACACACACACACACACACACACACACCCCAAAAAGTGTTGCAATGATTGCTTCAATGTGAGCACCTTGTTTGTTATGGGTGGTCACCACATTTGTGATAAAGGGGCCATGTTTTGGTATTCAAGTAAGCTTTTGATGGTGTGTATCGTGTCAATGCCAAGGGGCTAATGCATGCTATTTCCCTATGCTCTCATTTTACACCGTTGCAATAAGTTTAATGCAATGGGTAATGCAAAAACATGTCCTCATATTTTTATAAGAACCACTATGAAACTTGTCAACTATGATGTTTAATAGTAAAGAAAGAAGATGTGCAAGAGAAACGGGTATTGTTTGAGGGTTGCATGCTCTTGCTGTATGATTTATATCTCAATGGTAAAGTTTAGCGTTCTACTCTATTTTAGGCATGCAATAAGTCACAACCTATGATCCTTCGTGAAACATGCATGGATTCTCTCTCCCTCTCTCTCTCTCTACCCTTGAACTGCGAGCCTGCGAGAGCACTGTCTCTCTCTCTCCTCAAGGTGAGGCATAGCGCTCTCTCTCTCTCTCTCTCTCTCTCTCTCTCTCTCACATTGCGGGGCTCCAACCTGGATCCAAGTCAAGGCTCTCTCTCTCTCCCCTAAAGCTGGGGGGCAAAACAATTTGAATCCATGCCAAGGCTCTCTATGTTTGTGTGTGTGTGTGTGTGTGTGTGTGTGTGTGAGATATGTCTACATCAGTATCAGCAGGGCAGGCCATGTGCGCTCCTTCTCACTCTATGGACCATCCATAGTGCTACTGAATTCTTTTGCATCACCTCAGGTACTACAACTGCCACGTATGAGAGAGATAGAGAAGAAGCGACGATGAGCAGCTCGTGAGGGTGCCGGGTGCCCCAAGTGAAGCTTTGCGTATGTGTTGTGTGTGTGCGTGCGTGCGTGTGTGTGTGTGTGTGGGTGAGAGAGAGAGAGAGAGAGAGAGAGAGAAGAAGAAGCGACGATGAGTAGCTCGTGAGGGTGCCCGGTGCCCCAAGTGAAGCTCTGTGTATGTGTTGTGTGTCTGCGTGGGTGTGTGTGTGTGTGTGTGTGTGTGCCTGTGTGTGTGTGTGTGTGGTGTGTGTGTGTGTGTGTGTGTGTGAGAGAGAGAGAGAGAGAGAGAGAGGGAGGAGGGAACTCATGAGGCCACATACTGGAGGTAGCCAGTGGCTCTTACGTGGCGAAGTGTCTGGCCAGTTTTGCAAGGAGGCGGAAAAGGGGCACATGTGTGCTGATAGGAAGCGGAACTGTGACAAACGTAACCCTAAGGCAACCATTGGTGGAAGGGGCGACAATTACCTACGCTCGCTGGTGATACCTCTAACCATTTCATTGGCAGGATTGCAGGGGCAAGTAGTGAGAGCGTGCGGGGATCTGTTATTAAGCAAAAAAGGATTCCAACCCTTCATGTGGCAAAAGAAGAGCAAGTGCTACAAAGGACTTGGCCGGGCATGTGAGGAGTTGAGCAGGTAAGCACGAGGTAAGAAGAGGCATCCAGTGATGGGGTTCCCCTTCCCTGTCTCAAATCCTCACTGCAGCCTTGGATCTAGCAGCATTCTAACTTCTAGCTTCTCTCCCTCTCTCTCTCTCTCTCTCTTCTCTCTCTCTCTCTCCCCCCCCCCCCCCCCCCCCCCCCCCCCCCCCCCCCCCCCCCCCCCCCCCCCCCCCCCCCCCCCCCCCTGAAATGGGAACTTGCGAGCATTGTCTCTCTCTCCTCAAGGTGAGGCATAGCTCTCTCTCTCTCTCTCTCTTCTCTCTCTCTCTCTCTCGCTCTCCCCCCCCCCCCCCCACTCAAATTGCGGGGCTCCAACTGGGCTCCAACCATGGCTCCAAATCAAGGCTCTCCCTCTCTCCCCTAAAGCTGCGGGGCAAAACAATTTGAATCCATGCCAAGCCTCTCTCTCTCTCTCTCTCTCTCTCTCTCTCTCTCTCTCTGATATTTCTACATCAACATCAGTAGTGTAACATTTAATGGCCTAAAAACTTGTGTGTAGCAGAAATTAGCATGAACATAGTGGGCATTTCATTAGAATAGATTCCTAATGAGAATTACAAGAGTGCTTGGGTGGAGAGAGCAACCAAAAGCATAACACCTAGTTAGATAGCATGAACAATACTTTCAAAAGAGAGAGAAATTAAGCTATTGACAACAGTTGAGGACCGGATTTGCATGGAGAAGGTTCCCCCTCCAAAAGGCTTTGTATTATGGTTTCTCCCATCAAGAGAGACATTGTACAATACAATCCTTTGTGTTCCTTCAAAACTAGCTACTGCAATGAAGATGAAAGCTTCATGCACTAAGCAAAACACTTAGCAAACAACATCAATTATCCCCGGTCTCAGACCCAAGACCTCACACACCTTCGAAGATGGTGAGAGCGAGCAGGATATGAGAGTAGATTGAGAGGAAGAAGGAGTATTCTTACGAGAAAGATGTACATCTCCTCACATACTCACTCATATTAGCATAGCTTAGCTTAGTAATTAGCATGGTAGAGGAGATGAGCATGCATTGAAGCTTGGATCTTGGTTGGATTTGCATCACAAAGCCAAGAGTTGTTGGTGTAGGCCTCCCTTCTGACAAGCTTGGAGTAGGTGGTAAGCTTTCCATTAAAGCTTGAGAAGGAGAGAGAGTCTTCTTTACTTCACACATGAGATTGTGTGAGTGTGTGTGTGATAATGCCTTGCAAAAATCAGTCCCCTCTCTCCCTTGGGAGACCCCTCTTGCTATTTGCTCTTGCTATCCTCTCATTGGACCTCCCTAGGGCTAGCCAATGACAATTAAGCAGCATAAGTGATAGCCTTCTGACATGGGTCCCCCTTTCCCCTTTTGTGAGAGCTTTAGGTAATTTAATAATTCAACTAAACTCTCATTGGACCCCTTTGCCTCCTGGCCAATAGGAATCAGGCAAGCCATTGGGCTGCTAAATGCTCATTGGACCCCTTGGGAGACTGTCCGATAGTCTTCTAGAGGACTTAATTCTCATTGGTTCTTTTATTAAGTGTTTTTAAATTAATTAAACTAGATTTACTCTAGCCTGATTCTCATTGGTCCACCTCCAAGGCCATCCAATAGGAATTGGGTACACCTTGTGGGCATCTGGCCTAGGGAGCTGACATGTGTCCCTCATTCCCTTTGTGTAAAGGGAGCTTGTCTGTGTGTGTGTGTGTGGCTTTCTCTCTCATCCCCTACAAGCTAGGCTCGCCCCCTCCTATGTAGGGATTTGAAAAGACTTTTGGGACACACACAAAGCATTCAATTCCCCCGGTTGACCTTTGGACACAACCTTTGAATTTTGGAACCTTAGCATTTTGGAAGTCTTAATGGGCTGAACCTTAGGGTCTTTTTAGCCCATTGTTTCACATGGCTCTTTTGCAGATGCCCCCCCCCCCCTTTGGATCCCTATTTTCCATCCTTTGGATCCCTACTGTGGTCGGTCTGCTAGCTTAACCAATATTCTAGCTTTTTCTCCCCTGGCACTTCCCCATATTAAATGATCAGTTTAACATGAGAAAATAATTTAGGAGAATTAGATATTGATTATTATGACATTACCTCTGTCTTGAAATCATAGTCGTCCTCGACTATGGTGTAGAGAAGATAAAGCATATTCATGAGTCCTTTTCTTAGCGGGTAGAGTATCCCTATGTTACCCTACGACATCATTCCACAATGGATGACTAGTCCATTTGGTGCTTGCGAGCCTGAGGCTGCCGCAAGCATGTCTGCACATTAGTCCTATCAATCTTCCATAGTAGAGTGACAAGCTCTACTTGGTTTTTGGGAGACGTCGTCTCCGGAAACTTGATCTAAGCATGCATACTACTGCACAATAAAGAAAAAGAGAGTCTTATAAGACAAAAAATTTGTTCATTTTTAACATTTTGTACATTTGCTTACTCTTGGGAAGCATTGTAAGCATTGACAAGGTTTAGGTTATCCTTTAATTGTTTGCCTTGCATCCATCTAGCATCTTCAAAAGGATAATTCTTAAACCTAATAAGATATCATCAGATAGTCTTACCGCCTCTTAGTACCTTGTCTTCATGTCGGAGAATGGACTCGTGCTGCAGCACCTCCTCTTGGTCCTCGATCTCCGGTGGGTCTTCACTAATTGGTTCTTGAGGTGGCTCTCCTTTGTAAGGCTTTAATAGGCTCACATGGAAAGCATTGTGTATGAGCCAATGATTGGGCAACTTGAGTTGATAGGCCATCTCATTGATTGGCCTAAGAATTTGGAAGGGACCATAGTACCTTTTTGGTAGTTCAGCATAGTACTTTTGGTGGCCCGTAGGATTCTTGCCCGTCGTGTGCCTTAATCGAGCCTTGGGAAACTTTAATAAGACCCGATCATTTTCTTTAAAGGCTTGGGCTCTTCTGTGCTTGTCAGCTGCAGCCTTTTGCCTTTGCTATGAGATAGAGATAGCATCCTTAATCTTTTGAAAAGATTCTTGTAGGTCTCGGCTATACTCATCTGCAACGAAGATCTTCCCATGTACCTTAAGTAGCAAGGGACTTTTTGATCTTCCCTCAATTACCTCGAAAGGATATTTTCCTGTGGAAGTATGTACAGTGTTATTATAAGCATACTCCACTAAGGGTAAGTACTTCTCCCATTGGGATCTTTGATCTACTTCCGTTACATAGGCTTTTAGTAGATCGAGAATTGTTAGGTTAGCTATTTCACTTTGGCCATCCGTTTGTGGATGATAGGCTGAAGAGAAGTTTAGCCTTGTCCCTAAATTCTCAAAGAGACCCTTCCAAAAATTACTGGTCATTCTAGGATCTCTATCCGACACTATGGACATTGGCAAGCCATGGTACTTGAAAATTTGTGAAATGAAGAGGGTTGCCATTTGATGGGCTTTGATAGTCTTTTTGACAGGTATAAAATGTGCTTGTTTACTGAGCCTGTCTACTATCGTCCATATTCCCATATTTCCATGGATAGACTTAGGCAATCCAAAGATAAAATCCATGGATATGCTCTCCCATGGTGAATTAGGGATTGGCAAGGGTTGAAGCAATCCAAGTTGCTTCCCTCTATCAAATTTTGTCTTTTGGCATACCACACATTTAGAAACATACTCTTGTATGTTCACTTTCATGGTAGGCCAATAGAAATATGTTTCAATTCCCTTTAAGGTAGACTGAATCCCTCTATGCCCCGCATAAGGTGGAGCATGAGATTCATACATTACTTTCTCACGTAGTGAGTTAGTAACACATAGTCTATTGCCATAGAGAAGATAACCATCTTGTAAAGTAAATGGTTCTTCTTTCTTCCATAATGCAAGGGCTGAAATCACATCTCTAAAATCGGGATCAATAGCATACTCATCTATCATTGAAGATAGATCATTGTGAGTTGCTATGGAAACCGCATTCACTCTCGGTCGTCTTGAGAGTGCATCAGCTACTTGATTATGCTTGCCAGCAATGTGAGCAATATGAAAATGAAATTGCGAAAGGAAATTTGCCCACCTCATTTGTTTGTCGGAGAGCTTGGTCTGCGTCATGAAGTACTTAAGACTTTGGTGATCCGTTCGCAGAATGAAAGGAGTCCCCAATAAATAGTGCTTCCATGAGTCTAAGGCATGTAGAACTGCAAGGAGTTCCTTTTCATATATGCCTAGAGCTTGCTCAACAGGGTCGAGCCTTCGACTCTCATAGCCTATGGCGTGCCCTTCTTGGAGCAAAACAGCTCCAAGGCAATCACCACAAGCATCACATTGGACCTCAAATGGTTTTGAGAGATCCGGTAGTGTAAGCACAGGTTGAGAGATAAGCTTTTCTTTAAGCTTTTCGAAAGCATTGTTCTCCTTAGCAGACCATGTATACCTAACGCTTTTCTTTGTTAGGTCATGTAATGGTCCCGCAATTTGTGAGAACTTTTCTATGAAGCGTCTATAGTATGCACACATACCTATAAAGCTTCTTAGTTCATGAAGATTCCTTGGTTTAGGCCATCCTTTTATTACCTCTAACTTGGATGGATCCATTTGGATGCCATCTTGAGAGATAATGTGACCTAAATACTGAATCTCTTGCAAGAAAAATTCACTTTTCTTTCGATTAACATAAAGTTTATTCTCTCTTAAAACTTGAAATATTACCTGGAGGTGTTGCTTGTGTTCCTCCAATGAATTAGAGTAGATGATAATATCATCAAAGAACACTCCAGTGAAGGTTCGATGAGGCCTGAACAGCTTCTCCATCAAGCGGTTGAATGTGGCTGGTGCATTGGTCAAGCCAAAAGGCATGACAATGTATTCGTAAAGACCAAATGTAGTGCGAAATGCGGTCTTTACAATGTCTTGATCAACTATCCTTATTTGATGATAGCCACTTTTTAGGTCAATCCTACTGAAGTAGGTCGATCCTTGTAGCTTATCAAATAGGTCTTCTACCCGTGGAACGGGAAACCTATTCTTGATAGTGATCCTATTTAGTGCTCTATAGTCGACACACATACGATATGTGCCGTCTTTCTTTTGCACTAATAGCACAGGTGAGCAAAATGGAGATGAGCTAGGCCTAACCATGCCCTTCTCAACTAACTCATGCACTTGCCGCATAATCTCCTCTTGTTGAGCTTGAGAAACTCTATAAGGAGGTTTGTTAGGCGGTGAACTTCCTGGAAGAAGTTCAATTGCATGGTCATCATTACCTCGTTTAGGAGGTAGCTCACAAGGGATGTCGTCAATAAAGACATCTTGAAACCCCTTGAGAAAATTGGATAACTCTAATTCCTTTTGGTTGCTTTTATTTTCTTTTGCTAAAGCATTAGGTTCATTTTGAGAATCTTTAACAAAAATCATGTACACGGAAATAGAGCTCTTTATTGACTTGTTGAAAGCTGGTGTATGTACAATGGGGATAGTGTTACCCATTTCCTTAGCATCTATATACATGTCTTTTTCCCTGAACTTAAAGGAGATTCTCCTTTCAGGAATTTAACATTGGCAGCCAGGCGGTCAAACCATGGTGCCCCTAGGATTACATCCTCATGCTTGAGAGGAGAGATAAAGAAGTCCTCTTTGTCCACATAGCCTTGGACATGAAGCCTCAATTTCCCGATTAAGGGAGTGACTGAAGCTTCTTGCCCCTTGAAGGCACTGTCTGCGGGTAGGACATCTCCCATCTCGTAGGATTGTATGCCTAGCTTGGTGGCCAACTCTATAGATATAAAATTGTGAGTAGAACCAGGGTCAAAGAGAATAAAAGCATCATGTTCTCTTACCTTTCCCCAAGCATGGCATAGAGGAGATCCTTTGTGGTGAGTTTGGTGAGTCTCCTCCTCTTGGATTTCAACCAAGAAGCTCTAGGAGGATCTTGGCGGTTGTTCTTTTGGGAACAAGCGCTGTAGGCATGCCCTTGTTCGCCGCACTTGAAACACCGGTTATCCTTGCGATAACGCTCAAGCTCTTCAGGAGAGAGTTTGTTTTTACCTTTGTAAACTCCCTTCTCTTTAGCTTTGTTGGAGTTGCCCTTAGGAGAATTTTGGACATTGTCCTTCCCCTTAGGCTTGTTGGAACCCTTGTTTTCCGTGGGCTTATTATTTCTTTTAGTCCCCGTTTGGAAATTGATTTGAGAGGCCACCATAGTATGGTGTATTACCCCCGATATGGTACGTGGCCTTTGGGAGCTGACATACTCCACCATTTCTTCGGTTAAGCCCGCACAAAATTGTTGCTTTTGCTCTTCGAAATCCAAATTTTTGAAGACAGTGGATTTGAGTTGTAGGTCCCAAAACTTGTTTACATATTTGTGGATGGATTCATAGGGAGAGAGCTTTATGCTTCGCCATTCGGTGAGTACTTTGTCTTTGGCATCGGTGGCCAAAAACTGCTTCATAATGGAAACTCTTAAAGCTTTCCATGTTCGCGGAGCTCCAACGTTGGCTCGTAGGCTAGACCATCATTGCCTGGAGGACTTTTGAAAGTGCATAGCTACATGGCATAGCTTAGAGGACTCCGTGAAGCCCTCATCTCCAAACGCCGCAGCAAACTATTGGATAAAGGCCAAGACTTTGTCCGTAGCACCGGGGTAGCACCAAAGGTGCCATCATAGGTAAGGAAAGAGATGCTCTTCCCTCCTCTTTGAACTTCTTCAGCTTGGACGACCTCTTCCATGCGGCATAGGATTTCCTATGGCCTCTTCTTTTTGATGGTTCAAAGGTTGCACCATCACTTTCTTTAGAAGGTGAAGAATTTGAAGAAGGTGGAGAAGAGGGTGACCTCTTTCTCGCCTTTTTCTTGTCTTGATCTTCGTCGTCTTCACCATCACTTTCATAAGAGGAAGAGGATGAAGAAGATGGAGAAGAGGGTGTCCTCTTTCTCGCCTTTTTCTTCTCTTGCTTTTTATCATCCCTCTTTGAATTATGGTGTGGAGAAGGATGCGATGGTCTTCTCCGCTTTGGTGGTGATGGAGAGCGTTTAGCCCGTTGTCTTCATGGAGCCATCTCTGCCGAGGTGGCGGGAGACTCACTTCTTTCTCGTTCCTTCGGTGGAGGCTCTTGAGTTCTCCTTGGGGAAGGAGATGCATCATCAAGAAGTAAATTCTTGAGCCTTCGTATGGATTCTCTTCTTCTTCCCGAATCGGAGAGAGACCACTTTTGGAAGTCTCACAAGGAGGCTTCCTAGGTGTTCTCTCGTCATGGTGGTGAGCTTGGAGAATCCCGTGAGCACGGAGCTGCCGTTGCACTTCACTTTGGAGAGATGGATTGCCCATGGCTTGTTGAAGCCTAGAAACAAGATAGTTAACAAGCATCGGAGCATCATTAGTAGCTTGCTCTTTAGCAAAATCAAAGTTATCAACATTAATTTCACTCTCTTTACTATTGTCAGCCATTCTAACAACTTTTAGGTGTACTTTGGCACTTCAAGCCCTAGTTTCTACTCCTCTTTACCCCTTTAGAAAAAGCACTCAAGCTACTGTACCTGTGGCTCGAATACCATTAATTGCAAGGAATAGAAGAGAGGGTCGTTCAACACCAAAACAGCACCGGCTCCTGTCAAGCTTCTAATAGCTCAATAGTGGTTAAGCCATAGGCAAGCCCCGTAGGACTCCACTATTAAGACCATAGCTCTCCATGATGATGCCCCATTAACTGCACAAAGGCAGGCGCACTGCAAGGCTGAAAAATTCCTATTCTACTTACTCACAGGCAATTAATAGTACAAACCATTTATAGCTAGCTTGAGGACCTCCCTTCTTGAGCAAGAAAAGAGAAACCTTGTGCTCTGATACCAATGTAACACTTAATGGCCTAAAAACTTGTGTGTAGCGGAAATTAGCATGAACATAGTGGGCATTTCATTAGAATAGATTCCTAATGAGAATTACAAGAGTGCTTGGGTGGAGAGAGCAACAAAAATCATAACACCTAGTTAGATAGCATGAACAATACTTTCAAAAGAGAGAGAAATTAAGCTATTGACAACAGGTGAGGACCGGATTTGCATGGAGCCGGTCCCCCCTCCAAAAGGCTTTGTATTATGGTTTCTCCCATCAAGAGAGACATTGTACAATACGATTCTTTGTGTTCCTTCAAAACTAGCTACTGCAATGAAGATGAAAGCTTCATGCACTAAGAAAAACACTTAGCAAACACAACATCAATTATCCCCGGTCTCAGACCCAAGACCTCACACACCTTCGAAGATGGTGAGAGCTAGCAGGATATGAGAGTAGATTGAGAGGAAGAAGGAGTATTCTTACGAGAAAGATGTACATCTCCTCACATAATAACTCATATTAGCATAGCTTAGCTTAGTAATTAGCATGGTAGAGGAGATGAGCATGCATTGAAGCTTGGATCTTGGTTGGATTTGCATCACAAAGCCAAGAGTTGTTGGTGTAGGCCTCCCTTCTGACAAGCTTGGAGTAGGTGGTAAGCTTTCCATTAAAGCTTGAGAAGGAGAGAGAGTCTTCTTTACTTCACACATGAGATTGTGTGAGTGTGTGTGTGATAATGCCTTGCAAAAATCAGCCCCCTCTCTCCCTTGGGCGACCCCTCTTGCTATTTGCTCTTGCTATCCTCTCATTGGACCTCCCTAGGGCTAGCCAATGACAATTAAGCAGCATAAGTGATACCCTTCTGACATGTGTCCCCCTTTCCCCTTTTGTGAGAGCTTTAGGTAATTTAATAATTCAAATAAACTCTCATTGGACCCCTTTGCCTCCTGGCCAATAGGAATCAGGCAAGCCATTGGGCTGCTGAATGCTTATTGGACCCCTTGGGAGACTGTCCAATAGTCTTCTAGAGGACTTAATTCTCATTGGTTCTTTTATTAAGTGTTTTTAAATTAATTAAACTAGATTTACTCTAGCCTGATTCTCATTGGTCCACCTCCAAGGCCATCCAATAGGAATTGGGTACACCTTGTGGGCATCTGGCCTAGGGAGCTGACATGTGTCCCTCATTCCCTTTTTGTAAAGGGAGCTTGTCTGTGTGTGTGTGTGTGGCTTTCTCTCTCATCCCCTACAAGCTAGGCTCACCCCCTCCTATGTAGGGATTTGAAAAGACTTTTGGGACACACACAAAGCATTCAATTCCCCCCCCCCGGTTGACCGTTGGACACAACCTTTGAATTTTGGAACCTTAGCATTTTGGAAGTCTTAATGGGCTGACCCTTAGGGTCTTTTTAGCCCATTGTTTCACATGGCTCTTTTGCAGATGCCCCCCCCCCCCCCCCCCCCCCCCCATCCTTTGGATCCCTATTTTCCCTCCTTTGGATCCCTACTCTGGACGGTCTGCTAGCTTAACCATATTCTAGCTTTTTCTGCCCTGGCACTTCCCCATATTAAATGATCAGTTTAACACGATAAAATCATTTAGGAGAATTAGATATTGATTATTATGACAAGTAGGGCAGGCCATGTATGCTCCTTGTCACTCTATGGACCATCCAAAGCGCTATAGAATTCTTTTGCATCACCTCAGGTACTAAAACTGCTGCGTATGAGAGAGATAGAGAAGAAGCAACGACGAGCAACTGGTGAGGGTGCCGGGTGCCCCAAGTGAATCTCTGCCTATGTGTTGTGTGTGTGTGTGTGTGTGTGTGTGTGTGAGAGAGAGAGAGAGAGAGAGAGAGAGAGAGAGAGAGAGAGAGAGAGAGAGAGAGAGAGAGAGAGAGAGAGAGAGAGAGAGAGAGAGAGAGAGGAGGGAAGTCATGAGGTCGCACACTGGAGGTAGCGAGTGGCTCTGACATGGCGGAGTGTCTGGCGAGTATTGTAAGGAGGCGGCAAAGGGGCATATGCCTGCTGATAGGAAGTGCGACTGTGACGAACATAACCCTAAGGCAACCATTGGTGGAAGGGGCGACAATTGCCTGCGCTCCGGTGATACCAAGAGGACTGACCATTTCATTGGCAGGATTGCAAGGGCAAGTAGTGAGAGCATGGGTGGTGGGGGAGCTGCTATTAAGCAATCAAGGATTTCGGCCCTCCACGTGGCAAAAGAAGAAAAAGTGCTACAAAGGACTTGTTGGCCGGGCATGTGAGGATTTGAGCAAGCAGGTGCGAGCTAAGAAGAGGTATCCAGTAACGGTGTTCCCCTCCCCTGTCTCAAATCCTCGCTGCAGCCTGGGATCCAACAACGTTCCAACTTTTATATTCTCTCTCTCTCTCTCTCTCTCTCTCTCTCTCTCTCTCTCTCTCTCTCTCTCCTCTATCTGCTTGAATTGTGGGGCTCCAACCTGGCTCCAAATCAAAGCTCTCCGTCTCTCCCCTAAAGCTGCAAGGTAAAAGAATTTGAATCCATGCCAACTCTCTCTCTCTCTCTCTCTCTCTCTCTCTCTTTCTCTCTCATATGTCTACATCAACATCAGTAGGGTAGGCCATGTACGCTCCTTCTCACTCAGTGGACCATCCAGAGTGCTACAAAATTCTTTTGCATCACCTCAGGTACTACAACTGCCGCATATGAGAGATATAGAGAAGAAGAAACGATGAGCATCTGGTGAGGTGCCGGTGCCCCAATTCAAGCTCTATGTATGTGTTGTGTGTGTGTGTGTGTGTGTGTGTGTGTGTGTGTGAGAGAGAGAGAGAGAGAGAGAGAGAGAGAGAGAGAGAGAGAGAGAGAGAGAGAGAGAGAGAGAGAGAGATGTATACGGATACACGCACATACAACATGTAACGGTGGTAAGAGCAAGCGAGAGGTGTATAAAGATACACACACACCCACATGTAATGGTGGTAATAGCAAGCGAGACTCGCCGTAGAACTAGTGTAGCTTAATAATTTCAAGCAAGAAGAAGGCCTCCACCTGTCATGCATTGGTTCACTTCACAAAAATCCAGCCCAAACATCTATACTATATATTAGTTCGGCCAGCCACCTTTGGCAGCCTCTCTCTCTCTCTCTCTCTCTCGCGTGCACAGGGGCTTCTCGCAGTTTTGGAGTTTATCCTTCATATCTATACTATTATAATGCAGCTTAAAAATTTCAAGCAAGAAGAAGGCCTTCACCTGTCATGAATTGGTTCACTTCACAAAAATCCAGCCCAAACATCTATATATAGTACAGCCGGCCGCCTTCGACGATCTCTCTCTCTCTCTCTCTCTCTCTCTCTCTCTCTCTCTCTCTCTCTCTCTCTCTCGCACAAGGGCTTCTCTCAGTTTTGGAGTTAAGCCTTCATGTATATACTATATTTAATGCAACTTAAAAATTTCAAGCAAGAAGAAGTCCTCCACTTGTCATGCATTGGTTCACTTCACAAAAATCCAACCCAAACATCTATACTATATACTAGTACAACCTCTCTCTCACTCAGTGCCCATGCGACCCCCCCCCCCTTCTTTAGTTTAGCTTTCATCTAAACTTTTACACAAGCATCTTCGGCGATTCCTATAAAAAGAAATGAAAAAAACATTTGTGGCACCTACTGGTAAGTTTTATTTTTATTAGGTTGAAGCTGGATAGATGTCGTCTAACAACACCCTTTGTCCACGTTCTAGCCTTGCTCTTTTATCACAAAATGTTGCGAACTCTGCACCTTACTGATAGATCGAGTCATTCCAAGTAGCCATTGTGGCAAGAAGGCTTTGGTGCTTGCTATGCGTCCATGTTTTTTTTATAAAAGAGTCCATGAACTCTACACCTATTGCTTTACACATGCTCCACCAGGTAGGTGTCCGTCCCTGCGTTTTGATGATGGTTGCCTCCTTGCAAGTCTGTGTCAAGTCTCCAAGGGGCTTGCTACCTGCACGTCTTCAAATCCTCCATGCTCATTCCCTGCAAGAGCCCCGCTCCCTACTATTTCCTCTTTTCCACAGCGGTATCTTAGGAGATACTCATGTACCATGATTTTTTGAGAATCATGGGCACATGCTCTTGTAATTTGTGTAGAAAGAAAGAGGTAATTTTTTCAAAATTTTCAAAATGAAATGAAATGAAAACTTAGGTGAGTAGAATAGTGTAATTCTTGCCGTCGTGCTTGCTAACAATATGTGAGGGAATATAGTTGTGGGCTCGCTCTATAGTTTCATGATGTATTGGAGTGATCCCTCAATGTTTGGTGCGAGCTTGAGGCAATGATGTATTTTTATGGAGATTTTGATATATTCATCCACAATGTGAGTTTGGCAAAAAACCATAAAAATAAACCTTCAAAATGAAATATATATTCACCCTTAAAAATTGAGGGTTGGGTACAAAAATCTTTGCAAGTCTAATAGGTGTTGCACAAATAGGTTGGTAGAACTATCGATCATGTTAGCAATGTTGTCTCTTTGCTTGCTCGTTATGTGAACACTTCAACTTGGCGAGGTTGAAGAGAAATCTAATGCTTTCAACAAAGTTAAAATCCCAAGTCGGGGTAGACTAATGCTTTGAGATGGGGGATATACTCTATCTGGTGTGAATTGTCTCTCTAACAAGTGCCATAAAGCCATAATGAGAAGGAAACCCCCACGGATGCAAGGCGTCGATATGGGCAAAAAAGTTTCACATGAGGGCGGCAAAAGTTGGTGTTAAAATCCTATGGTTCCAACCAGAAACGGTGGAAGATCCTCTTCCACCGCCCTTGGGTTCACACTAGGGGGGTGGAAGTAGAGAGGAACATCGATTAAAATCCCTCAAAGGATAGTAAAATAATATAAGGTCCATGTCACACTCACGAATGACATAGTACTGAATGGCAGCACTCTTTATTTGAGTTGATGGGTGGTGTAAGAGTACAATCGATTGGGGTTGCTAGAAGGCCTGATCACATGACTGTCGAGAGCCATATTTTGTCGCAACTGTTAGTTTGGCCTAATGCATATATCTACACTACCAAAATTGTATGGAGTATAGTACACGAGTGTACAAGCACCAATCATTAGCATAAGCCAATCACAAGTGGCTCCAACAAGACCACTTGTATGTCTATAAGGGAAGTCAGAGATGCAGTCAAGCTGATGGTGAAGCCTTGCCATAGAGGTTTGTAGAAGGAGGCTTGTGGAGCCTACTAGGTTTTGCACATCCTTTTTTTCTTGCTTTGTGGTGGGAACATGCAGCAACGATTCATAGATATGATGCAAAGAGGCATCCAACATCTCATGGAAAAGAGTGGCACCGCATGCCTCCCTCTGGGCTGCGTCAACCCAAGAAAGATCTTTCTGAAGTTGAGCTTGTATGTCGAGAAGTCCAGACCCCCAAACTGGCCTTCTTGACCTGCCTCTTGGTGAGGAAAGGGCAATTAAGAGAAGCCCAAGAGACAATTAGAGGCACATAACTGCATTCCAAGCATAGAAGCAAGGGAATCATCTTCCTTCAAATCCTCACAATGCATCAAGATGGGAGGATTTGGAAGCCTCTTCCTCGTCTTTCTAAGTATGAACTGCAAGCTTTAAATCTCTTTGTGGTCAATTTTGGAGTTGGTGCTTTGGATTGCTCGTCTCCTTTGTAGAGTTAGTGTCCGTGTCGGCCCCAAGGGTCCTCTTCTTCACCTTGCCTAATGCCTGCCCGACAGTAACAAGCCTCACTCCAGTAACCTTGACACCTTGTACACATGCCAGCATGTTCTCTCAAGTCTTGCAATTGATTCTTCCAAGGAAACTTCTCAATCATGCTGCATGCAGAATCCCCTGGTTTTTGAGGTCAAAATTGGAATAGAAGAGGTCAAACCTTTTCATTCTTCAAGATCTGCCATCACAATTGTTGGCCACATGGGACAAAATATACTAGCCATGGCACTCATAGCAACAACATCCATTGCGCTATTTGAAAGGCAATGCTTGTTAACTCCCTATTTTGGAAAATCGATAAAAGTGCCGCCCTTCATATGGTCAATGGAAAACAAATCATCTCTCACTCTCTCAAATTTGTTGAAAGCTTCAATGATATAGAACTCCTCAAAGCCTGTCAAACTTTGTAGCTGCCTAAGCACCCAGCCAACTGGCTGCCAACCCTTTCCACTGGTATGGCAACCCTGATTATGCCGCTTGTAATCCTAGGCAAGGCCTGGCGTAGAAAAACCTGTTTGTTTCTAGCAACAGAGGTGTGCACGCCATGAACAATGCAGGTGCAAACTTTGAGGTGAGGCAACATTTAGGCTGCATTACGGGGGGAGAGAGAGAGAGAGAGAGAGAGATAATCCTCCGTGGCTCTCACTCTTGAGCTCACCTAGAATATCATCATTTTTTTAAGTGCGTGTTTGTCACAATGAGTGCCACTAGGTTTTTTTTACCAATAAAAAAAATTACGGATTTAAAAAAATATTCTCCCTTTTTCACTAACAAAAAGGGAACACATCACTATGGCCTTAGCCGTTTGGGAAGGCCAAAAAGAAGCCTTGGCTAGAGTTTGGAGCGTTGGTGGTGAAAGAAAAAAAGCATAGAGATACTTCTTTTGGCGTTTGCGCAGAAACAACGAGTGTTTTTTTTGGATGGGAGTGAAGAAGGAAGCGAGAGGGGAGGTTTTCCATGAACACCCCCATTCAATACGGAAGGTGAAAAAAGACGAGGGGAATGCTTGGGGGCGATTTCATGGCCATGGGAGCATAGGAGGAGCCGAAGGAAATTCAAATGTGACCTATGAAGAAAAGCGAACTGTTTTGAAGGTAGTTTTTGCATAGCAATTGTAGTGGAAGGAGAACATTGACACCATCATTGTACACCCTTTTTTGAAGATTTTTTCCATGATACTTGTCATTGCTACTCTTGAATCTCTGTCAATTTTCTCTGTCACCCTCATGCCGTCTTATTGTGCATCGGGTATACATGTGTTTTTAGTGTGCGTCGGGTGGGTGAGTGAGTGCTCTCTATGTAGATACAATGTGTGTCATAAGGGTGTAAACTTGTAAGCAAGCTCGTGTTGGCCGATGACTTTGAAGCATTTGGGAGTGTCATCGAATTTGGGGTTGCTTAGTTGTGGGTGTAATGCATGTCAGAGATTTAGCAAGGGTTTGTATACTAGTCCATTTTAAGTTGCTATCTTCATGTTTGGATGCTCTCAAAGGATTAAAGGCCAAAGTAATGATTACCTATTCTATGGTTGGATGTTGGGTATGGGCACGGACAGTGATTGTTTGCACATTTGGTTTATATGTATGTGATTACTAGGAGATAGGGGTGTTGTGGAAACCTTGGGCTATAAAGAGGAGATGAAGATGTAGATGAGCAGATTAAGTATGTTGAGTTATTTATGTTGATGCTACGGATGCCAGGTGATGAAGCAAAGCTCTATAATCTATCATTGGTTTTGCGAGGTAAAGCGAAGGCTTGGTAAGTTGATGGTCTAGAATATGCAAACAAGAAGATTTCTCATAGATATTGATGGCTAATTGTTTGGTAATAACTGTCACATTTAAGATATATAGCTATCTATTCACTATTTGATAGAACCAGGTAGCTACTACATATGTATTTTTAGTCCTAATTAAAAACTATTAACAATTGGTATCTGTAATAGCTATCAAATACCTTTGTGCTAGAACCTAATAGCTATGAGGTAGCTTTGAAATATCTCTTATTTGCTATTGGCTATCTAATAAATCTTTATTAGTGAATTCCAATAGCTCTCCAATAGCTGCTAGATAATTGTTCTTATTGACCCTAATATTTTTCAAATACCTCTGTGCTAGAACTCAATAGATATTAGATAACTTTCTGATATCTATTTTTTGGTACTAACTATCTAATAGTTCCTACATACTGTTTGTTATCTACTAATAAACCTAGTCATTGTCTAATAGTTAATCAAATACCTATGTACTAGAACCTAATAGCTATTTGATAGCTATTAGGTTTGTTTTGAATAATCTAATAGTGACTCCCAATAGCTATCTAATATAGCTTTTGGTATCTAATAACTTCAAATAGTTGTTTAATATTTTCTTGAGAGGTCTTATATAGCAAGTAGGGTAATAGCTATTGATAATTGATAGCTAATAATAGTTGTTACTTAGATACAAATATTGTAATAGCTCTCTAGTAGTTGTCTATCTAATAGCTATTACACAATTGGAAAAGTTATTTATTAGCTATTGATACATGATAGCTACCTAGTAGCTATTAATATCAATTACCTAGCTAGAAGTATCGTAATAACTATTTGATAGCTATTACATAGCTACTAGATAGCTCTTTGTTAGGTAATGATAAAAAATAGTTTTGTAATAACAAAATAATAGCTACTTAATTGCTACTAGAAACAACATAATTAGTATGATCTTTGATAATTATTTATAGATAATAGATGTGTGAATGTTACTATCATCTATCTAACAACTATTTAAATCTATTGAAGAGCTAGTGGAACCATCTCCTAGTTGTAGCTAGATAATAGCTATCTAAAAAAATCATAAGAGGGCTACCAATAAATACCTTCATGCCTACATGATCTCTTGGTACTGATAACATTTTATGTTGTGCATCACAGATTGAGCTCTACCAACGTTCCAAGGTTGCCAACCTTGATGTTGCAATCTAGCTTCTTGCCTTTGAATAAGATAAACATTACTTTGTGTGAAAGCTAAAGGATAGGATAACATGTTGTTGCATGTGCAAATCTCATAGTTGGAGGATGCCAGCCACATGCGCAGTTTAGCCATTTAGAATGCATGGTGGTATGCACATGTACATGTGCGGTATGCATGGATTCATCACTTTGAGGAACATGTTTTGTAGCAAAGCACATTGTGAAGAGTATTTCATAGCTTATAGATTATATTTTGTGTCCCAAGAAATCTCATTCTACTTAGCATGATCTAAACTGTGTTACCATATACATGTGGTAGTGATGTGTGTGAACACACTAGGACCACCGGGGCATTTTTTCCCTCTTTAGGAGGTTTTTTCCCCCGTGCATTGTATATACGCCCATCACTCTAGGGCTATCCATCTTTCCATTGCACACTAAGTAACACACTCTCTCTATTGTGTGCCTTGAGCTTCCTTCGTCTTCTCCAAGCTGTGTGTGTTTCTCTGCAACCCTAATTCCAACAATTGGTATCAGAGCAGGTCACGCCCTCCCGGGCTTAGTCGCCAGCTGCTCCAGCACACGCATGCTCACTTTCTCCGATTTCAGTGAGCTTTGGCGAGCGTTCGCAGGTCGACAAATATTTTGGGATCGCTCAAAGAGCTCGGTCTGCTCAGAATTTTGATTTGGGCTCATTTCGGCCTCCGTTTCCACTACAGGTAGTACTGCACAGGCTATTTCGTCATTTTGTGCAAAATTTCTATCAGTGCCGTTTTCTGCATAACAGGTGCCTTATAGTCTTCTGCGGTTTGTGCTATATAGCACAGGTTGTTCCCGCTCCATTTCTCCTATTTTCGGGCAGTTTTCACATCAGGTGCAGCATTTACCATGGCTGACAACAACAACACAAATGTGTTCAAGATGTTTGCTGCTGAGGACAGGTTGGATGGGGACAACTACCCTATGTGGGCTTATATGATGCAACATGTTCTTGTGTCAAAGGGTGTCTGGAACATTGTGCAGGGCATTGATGTACGTCCTAGTTCTGAGGATGTAGGCGATGTTGAGGATGTCGCAGGTCTTGCTGCAAGGATTGCAGCTGTTAGAGTTGTTTTGCCTATGGCAGAACAAGCTCGTTGGGATGTTAAGGATGCACAAGCTCATGCATTGATTGCGTTGTCTGTGAAGCGCACCATTGTTCCTCACATCCGTTCAGCAAAATCTGCAAAACAGGCTTGGGATATTCTAGCAGGTCTTTATGCAATCCGCAATGAGGCTAAAATTGCTTTGCTGCGTAAAGAGATGGAGTCGAAGATTATGCATGAGGAAGATGATATGGACACTTTCCTTGCTAGTGTCAAGGATATCAATGAGAAACTTATTTCTACAGGTGAAGTCATTTCAGATAGTTCCCTTGTGCAGACTGTTCTTGATGCCTTACCAGATTCCTACCAGACTTTTGCTAGTACTTGGAGACTGATGACCCAAGGAAATCCTGAAGTTGTCAAGTTTGATGCATTATGCACATTGCTGTTGCAAGAGTCACTTTCTAGAAAAAACAGGACTAGGCAGCGTGCAATTGAACAGGCTTTTATTGCTTCTTAAAGAAAGGGTGGTAACAGTAATGCAGCCACTTCTTATGGTTCTGCTGCGAGTAGAAAAAATTATGTTTCTAATGCTTCTACTGGCAACAATTCGTTTGGAAATTCTGGTGATAAGGGCAAAAAGAAGATGCGTTGCCATTATTGTAAAGCCAATGATCACTTGATCAAGTCGTGTCCTAAGTTGAAGGCCAAAGAGGCTAAGAAGAAAGAGGGTGGTTCCACTGCAAATGCTGGTTCCACTACAAATGCAGCGATTGTTGAGTCTTCTGTGAAAGGAGATTGTGTTGCTGATGTTGATGCAGAATGGGCTTTTAGCGCAGAGTGCACTTACAATCCTGCTGTCCATGATGCATGCTTGTTAGTTGCTGCAGATTCACACGTGTGGTATTTCGACAGTGGTGCTACAAAGCACATTACCTCACATCGTGAATTGTTTACCTCTCTCGAGTCTGTCCCTCATGGGAATTCAGTCACTTGTGCAAACAACGCCTCTTATCCAGTTCAGGGAGTTGGAAAGATTGTGCTTACTGCTGCTAATGGCAAATCTTTCACACTTGTTGATGCACTTTATGTACGTGGTATCAAGAAGAATCTCTTGTCTGTATCCGCACTTGCTAGACTTGGACTTGTAGTCAAATTTGTGGATGAGAGATGTATAGTTCATAATCTCAGTTTTGGTGATGAAATTGTTGCATTTGGCCTTTTGTGCCGTGGGCTGTATAAGCTCACTTTGTATGACAAGTGTGGAAAAAACTTTGCAAATGCTGTTGAAGATTCAAGGGCTAATTCAGATGCAAAACTTTGGCATGCACGTTTTGGTCATCTGAATTTTTCCAGTTTGCTGCGTTTGCAGAAATCTGACATGGTTGCTTCTTTGCCACCTCTTGAAGCACCTGTCAAACATGTTTGTGAAGGCTGTATTTTGGGTAAGATGCAACGTTCTAAGTTTCCAAAGGATGGTTTAGTTCGGGCCACATGCAGGTTGCAGCTTGTGCATAGTGATGTTTGTGGGCCCATGCAAACTCCGTCCTTGGGCAATTACCTGTACTTCGTGACTTTCATTGATGATTACTCCAGGCATGCATGGGTATTTCCGCTTACAGCGAAGTCCGAAGTTTTTATGTGCTTCAAACAATTTCTAGCTATGGCTGAAAATGTCTCGAAATGTACTATGGGCACCCTCCGTTCCGATCGAGGGGGGGAGTATATGTCTCATGAATTTAATGCATTTTTGGCTAGTCGTGGGATAAAACACTAATGTACAGTGCCTTATACACCTCAGTAAAATGGTGTTGCTGAGAGGAAAAACAGGTCACTGACGGAAATGGCACGATGTATGGTCAAAAGTCAAGCTTTACCGCATTCTTTTTGGCTTGAGGCCATCATGTGTGCCACTTATGTACTTAACAGGTGTCCTACGAAAGCTTTGTAGTCTATTACTCCATATGAAGCATGGCATGATAGAAAGCCTTCTATAGAGCACATGTGTGTTTTTGGCTATTTGGCATATGCTTTGGTGCCACAAGTGCAGCGCAGAAAATTGGATGATAAGGCTGTCAAATGTATTTTTGTTGGTTATAGTGCTGAAAGCAAAGGTTACAGGTTGTATCATTCGCAAACAAAACGTATTCTGGTTTCACGGGATGTACTGTTTGTGGAAGATTCTGTTCAGCCCTTGCTGTCATATACCAGAGACAGTAATGTAAGCTCATAGGACATTTATGACACTTTGTTGCCTCTTTTCAGTGGTGGAAATACGAATGTAAGTTCCAATAAGGGAAATGCACAGCCTATGGGGGTTTCTGAAAATGTTCTAGATCAGCCTATTACTGATGCAGATGTACATGATGTACTTGATGAGGAAAGGGCTGAAAATGAGCAGGCTAGAGGCATGCCAAAATGGCTGGTGCACACTTTGCGTGACAGTAAATTGGATGCACCTTTGTCTAGTCGTACTCGTTCAGGCTCTCGCCATGCATCTTATGCATCAGATTGTTATGCTTTGGCTGTGTCTAGCTTACATGATGTTGAGGAGCCTCTTACTTTTGATGAAGCACAAAATTTTGAAAATTGGATGGCTGCCATGCAATCAGAATATGATGCACTTATAGAAAATGACACATGGACTTTATGTGATTTGCCTCCTGGCAAAAAGGCCATTGGTACGAAGTGGGTTTACAAGTTGAAACGCAAGCCGGATGGTGAGATCGATCGCCATAAGGCTCGACTTGTTGCAAAGGGTTATGCACAGCAAAAAGGCGTAGATTATGAAGAGACTTTTGCTCCCACTTGTCGTATGACTACTGTGCGTTTTCTATGTGCATTGGCAGCTCATTTTGGTTGGGATCTACATCAATCAGACATTGTTACTGCTTTCTTGAATGGTGAGATATTTGAGGAAAAGTTATGTAACACAGCCTCGCGGTTTTGTCATAAAAGGACAAGAGGACAAAGTGTGCAAATGTAACAAGGCTTTGTATGGGTTGAAGCAATCTCCTCGTGCTTGGTATGAGAAAGCTGACACTCATTTGGTTAAATGAGGATTTTGTAACAGTCCAACAGAAAGCACATTGTATGTAAAGCGTGAGGATGATGTACTTCTCATTGTGGTTCTTTATGTTGATGATTTGCTGATCACTGGACCAAATGAGAAACATATTGCTGAATTTAAGGTTGATTTGAATGCTACTTTCAAGATGAAAGATTTGGGGCTGTTGCATCATTATTTGGGTATACAGTTTAAGCAGTGTGATTGTGGTATTGCCTTGTGTCAGAAAAGTTACATAGAGACATTGCTATGTAAGTTTGGACTTGAAAATTGCAAACCTATTTCCACTCCCATGGAAACAGGTTTGAAGTTGAGTCTACATGATGCTGGTGATCTTGCTGATGTCACTCTTTACCAAACTGATGTTGGCTGCCTCATTTATGTATGCAACACGAGGCCGGATATTTAGTTTGTAGTCTCACAGGTCAGCAAATTTATGCATAGCCCAGGGTCTAAGCATTGGCAGGCTGTCAAGAGGATTTTCTGCTACCTTAGTGTCACTTTACATCTTGGCTTGTTTTATCCCAAGGGGGGATCATTGCCGCCAGACTTACATGCTTTTTCGGACTCAGATTGGTGGGCTGATTGTTTTTACACGCGAGTGTCCACAAGTGGTTTTTGTTTCATGCTTGGCAGTTCATGTATATCATGGTTGAGCAAGAAGCAACCTACTGTGGCCACGTCAAGTTGTGAGGCTGAGTACAGGGCAGTCTTCACAGCTACGGTTGAGTGTGTATGGCTCAAACACCTTATGGACGATTTGGGTGTTGGACAGGACACTGCCAACACTATCTACACTGACAGTCAGAGCGCATTGGCAGTTGCGAGGAACCCAATTTTTCATGCTCACACAAAGCACATTGAGGTGCATTACCACTATGTCAGGGAGAGGCTCTCAGTAGGAAAGATCAGCTTGGCTTATGTGCCAACACAGGACAACCTTGCAGATCTTTTCACAAAGGCATTGTCTCGTGAGAAGCTTGAAGCTTTCCGCAAAGCTTTGGGCTTACTCCCCTTTGTGGACTGATCCTGTCCTCAGGGCATGGCACTTCCCTTTACTCATGTGCCAGCTCTCGTTCACCGCATCACTCCAGGGGGGATTTGTTACCATATACATGTGGTAGTGATGTGTGTGAACACACTAGGACCGCCGGGGCATTTTTTCCCTCTTTAGGAGGTTTTTTCCCCCGTGCATTGTATATATGCCCATCACTTTAGGGCTATCCATGTTTCCATTGCACACTAAGTAACACACTCTCTATTGTGTGCCTTGAGCTTCCTTCATCTTCTCCAAGCTGTGTGTGTTTCTCTGCAACCCTAATTCCAACAAACTGGCACATGGGTGAATGTTCCAATTGTGGGGTAAATAAATTTTGATGTTGTCCATGCAAACTATTGGAAGATGTCAAAACCATTTATGTAAAATTATTGAAGCATGTGGAAATGGGCACTTTTGAAGGTGCATGCAAATATGAAAAAAAGAAAGAAAATTATATTCTAGGAGATGGTTTCTACTAATTTGTTTAAGACACACATCTTCAAAAGTTTAGATGGCAAGTTGAACAATTCAAATTGTGCATCACAAATTTCCCACATGATGTCATCATATCTGTGGCCAACTTTGCTAAAAATTACTTATGTAAGGAGCAGAATGAAATTTAGTCTATGCATTGGTATTCTATCTAAGTCACCATTTTTGTACACATTACCTACTACCGTGTCAAAGGTGAGGTGAGCAAGACTTTACAATTATTCATTTTTTATTGTAAGAAATATGACACACTATTTTTGTAGCATTGCTTCATGCTACATTAGCAATGGATGAAAGAAAAAGTCTTAGATGTCAACCAACATTGGGTTTAGTCTGATGGAGAGGCAATGCCATTCTAATTTAAGGCAAAGATGCTCTTCTATTTTGTTGGTAGATATCTTGGATGCTAAGAGAGAGAGAGAGAAGGAGAGAGATTAAGCTCCTTCAAGCACACACACATACACACACACACTCACATAGATGGAGGCAAACCCTGTTCTTCTTCTTCTTCACTAACTCAAGATAAGAGGTCTACTACAAAACATAGGGAAAAATAACAACATAAAGAAAAACTAGTACAATGGTCTAGCCTGAACCGCTAGTGAGTGAAGTGAATAGATAAGTGTGCCATCAATGTGACAGGTAGACCAACTCGGTGTAATACAACTATAGTATCAGTGGCAAAGATATATGTATCCACCAAGGTATGTCAGTGATGATGACTATCGATGAAAATCATCTAGGAGTCGTACATGTTGAGCTTGGGATCTCAACACTCCTGCTCAAGCTCAATGACATCTCTCGTATGCCAAGCATCACCCAAAATTGCCACAACTTCTCTACTCCAAGGGCCTTTGCAAAGATATCTACAGCTTGCTCACCGTCCCCATGTACTAAAGGTCAATGTTTCATGTTAAGACCTTTCCTTTGATGAAGTGGTAATGCACCTCAATGTGATTTATTCTTGCATGAAGCATTGGGTTTTGACCCCTTTGTATGCTACTAAGATTGTCATAATAGATGAAAACCTATTTCTATACATGTTCTTTAACGTCTTGATGTAGCAATTCCAACCATGTTATCTCACATGCCACCACTTTAGCACCCATGTACTCTACCTTTCTACTTGGTAGAGAAATTGTGGATTGCCATGGACCACTGGCTATACCATCCTCAAATGGATACTCCATAATTCTTGACATCCCTGTCTCTTGATATTGAAAGCAAGATAGGACTCCTCTTGCTCTTTGATGCCAGCTCAAGGGGGTAATAACATTCCATTTTTCCTATACAAATCTCTGCAACCCAACAAATACTTCCTTATCATATGGACTTTTTAATTCAAAGTTAAGAGACTAACTTGATCTTTTTTCCAGGGCCAACTAGTGGTGATTTTCTAATTCATCCTTGATTTAAGGTCATCAATGGATTTTTCTCTGGCATGATTGAGCACAACCGTTGATGCAATCCCCTAAGATGAGTGTTATTACCAACAATTACGCGTATCCCATGTTTCCAAGTTTGACCCCCACTCCATAAATTACGATCTCTCTTCCCATTCTTAACTTAGCTAAATATACAATATAAAAAGTTAGAATCAAAGTTTTAGCCAACAATATAACACTCTAGAATCCACCCCCCCACATAGATGGTTTATTACATTGCTTAAGTTTGATTTCATAGTTGTGTTGAAAGGAACGACTCATCATAGGGTTGACCATTTTTCAAGATTGACTCATTGATGATCACTTGCTTGATTCATATCTTTTTGACATTGAGATGGTGCCAAGGTGGAGTGAACATGTTCTACATTTTCTCACCATTAGAACATTACAAAGTTTAGAGGTAGCCACTCATCATTGAGGGGGTGGTGGGGGGCGTGTACACTAGTAGAGTTCATGATAGAGAGAAGCATTACATTAGTAGATTATTAAATAGTGTATCTATAGCCTCTTTATATAGGCAAAGTGGATACAAGGCTAAGTAGGATATTGTACACTAATTGGCTAGAACTGCTCAAAGGGCTTCATTTCTAGCCCTACAAAGAAAAGCGGGTGATATGATATCCAAACGGGTTTCCTATAAAAACGAGTCAAAGTCAAAAAATGTTAACCCTCACAGCTCACGGACACCCTATCACCTACGACGGACGTTGTAACCTACGGCGGACATTGTATTATTTATTTGGTAGAGTCAGGTACCGGGCTTGTCGGTCCAATAGGAAAAGAGTTAGAGTGATCGCCGATGAGAGGCGCACTCTAACTGGAACGTTCAAGGGATTAGTTGGCTAAGCATAGGCGCCCAAGTGTGAATGGGGCGAGCTCATATAAAAGTCAACTAAACCTAAAATTCACTCATTCTCTCATTTGTGCAATTGAAGACTGCTCTTGCTCCATCTCCATCTTCTTCTTCTTCATCTCCTTGTGTGTGTGTGTATGCGTGAGAGAGATAGTGAGAGAGGGAGAGAGAGGGAGTGTGTGGGCGATCGAGCATTACGAAGGCACGACGGCGGTGAAGCAGTTGAGCGCGGCGTAGCGGTGTCTCCTTCTTCTTCGCGGCGAGGAATCCTCCACGAAGCAAGCGTAGAGCTGTGAGTGACACACCATCGCCTTCTTTGAGCTTACTAGTTTAGGCTTGTTGTGTGCTTGGAGCCATTTGTGGCTTGCACACGGTGTATCGGCAAGTTCCTTGCATTGACACGTGCGACATACGCGCACAAAAAACAACCCACTTATTAAGTTATCTTACGCCAAAGAGGGTCCTACAAAACTAGAGTGCCTCCCCTTAATGGGTGTGTGATAGAAAAATAGAGAGGTTCTCCCATTAAAAAGGGTGTAGGTGTAGGGACATGTAGACCCAAATTATAGATACAAAAGAGGTATAGAGCCTGAGAGCCTATATCTCCATCATATTCATAGCAAGAATTTGTTCCATCATCATCTTCTTCTTCTTTTACCGAATTGTTTTTGGCTTTACCCTTTGTTTCTATCATGGTCAATTTTTCCTTGGCTATTTCTTTTGTCCTTCATGTAGCAACATGTAGGTGAATGATTGTTTCTCCCATAGCAAACACATGGATTGGATTCATAGTAGTTATTGGAAAGATGGTATCCTTCCACATATGTGGTGTCTTTTCTTTTGACTTTTAGTAGCTATATATGCTTTGCCCTTAGGTAAACCTGTTATACTTTTTTCGTTCTTATGAATTTTTCTATCTTTCTGTTGTAAACTCTTTAAAGATATCCTTCAGGGAAGGAGTCAGGGCTTGCATCCTTCTCCTTGAGAATGAGCATAGTTTGGTTCTACTTGACAAGTAAAGCTCAAGCATAAGAACATAGCAAAAGGGGGTTGAGTGTGTATGCAGCAATAGAAAAGCTTTCATTCCAAAGGGGGGAGCCAGCCGATGCACCAGAAAGGGGGAGTGAATAGTAGCCTAATAGTGGTGGCGCATTTTCATTGGATGTGAGCATGGTGGGGAGTAGCAAAGTAAGAGCAAAAATCCAAAAATGTAGGACCTCAATTTGGGGCATGAAAGTAATAGACTCATACAATGTATGATGCAAACTACCATGAGGGTAGTGAATAAAGCACAAGTAGGAGGTCATACAATTACAAAGCAAACCTCAAAGCTTAGCAACAAAGATGCTGGGAGGCCAGTCAAGTGGGGTCATACCAAACCAAGCACTCTCTATCAAAGTTATTAGTTTAGGATTGCAACCAAGTAGGAGGCCCTCCCACTAGATAGGCATCCTAAAGGGGTTTAAAATGTGAAAAGCATCAAGGAGATGTGTTTTTATGTAGAGCTGTAGACTCAAAATATGTGACAAAGAAAGTATCAAATCCAGAGCATGAGGGCCATTTTAGTAGCACAAGTATTTGTTTAAATGTAGAGAGAAATACCATTAGATCTAGCAGAGAATGAAGGGTTGCAAAGTAAGATGGGGATAACCACTCATACAATAGATGTTGGAAAAGGGTAACAAATTTGAAGGTAACTGATTGGTGACATGAGGGTGCTTTACAAGTAGCACCATTGTGTGTGTGTGTGCACGCGCGCACTTGTGTGGGTGTACACACACCTTAGGGGATGGACTATTGAGAAGCCCCCTATATGACATGTGTTCAAAGGATATTTAAAACCCCCCTTTTTAACATGTTTGAATAATTTAAATGATCCCTTATTTTAGGAAAAAATTCCAAAAATAAATATAAAACCCCCTTTTGTTAATGTATCTCTATTAAGTTTCCTAAAATGTTTGAATTAAAATACCCCTCCTACTGAGATCACGGTATATGTTAACGTGATTACATAGTGCACCCCCAAGGTGTGTGTGTGTGTGTGTGTGTGAGAGAGAGAGAGAGAGAGAGAGAGAGAGAGAGAGAGAGAGAGAGAGAGAGAGAGAGAGAGAGAGAGAGAGAGAGAGAGCTTTTGGGTCGTATTATAAATGTCTGCAATTTGTAGCACTTGGAATCACCATACCATGTGCCTTGCACATCAAGCTACTACAAATTTAGGTGATGTGTATTGTTTCTCCTCATCATCTTATTGGTGGTGTTGGGGAGCTACTACTGCTATCTCTTGTATTTCAATAAGCTCTTGCAAATTGTAGTCATCACCATCACCATGGGCCTTGCACAACAAGCTACTAAAAATTTAGGTGATGTATATTGTTTCTCCTCATCATCTTGTTGGTGGTGTTTGGGAGCTACTACTACTATCTTTTGTATTTCAATAAGCTCTTGCAAATTGTAGTCATGGTTGTCATCATTGGTTGGGAATGTACCATGATGCATGAAGCATGTGTGTCAAGATTGTATTATGTTGAATGTGTCCTTTGTGTGAATAGCTTGATCTTTGGTTTGGCTTGCAAAAAGGTTTAAGACATGAATGGCTTCACCCTCTGCCTCCTCCAATGGTGTGCACAATACTTGAGATGGGTTGTCATCCCAACTCTGTTCTCCCTTCCTTTATGTTGATATGGTTGCATGGCATACCTTCAAACTTGATGGTAGTTGGTTCAAGCATCCTAATACATATAGCTCTAAAACTAGCTTAATGTTATTCTTTGTTAATGAACACATCAAAGCTTTTGAAAGACTTTTTGACCACCAAAGAAACACCAATGTAATGCCTATTTTTTCCCCTCGCCATTTCCTTGACAAGCTTGCACATATCCAAGCCCATGACCTTTCTTAAGAGGGAAACCCTAGTATACAATAGTAAACTTAATCCATGACCAACTAGCTAAGTAATTAGCATAGTCTGAGTCTACTTCTAAGTAGCTTGGTGGCACGTGAACTTTGCATGCCTAGTTCTTCATTGTGTATCTCATGAGATAATCTTTAGATCCCCCACTTGCTTGCATCTCTACCTATTTTTTGTGTGAAAGTTATCCTAGAAGAGGACTTTATTATCTCTGTCTCCTTCCATATATACAATTATTTGTTTTTATATTTGTATTTATATAATTATATTTATATTTGTGTGTGTGTGTGTGTGTGTGTGTGTGAAGGATGTGCTGCAAAATTGTGGCTATGACTCTTAAGCACAAATTTGATGTATCTCTCTCTCTCTCTCTCTCTCTCTCTCTCTCTCTCTCTCTCTCTCTCTCTCTCTCTCTCTCTCGTGTGTGTGTGTGTGTGTGCATGCGTGCATGCATGCTTGCCCGTGCAAGTGTTTGAGTGCAAGAATCAAGAGTCATTTTCTAGATCTTTGAGGTCCCTTATCAGTGTTCCTACTTAAAGTTCTTTCTTCTCCTCCTCCTCAAGATCCTCTCTCTCTCTCTCTCTCTCTATCTCTCTCTCTCATCCCCAACTACAAAACCATGTTTTTCATCAAAAGAGGAGACGTACTCACCCTTACATGCTTGATCCTATCCCCTTGTAAACAATACACACTATTCCAACCATTTGGCTTTGCTTCCACTCCCTTCGATGCAAGACAAGGTGTTGTGCTCCGCGACAATGGAGAAGAGTCAAATTGACTTTGCACATTATTCTCTTGACTATGCTTCTATTTAAGAAAAGTATATTTAGTCCATTGGACTTTTTCTCAAGATCCACTTTAACACATCAAAAATCACTCCAAAGTAGATGACCAATCTACTTGGAAGTTGGGATAAAATCTATTACAAGTATGTCTACTGAGTTAGCACTAGCACCTTTTCAAAGTAGATTGCAGTACTCTAGAGAAACTCTGCCATGAGTGTGCAACATTTGGTATGCATACACATTACATTTAAACATTGACAAAGAACTTGAGATAGTAGAGTTCAAAAGAGAGAATCATGCTCTTCTTTGTTGCATTTTCATTGAATACATCTATGTGTAAACATTAGGGCTTTGTATGCAATTTATTCTAGGTGTCTACAAATGACATACTATCATTCACTCATGGCTCTTGCATCCATTTAGCATCTTCAAAAGGGTAGCTTTCTTTGTTTTCTTTTCATTGAATACATCTATGTGGAAACATTAGGGCTTTGTATGCAATTCATTGGGTGTCTACAAATGACATACTATCCTTCACTCATGGCTCTTGCATCCATTTAACATCTTCAAAAGGGTACTTGTTAGATTTAATGAGATACTTATGTAGGACCTTACCATTTCATAGCACGTTGTCTTCATGCAGATGATATGCTTTAGTTGCAATATCTCTTCAATCGGTTCAAATCTTGAAGGATCTTCTGCTATTGGCTCTTGTGGTGGATCACCCTTGTAGCCCTTTAGTAGACTTATATGGAATTCATTATAGAGTGGCTAATGAGAGGGTGGATCACCCTAGTAGACTATAAGGGTGGATCACCCTTGTAACCCATTAATAGACTTACATGGAATGCATTTATGAATTGGATAATGAGAACATAGCTTAATTTTAAATGAAATTTCATTGAGTGGCCATAGAATCTAGAATGGTCCATAATACCTACATGCTAATTTTGCATAGTACTTTTGATGACCCATGAGTTCTCATACCAACTGTTTCATGTAGCGTGCCTTAAGCAAGATTTGGGAAACTTTAAGAGAACCCAGACATTCTCTTTGAGTTGAAGAGTTCTTCCATGTTTGTCAGCAACAGCCTTGTGCTTTTGTTGTGCAATAGAGATAGCTTCTTTGATCTTATCAAAAGCATCACATAAGTCACAACTTCATTCATCAACAATGAAGATCTTTCCATGCATTTTTAAAATGGGGGGAGCTTTTGACCTTCTTTTGATCACCTCAAAAGGTGCAGAAGAATGCAGAATATTGTTGTATGCATATTCTACTATAGGTAGATAGTACTTCTCCCATTGGTTGAGTTGGTCTACTTTCATACTTAAACATTCAAAAGATAAATAGTTGTGCCACATGTGAATCCCTAATAGTCATTTTGATAGGTATAAAGTGATCTTGCTTGCTAAATTTGTCTCCTATTGTCTATATTCCTTTATTCCCATGGATAGACTTTGCTAAGACAATGATAAAATCCATATCGATACTCTTCCAATGAGAATCAAGAATTGGGAGCAGTTGGAGAAATCCTAGTTGTTTCCCACGGTCATGTATGATCTTTTGGAATCTAATGCATTGAGTCACATATTCTTGTATGTACTTTTTCATTGTAGTTGAAAAGAAATATGTTTAAATTACAATCATTGCATGCAATTCATGCATGACCTTATCTCTTAAACTTTTAGTAACACATAGGTGAGAGCCATAGAGAAGAATCAAGATAGCCACTTGAAGCACATATGATTCTTTCATCTTCCCTAGTGCTATGGCATACATAACATATAAAAAATCTAGTGAGTAGCGTACTCATCTACCATAGATGTCGAATCATTGAGAGGCTATTGACACAACATTGCATTGAGGTGTACAAGAGAGTGCATCCGTTACTTGATTGTGCTTTAGAGGAATGTGAGCAATGTGAAAATAAAATTCCAAAAGGAAAATTTTCCACATCATTTGTTTGTTGGAAATCTTGGCTTGTGTCATGAAGTACTTGAGACCTTATGATTTGTACACAATATACAACTATTGTGCACCACACTTACCCGCTTAGAGAGAGATAGCAAGAGGTGTGCAAGGAAACACGACTACCAAGCTCCTCCCTTTCAACTCCTCTTTCAACTTTGTCCTACATCCCACTCTTCTATGCTACTCCTCCAAACCCTTTTAGCTCCACCTATTTTGCTCTCATTTGCAGCCTATGTTCCCACCTAATTGATTACGATCTATAAGGACTTTAGTAGCCAACAACTACCATTTTTGGGCAAAGGTTTGCCTTAGCTTAGCCTAGAGCCGATTGAGTTTGGGAAAAGTCCTTTTGTTGCACTAGTAAAGACAAAATAAGTTCCTTCAGATTCAATTGTAAAAAAGGAAATCAAAATCTATACGTTAAAATCATTGTATAATAGGAAATATTCTTTTAAATCTCAATATAAAAGGATATGATATGTGTGTGTGTGTGTGTGTGAATGGAGAGAGAGAGAGAGAGAGAGAGAGAGAGAGAAGAAGAAGAAGAAGAAGAAGAAGAAGAAGAAGAAGAAGAAGAGAGTTTTAACGTCATAGGAAAATATCCCAAGAGACCTTAAAGATCTAGCCGACGAGAAGTTGAACTCACCAATCTACCACACTTGGTTGAGAGAGAGAGAGAGAGAGAGAGAGAGAGAGAGAGAGAGAGAGAGAGAGAGAGAGAGAGAGAGAGAGAGAGAGAGAGAGAGAGCAGTGAGCATTGAGAGAGAAAGCAATGCTAGTCGCTACTACGCTAGCCTGCAGGCCATCCCAATGCAAGCTGGTTATTGTGCACTCTGCAGCCGCGTGAGTCGAGAGTCAGAGTCGGGAGAGGGAGAGAGAGAGAGAGAGAGAGAGAGAGAGAGAGAGAGAGAGAGAGAGAGAGAGAGAGAGAGAGAGAGAGAGAGAGAGTGGGATGCATGTCTAACCTCACCACCCTATCTTATTGCGGTATTAGCGAGAACCACGATTAAATTGTCAATCCATGGGACGAAGCTGACTCGAGTAGTGCATAAAGGCTACAAGAGGTTGTCAATCTCTCAGAAAACAACTAACAACTTGCATCTAACTCAAGCTACACTCAAGTGACTGAAATCACCAAAAGCCAATCGCTCATCGGCAAACAAATCACATCCGTTACAGCATCAAATGACATCCAAACATAATGAAACTTCTAGGACATGTTTATAAGACCTAAGCACACATGGTTATGGTCTCAAACCCCACTTTAGGTCAAGTTCCAAAATCCGATTATTAACGGCAGTGGATTTTTGACCTAGTCGCTTTTGACGCAAAATGCATCTAAATGCTTAGCAATGATGCCTCATTAACCCGCCTATGCTTAGTTTTTGATTTGAAAGTGTAAATTCCTAGTTATGATGAAATTAGGCCGCAAGTCGGCGATGCCAAAAGCTACGAAATACTGTGAACTGCTTACGTCAATGCATAGAGCTCTTACCTGCGGTTGCAACACAACAAACGCATTTGCAATGTGAGAACCGGGGAGGGAGTAGGAAGCACGAGAAGGAGAGAAGTGAGCGCCGTTATCTCACGTTGTGTATTTCTTATCCAAAAACTTATAAAAAACTTAGAAAAATTGGCTTTTATACCTTAGTCAAGGTTTGTGGGTGGTCAAAACTAATAATGTGGAGTTCTACCAAAGCTGAGTGATGACTGGCTGATACAATCTAGAAGCTTGTAGCCCCGGCTCATTAATTTTTATTCGAGAAAATAGGAGTTACAATATTCTCGATTTATCAGAATAATAAATGTTTTACAAAGGGAACTCCAAAAAATGGTGTCCGTGTTAGCTTGGTGCTAACATTCCCCCCCCTCCTCGCCTTTGTCGTCCCTTGACACAGCTTTATGGGCTGAAATAGTCTTTGGGTTGACGGCTGGCGAGGCGGTCTTTAAGCACGTCCAGTGCCTTCTAGTATTTGATTCTTCTTTCTTTGTCGGGCACTTGCAGAAATTGCATTGTTACTTTATTTTTCAACTCCACTACTGAGTAGCCTACAAACCTGGATGTTAGGTTGCTGATCACTGACGCAAATATCTTCATTCGCCAGGTGAAGAATCTAGTGTAGAAAGCTTCTTCAAAGGCTAGCATATTATTCGATGCCAGGAACATACATCTGGCATAGAATCCATAAAGGACTTTTTTTGAAGGTTGCCCACTCAGATTGTAGCATAAGCCTTTGTTTACTTCCAAGAATGATAGCCATGGGGCTCCTGTTTGCTCAGGCTCATTAAAAACTTGTATACATGTGAGCAACATTCTATAGATTTTATATAACATAGCGCAGGAGAGATCTGGTAGACTCTTGAAGAAAGACATGGTGCCCATTAGGGTTTTCACCATGTATTCTTCTGTTGCCTATCCTCTCTCTGGAGCTGGCAGCCTGGGGAAGTTAAGCCAGGTTAGCCTCTTCTTTTGCAGTGCTTCATGCGCTTGCCATGTCCTTACTCTGGGTACAGGAGAGAAGGTTGGATCTCTTTGAAGGGCTGCAAGTGCTCTTGTGAACAAAATCAGGTATCTCGGATTCTTGTTCAGCCAGCTTAACCTCCACTTTGGGTGGTCTTTATCTGCGCCATCTTCTTGCATATCTTTGTATAGCCTTTCTTTCACCTGTAATAATTCCACTTTGATGAGAGGGTACGGTAGGGATTGTTGATTCCATTACGCGTTGATCTGATTGGGAGTGAGTTGAGTGACGTTGACAGAGTGTAAAACTCTCAACTCCCAATCCATTGCGGCTTTCCACTGCTCATCCACCTCTAGGGTGATCTTCTCCTTCAGTGTATCTTCTTCAGCTTTTGACAGCTGGTCCATTGGCACTGTGTCTTTGTCCGTGACGTCAATCTGAAAATCTTCATCACCACTCGGCTCTGCTGTGGACTGTGTCTCAAAATCAGCAAACGAGACCGAGGGTATGTCTATTTGTGGCGGCTCTAAAGTGCCTGCCTCTTCCTACGTGTCTGCTTTCCCATCTCTCAGGAGTTGATTAATTTGTTTAAGTTATGCTATCTCCTTTATAAGCTCCTCCTCTCTTTGAACCCGCATCAATGCCAGGTCCCTGTGCTGTGATTTTTCTAGCTTTAATTCCAATTCAAGGTCTTTATTTTTCTTCTCGAGTGCCTTGTACACTTCGTGAGTTCCTTTGATCGAGGCCACGACTAGATTTTCTTTGATTTTTCGTAAGAAAATGGCGTGATCATTGATCCTCTGTTCAGAATACTGCAGAGAAGCATTGGCAACATCTAATTACACCTGAATTTTCTGAGCTAACAGAGATGTCGTAAGAAGATCATTCGTAACTTCTGTCATCTGCTCGTCTTTTGCTTTGTAGGCATAAGATAATTTCGTGAGTAGATCACCTAACTCCTCCATTTCTTTTTGTTGCCTATATCTGGCTAACTGATGTTGTTCCGCTTCTGCCTTCAGCTCTTGCACTTGCCTTTGAAGATCAGTGATGACAATCATCCTGTCTTTCAACTCTCCTTGGAGAGTGTCGATCACTATTTCAAGTTCTTTGGCCTTCGTGCTATGGTTTAGTGCTGCTGAGTGGAGTCTCTCCGTCATTTCCTACATCTACCGTGCATATTCATTGACTTGGACGATTACCTCGTCGTTTGACTACCACTCCTCCTGTCTTGCCAGATGGCATGTGCCTGCAGCCTCATGTGCAGCTTCTTGCTGCGTTGTAACTGCTGGTGGTTCTTGTGTAGAGGTAGATGGTCGGTCTTCTTCTTGGATATCCTGAGGCTTTGATGCCATGGAAGTTTCTGGTTGGGTGGAAGTATATGGTGTTGGATCAGACCTTGCTGTCTCTTCAGGTGCCGGCCTTTCTTATTTCTCTAGATTAGGTTCTATTGCATGTGCAGTGGTAGACTCTTTTTCCGCATCTGCTTCCTTATCAGTCTCTTGTTCAGATCTACTTGCCTTTTCCTCTTCTGGCTTTTGAGTATCTTTTGCTGTGTTCTCCTGTTCCAGCTCGGCTTCTTTTTCTTTTTGTTTCTCGGGGTGGTCAGCTTCTTGTGCGTATTCTGTTTATTTGTTGGACTCATAATCTTTCTCTTTCTGAGGCTCCGCTTCTTCATTGGTGTCTTTGCCCGCAGGTGATGGTGGTGGGCTAGGCATGGGATGGTCTTGTTGTTCTGTATGCGGTGAGGTTGGTCGAGGAGATCCATAACTTTGTTCTTGTCTAGCCGTTTCCTCGGCTCGCCTTTGGTCTTCCGCCTCCTTGACTTTCTTAGTAGCTTCTTCTGCCTCCTTCAGCTTTAGAGCTTCAGCCTCTTGGTACATTCTTTCTACATGCTCTGTTGGACAATTCGCCTCTTTTCTTGTATGATGCTTTGTTTGAGGGCCTTTAAGTCCAGCAGGTACCCATTTTTCTAGGTCCTTTCCTTGTGCTTGCCTACTACACTGGTACGCCTGTTTCTCTCTTTCAAAGCACGCTTGCTTTTGAGCTGGCTGTTCATGGTGTGCGGCCACAAATTTTCTTTTCATCTCTTCTCTCTGAGCTCTCTTTTCTTCGTTGTCAGAGCTCTCGCTGATGTGCCTTTCTGGCGAGCTGTCAGTGGACTCTTCATCAGATTTATACGATCTTTTTCTTGACCTTGTAGCTCTTGGAGAGGGTTGTGCTGCCAATATCCATGTGTTTTGATCAAGGACAGGTGGTAGGTTGTCGGCCGTGCCGATGGCATGATATGCTATTCTAGTCAAGACCTCTGGCGTGCCTAAGTACATGATTTTACCTTCCTTCTTGGTGCCCTTCAAGGTTGTCAAGACATACTGCGCGTGGTCCACTGGTTGTCTTGTTGTCGACTTGAGAACCTGAGTGAATGTGGTGGCCATGGCGTGATTTGGTGTAGTGTACGTTGGTGGCCTTTTTGCCAAGAAATGAAAGTTCTGGTGGTACAAATGGACTGGCTCTTCCACTTGTTTGTGAATGAGGTCGGCGAATGTAGCCGCGCCTATCTCTTTGGTAGATGTGCCTGCGGTTTTCCTGTCCCTTGCTCGCATGGTCATTACTTTTGTGGGCATTCTGAGTGCCTCTACCACTATCTCTTTAGTGATCACTACATCGACCTTGTTTCCTTGGGTGTCGAATATCTGTGCGGTTCCATCTTCTTTGATGTGGATAGAAGCTCGTAAGCTTTGTAAAAGTCCACTCCGCAAGGATCTTGTTCGTAGAAATCCCTGAGCCCCAGCCTGCGGTTAGCTTCTTTGGTTTCTGGTTTGGCAACTACATCATAGACTTCTTTGGGCAGGAGTTGCAACTCCACTTGATGCCCCTCTTCACTTTTGAACCTACTAGTGAAAACTGTAGTGTGGTGCTCGTCCAACTGTTCTCTAGAGAGGTAGGATGCCTTTGCTGCTTTGACTGACTCGGAGTCTAGTTGATAAGCTGACAGTTTCTGTAGTTTCTCCTTTTGGTTGAGCTTCTTTTTAGCCCTCTCCGCTGCTTGCATGGCTCCTGTTCAGTGAATACGGTGAAAAGTTAGCAGATTTGTCAAAATTTTCTCTAAAATGTCCTTTTATATAACTGAAATGCTGACAATTTGGTCCATTTTGCTTCAATTCAATTTTTGAACAAGCAAAGATGCATAAAAACATGCAAGGAACAAAACTGTGTGGTCAAAACAAAAATTTGCAACCAAAGAAAATAATCGCGATTATTTACAGCTGAGAATTTTTTTAAACTTTTTGCAAACTTGGCTTTATAGGCTTGAAGTATATACCAAATATGTGCTCTGAGTGAATTATGGGTTCATTTGGATGCATAGGGTGAAAATGGTACCAGATTTTGGCTTTAGGTCTCTGAAACAGTAGATATAAAGGACATTTGAGATTTTGAGCTCTATATTGATTCAAAATTAGCTAGTGGGCTTAACACATCATGTACTTTGGATGTATGATGGCAAAATATCAAAATTCCTCAATTTTGACCAAAAAGTAAATATCAAAATTCCCCAATTTTGACCAAAACTTTTTGCAAACTTGGCTTTATAGGCTTGAAGTATATACCAAATACATGCTCTCAGTGAATTATGGGTTCATTTGGATGCATAGGGTGAAAATGGTACCAGATTTTGGCTTTAGGTCTCTGAAACAGTAGATGTAAAGGACATTTGAGATTTTGAGCTCCAAATTGATTCAAAATTGGCTAGTGGGCTTAACACATCATGTACTTTGGATGTATGATGGCAAAATATCAAAATTCCCCAATTTTGACCAAAAAGTAAATAATCACGATTATTAACTTTTCTTCCAAAATTGATATTTTTTGGTACAAATTGGTTCTAGGCATTGTATAGACCGTGATTTGGATCAAGAAATATCGTCCATAACCCAAATTTTGGCTTGCAAAGACTTCTTTGCATTTTTTGGAAATTTTACAAGTAATGGGTGGTCATTTTGGCTCATACTTGATTTTTGGCATGTAATAGGTGTGTACACATGATAGGTGAGATGATTGACGATTTCCAAGCAAAACTGATGCAAAAGTAAATAATCACGATTATCTACAACAGTGACAAAAACTTTGCAAAACCTACAAATTTTGACCTAGACATGTTCAATACACCTAATACAAGTCCTAAATTGAATTTGGTCAAGTTTTGGTCTTGCCGGCATCACTTTGTGCTCTGCCGACTCTGAAATCACCGCTTTTTGTGACTACACTTCCTCTTGGGTTGGTCGGTCAACTTTGAGGCTTTGGACTTGGCCGCAACATAGTCATGAAGCAACCTGTCCAATTCTGGCTCAATTGGAGTCAGTTTGGCCTCGTATGTTGAATTTGACGCTTTGTAACCTTTGAGCCGTTTTTTGCCGTTTGAGGGATTTTCTTGATTGATTTCACCAAACCAATCATATACATTGTATATGGACCTCATTAACAAGCCATCTATGGAGTCGGGTCGAAATTCTGGCATTTGTCAAATACCTAACTTTTCTACTGGGGACCCCCTCGACCCCAGCCGAATGGTCAACTAGTGATATAGAAAGGTTCTATTATGTCAGGGCATGCTATGGTTCAAATCCCATCTGATTTGGTCAAGTTGGCAGGCTGCTATGGTCAAATTTAGGTCGTAGGTCTTCGTGCATTGCTCGATTTCTAGGATTTTTTCTAGGGATTTAGACTAGCTACCGGCTGTACAAAATGGTTCATTGTCGAGTAAAGAACTTAACTCTCATGTCTCGTGTGAGAGGCATTGAAAATGTTCAACTGTGGGCTCCGGAAAAGTCGCACGAAAGAGGCCGAAATCTCTCTCTGCAAAGGCTCCAAGTGGAAATGAGGTGGTTTTAGCCTACCTTGGATATCTATATCCGGACTTCCCGAACCAAATTTCCCCAGATTCCCCCATTAGTCCTACTATGCCGTGAAATCTATGTTAGACTGGGTTCAGACTGAACCGGCGGAAGAAACAAGGTTTTCTGAATGTGCCGCCGCCTAATGTGAAAAGTGTGGAGGAGGAAAAGTGAAAAAATGAAGGGGGCTAAGAGAGGCCATCAACTCTTCCGGGGGGGGTGGGGGGTCAGAAGAAAAATGGAGGGCCCGTCGGAAGAGTGCCTCAACTCCAACCAATTAAATTTTTCCATGGAGGAAGAACGCCCCTTTGCTTTTTTCTTCCGCCGTCTAGTCTGAACCCACCTTAGACTCAAAAATTTCCTTGATCGGATTCCTGTAGCTCATTCTGCATCCCGCTTCCATCTTCTGATTTCATTGAAAATTTTGTGCTTGTCCACCTTGTCTTTCTGATCACCATCGTGTCTTCCATTTTTCCATTTGAGCTTCCCTGCTATTTATTATTATTATTTGACCTGTTTATTTTTAAAAATCAAAGAAAATAGCAAAATGCTCTAAAAAAGTGAAGTAAAAATTTAATAATGAAGAAAATTCCTTGAAAAATACAGTTTTAATGTTTTTTGTTGGATTTTCTATTTTTAAGCCTCATTATCAATAAAAATGATGAAAAATACCCAAAAAGGACTATTTTTTATTATTTTCTAATAGTATATACACTATTTACTCTCATCGGGAAGATATTATCAGTGAATTTTCCCTTGATGATGAATTATAAGGACATTATTAGGTAATTTTGCAAAAAATCACACGTTAACATCGAACTTTTTCCTCCCTCTTCAAACAATGCCCTTAATCACTTAGTACTTAGTGCCCTTCCACCCCTCCTAGATGGTGTACTCCGAGACGACTGTATGCATGGGTGGAAAAATCGTGTCTATGCATAGCCGTGGTTGGCTCTACCATGCTACGAAGATCAATGCAATTCAAACCAATATGCTTTTCAAGAGTTGGGTCTTGAGTAATTGACTCAAGGGTTTTCGATGTCGAAGTTTGCTGTTGATGTCTTCCAAAGATAAAATCTTGTAGCTTGTGTGCTCTTTGTTTGATTGTACCATCAGGATGCTTTAGCACACTGATTGCTTGAGCTGTTGGTAGCACTTTTGACTGTTGTCGAGCTTTTTCTCGCCATTGGTAGCTTGGTCGGCTTAGTGCTGCATGGTGTGGTGGAGTCTGTTGAGACTTAACTCGCCATTGCTTGATTGGTTTTACGGTTTGTGGAGAAGATAAGTGCTCCTTTTTCTTCCAAACCATTTGCATGTTAGGTTCCTTGCTCGGAGATGCTCGTCTCTGTGTTTTAACCCTTGGAACCTTCTTGTGTTTTGTCGGTGAAGTTTTAGGCACCCATATCTAAATCGGCTTATTCTTAAGCTGTGCTTTTGGTACCCAAATTTTCCTGACTCCTTGCATGATACATGTGGCATTTGATTGTCGAGGGGATGGGGAAGATTGACTACTTCGTGGTTTGGTCTGCTGATTGCTTCTTTTCCATTCCTCCTTGCTTGGTGCAATTGGAAAAATGAGTTGCCCTCCTTTAGGTGATAGCTTTAGCTGATTCGTATCCCAATCTAGTACTACTTTGTATGTACGCATCCAGGGAATTCCAAGAATCATTGTTTCATTCATATGTTCATCTGGAAAGCATACAAACTGATGAGGACATGAACATCCATGTACTATCACGTTCAAGTTGACTATTCCCAATGTTGGAGTTGGGTTCTTGTTGCACCCTTTGATTTTCGCTATTCCTACCATCAATGCTTGACTTGTGGCCTGCTTGTATGTGGAATAACTGACTGCATTTACTCTAGCTCCTGTGTCGACCAAAGCATTGGTGCTATGATTGTTGAGCTGTACTTTGATGCACAGGTCCATTCCGTCTAACCAATCATCATCTATTGAAACTGCGTCTTTAGGTAATTCCCATTGCCAATCATCTATTTCCAAAGTGTTGATGGGAATCGGTATCTATTGAATCTTGAGAGCAGCTTTTCGCTTGAGTACCCGAAGCCTAGCTTCCTCTTGGGCTTCATCAATAACCTGCTATTGTTTGATCTTTCTTTGTTTGGCTGCATGCAGTCTTTCTAGCAATTCATTGGTTAGTAGAAAATTGTATTTCTTTAAACGACGTCCACTAATCCAATTAGCCATTGGTTCACCATCTAGGGTGGACAATTTTACTTCTCCACTTGGAGATACATCTTCAATGATAAATGGTCCGTTTCTCTTTTTCTTAAACTTGGGAATGTGTTGCTTAATGGAATAGACTAAAACTAAGTCCCCTTTCCTGAAGATTTTTGTGATTAAGTGGAATTAAAAAACTGTTTTTGTTTCCGCTTTTGTGTATAGATATGAGCTACAGTAGTTAGCCTTTGCTCGTCTAGCTTTTCCAGATCTTTGAGTCTTTCTGACAATTCATGTCCAGTCCACTCAAGATTATGTGCTACCCTTAATGTCGGCAATAAAAATTCTATTGGAAGTATGGCATCAAAACCATAAACAAGGTTAAAGGGTGTGGCATTTAAAGCTGTTTTGAATGAATCTCGATAAGCCCATAAAGCAGCATGGAGATTCATTTCCCAGTCCGTCCTTCCTGAACTAACCACTTTAGTCAGTACCAAGCTAAGAATCTTATTCGTATACTCAGCTTGTCCATTTTCTTGTGGGTGATAGGGAGCTGACTTATTATGGATGACGATAAACTCATTAAGTAGATACTATATTACCTCATTGAGGAAATGAGTTCCCTGATCATCACTAACAATCTCTATTGGTAGTCCATATCTCGTAAATACATCCTCATATAAAAATGCAGCAGATGTTCTGGCATCATTCTTTTCAATTGCTTTAGCCTCGGCCCACTTGATCAAATAGTCCGTAGCTACAATGATATATTGATCTTGGGTTCTATAAGCAGGTGGCTGTATCGGTCCAACAAAATCTATACCCCATTTTGCGAAAGCTCTAGCCCCCATCATTGGTCTAAAGGGCATGCTATCTGCTCGTGTTGGCATTTTTTCTCGTTGACAAGCATCACACCTTCGAACATATTCTTTAGCATCTACAAAAGGTATTCGCCACCATATGCTTGCCATCAAGATTGCTCTTGCGGTGGTCTCACTAGAAAAGTGACCTCCAGCTAATCCAGCATGTGCTTGTTCTATAATCGGAATATACTCGTTTTCATTTGCACAAAGACGCAAATGTGGATCTTTACCTCTCTAATATGATTGGTTCCCAATAAGAGCATAGTCTCTTACTTCAGTTTCAATTGCTCTTTGACGGCATTTACTCATATTCTCAAGAAATGTTCGGCTCGATAAGTAAGTAACCAAATAATTACTCCACTTAGGAACATGTGACATTTGAAACAATGTTACCTGAGGAATGGGTGTCTGTTTTTGACATTAAGGGCAATATTTTACAAAAGATCTAACATCTCTCCTCATAGTCGGCCAAAATACTCCAAGTCTCAAGATTGGTTGCATAGTTTGGTCTTCCGTAAAGTGAAGTCCTACTATGGTAACATGTGCTTGACTTGGGTACTATTCTTTTTCTCCAGGATTAATGCATAAAAGAAATATCCCGTCTTGATTTCTTTTGTATAGTCTTCCAACTAGTAATTAATACATAGCCAATTGCTCGATTAATCCGATTGTGATAGGAAGTGGTATTTGTGAATCCACTTGAGCTAGTGTCATTAATGACACAATGTTTTCCGACCATCCAGTATCATTTCTATGAAGAATAAATAGGCATCTGGTAGATCATTGTCTACCCCTTGAGGTGATTCTCCTAAAACAATTCTTGACAAATGATCCACTTGTTGATGTGTAGTGCCTTTTTTTACAACCACAGTGAAATCAAATTTGAGGAGAATGATGAACCATCTCACTATTCTCCCTGTGCTGCATGGCTTGTTGACCAAATACAACAAAGCTTGGTGGTCCACAAAGAACAAAAACTTGTCGGCTAATAAGTAATGTCTATACTTTTTAACGGCATAGACCATTCCTAGTCCTTCTCTTTCGGTTGTGATGTAATTCTTTTACGCCATGTTCAATTTTCATCCAGCATAAGAAATAGGAAAGTCAAATTTTCCATCTCCTGGTTGAGCTAGTATACAACCGATAGCAAAATTAGAAGCATCTACATGTACGTGGAATACCTTATCCCAATCTGGTGCTTTCAATATTGGAGCCGAGATGAGAGCTTGCTTAAGCTTCATGAAGGATTCTTCACACGCCTTGGTCCATTCAAAGTATGTAATAAAAAGCTATACATGGGTTTTGCAATCATAGCGTATATGTAGATGAACCGTCGGTAATATCCACAATGCCCCATGAAGGCTTGTACCCCCTTGACTGTTGTTGGTCTAGGAAAATCTGCAATGACATGAATCTTTTCAATATCAGTAGCTATGCCATTTGTAGACACTATATGTCCAAGAATATCTCCTTGTCTTTCCATGAATGTGCACTTTTCAAGATTTAAGCAAATCCTATAAAGTCTACATTTTTCGAATACCTTTTTGAGGTGTCCAAAATTATCAGCTTGGATTGATGAATGTACGCATAGATCATCCATATATACTTCTAAGAATTTCCTAAAATATTCTTTGAAAGCATGGTTCATCCAGCTTTGAAATGTGGCTAGAGCATTAGTTAACCCCAATGGAATAACCCGATAGGAAAATATACACCATTCTATTGCAAAAGCAGTTTTATGCTGATCTTTTGGGTCAACCAAAAGTTGATTGTATCCCGAAAAGCCGTCTAAGAAGCTGTAAGCTTCTTTTCCTGCAACTCGTTCTAAATCATGCTCAATTATCGAAAGAGAAAAGTTGTCTCTGATGGTAGCTTCATTTATCTTTTTGAGATTAACACACACTCGTAATTTTCCATTCTTCTTGGATACTACCACAATTGGAGACACCCAATCGGTGTGTTCAATTTTATAAATGAATTTGGCTTCCTTCAGTTTTTCAATCTCTTCTTTTATCTTCCTGGCAAATGTTTCTTTATACGTGTATGGTCTCTGTCTACTTGGTTTCGCGTCATCTCTCATGGGTATGGTATGTTGACAGATTTTTGGATCAACACCCTTGAGATCCTTGTAAGACCAAGAAAAGATATCTCGGTATTGTTTTAACAATCTCAGCGAAAGCTTTTCTTCTTCTTCTGCTAGGTCATTCGCAATGTAAGCACGTCTAGGCTCTTCTCCTGGTTCAGCCAAGTCTATCCTTTTAGCATTTTCAGGTGCTTTGTAAGATTCGCATTGTTTTCGTAGTTCCCTAACAGGTTGTTCAACTATGATTTTCCAATCTTGGAGAGTATACTTTTTGTAATGGGATGGAACATGCATTACATCCTTACCATCCTCTTCCGTGGTTTCCACTTCGGTTGTGTATATCTCCTTCATAGCTTTTTTCAACTCTTGATATTTCTTTTTCCACTCGACTCTGGTCATGAATGGTTTCTTATCCTGTGATTTTTCTTGAGTACCCTTGTTTTTCTTGATGTTTGAGACATTTCCGAGTTTTTGTTTGAATGATATCTGCCAGTTATTTTGTCCTTGACACAATCATTAGCATCTTTCTGCATCAGGAATTGTGTTTTACTTGAGACTGATGGCATAGGTCATGTTTTCACAATTCTGGTGTCTCTCTTTCGTCTATACCACTTTTGTCTTCTTGATTTCTGGTTTGGGAAGTCAAAAAACTTTTCCTCCCCTCCTTTTAAGAGTAACTTAGCTCTTGTATGCTCTTTTTTTGATCCCGAATCTTTTGAAGTAGCTGAGTGTTCATCTAACTCATCAGTTGTATCGTAATAGAGGTCTGAAAAGACCTGTTGAGATTTCATTACGTCCTTGGTGAAAGTGTGTTGATATTCAATTCCACAGGAATTGACTATCACTTTTTCAAGCAGCCCTAGTGGTCTCTCAATGTGTCTGTCAGCCAACTGTAATTTCATTCTAGTTTGTCTAATGGCTGGCCGTTCCCAGGATTCCCATACTGCTTTTGTGGCTATGGCTATGCCAGCTCCACTATCCAATATTGCCATGGTTTCAATGTCATTACATTTCACTGAGAGGGTGGTGTTTCCTTCTTCCCCTTCATAATATTCTCCAACTTTGTTCATAGGAATTGATCGAATCTCTTTGTTTTCCATTTCATTTTTCAATTCTCCAAATTCTTCAAGATTAACCCCGTTATCCCCACCTTCTCTAGGGTTTTTTGTAAATCATTCCATAAGTATGGTCTGAGTTTTAACAGTTCTCCCAAGGTAAGAGTGCATTGGATGGGTGTAGACATGATTGAATGAATGTTGTCTACTTCTAGGGTCTGCTCAGCTCTTTTTACTTGAGTGGTCTTGCACACGATGGATTCATCTTCATTATCTCCCAAGTAAGAAGGTAATGTTTTTGATGTCAATGGTTTCGACATTCCTGAAGTTTCCTATCCACAATTCCCGTAAAAGGATTGTAAATCCATGTTCATATCAGAAGGTAAGTTATCCAACCAGACTTCCTCTATAGGAGTTGACTTTAGAGTTAGGCTCCCATCATTGATCTCTCTCACTTTTTCCCATAAGTGATGTCCTGGCCAGTCTTCCTCTACGAATGGAATTCCATCTAAGGCATCTTCACTGTCAAACACTATGAGCTTTGGTTCATTTGTTTCAAGGTGGGGTTTTGCCACCACATCAGATTTTGCTTTCATTTCTTTTACCACAAGCTCTTCAGGTTTTACAATAATTTCCAGCTTGAGATTTTGTTTTTCTAGAATTTCTTGCGTGATTCTTACCAAATTTTGATAATCTTCCAGCTTAGCCGCTTCCATGTCTGGAGATGGATAGCTTTTTCATTTGTTTTCCATGTTTTGGCCTGCTTTAAGTCCTGCTTGGTAGGTTTCCAAGGCGGCATTAATAGGCTCAAAGATTTTATCAACCAGAATGGATCCTCCAAATTTCACGGTTGTTTCCTTGAATTCACTGCTAGTTTCTTTCAACTTGTCCTGGACTAGCTTCTTTGCTTTCTCCTCGATTTCAACCCGTTGTTTTTGTTTTCTCATCTCATATCTTTTGCTCCTGCTCCTTTTGATTCTTTGAGAAGAAACTTTCGTGTTCTACGAATCATCAGAGGAGTTGTGTTTCTTTTTCTTTGCCTGGACCTTGATTGGAACAATCGGTTCACTCTTTGATGAGCTACTAAGCATCACTTGGACTATGTTTACCACGGTTTTACCCTTGTTCAAAGGATTTTTAGGACAATCTTCCGGAAAGTGTCCTCCCTTTTTGCAACATTGTATGCAATAGGCTTCAATTGGTTTGAGGTTTTTGTCAGGCTCTGGGCATTCGCTTTTCCAATGATCATCAGCACCACATTTATGATAGTTTCCTGTTCTTGGCGTCATCATGGGTCTTTCCATGGGAGGTCTGACACTTGATTAGCTACATAATATATTGGTGCTACCTCTGGTGGAGCATAAGTCACGGTTTCTTCCATTGGTGGTGGATGTGGATTATACCACTCTGCCTCTACCATTACTGTAGATGGACTAGGCTCTGCATAGGGTGTAAAATGCACTAATGCTTGTTCATCTATGACTCCTTCATAGTGCATGTACTTTACAGGCACTGCATTATGTTCTGGATATGGAGGTTGTTGTCCCAACACAGGTTGAGGTCTTTCCATACCCATTGGTGGTCTTTGAGCTTGGGCCATATTAGGCTGCCAATATCTGTACATGGGTTGTCCTTGTGGCCTCATGGGCACATACTGAACATTCGCATCATACTTTGGTCTGAAGTACACTCATGGGTCTCATGGTTGGTCCATTTACCCTCGATTGCACACCATTTTTGTGGCCTAATTGGTTGTCCTTGTGGAGGTATCCCTTGTCTTGGTCCTCTCATAGGGGCTTTTGCCATGTTGTTCATCATGTATTTTATCATTTTTAACATATCTTCTATGGCTGAGAGTGGTGCTACAGTAGCCGTTCCCACTTGTGCTGGTTTAGTGGATGCTATTTTCTGGCTTTGGGTATCCTTAGGGACATCTTCTTCGTTGAAAATTGTCTCGTAAGTCAATAGCATCAGACACACATGCTTCTAGGGTTGTATGCTTTTTACTATAGAGTATAGCATGAAGTTCTTTGTTTAGCAATCCCTTCAGAAACAAAGATACAAGTCATTCTTCTGCAGGTATCTCTATCTGTGGGCATCTGGCAATGTATTGTTTCATTCAAGTTGCACAATCCCTAACAGACTCACCATGTTTCTGTTTCAAGCTATAGATTTGAGCTACCGTATTATGTTTGATCCCCGTTTTGGAACAAGAAGCTACAAATCCTTGAGCTAATGTGTTCAAGTCCATGATTGACCTTGGTGGAATGTTTTGGAACCATGTCAATGCTTCACCTTCTAATGTCATTCCAAACCCCTCAAATTGAGTATGGAAATTAAATATACGCTCTGCTCTTAGCACTTGCTTAAAGCTTGATAAGTGGTCATATGGATCCCCTGATCCACTGTATTTTGTGACGCACTTTTGAAAATCAGCTAGTCTGACGCGTGTGTTTGGTTCAACTCTAGGTCTTCTGGGAGTTGGTCATGTTCTAAGTCCTTCAAACTAGTCTGTTGGAAATAGTGACTCATGTAGCCCTGGAGTGGCCTTAGTGTCACCTGGTTTTCTACGTGATGAGGTGGTTTCTGGTTTCTTCACTTTACTCTTTGATGATCTCTCACGGTGTTCATCTCTAGGATTTGTTTCTGGTCCTTGCCCCAATATCCAATCCCGTATGGAATACCCTTGGTATTTGGTTTGTTCTACCTCCTCAGGAGTCATCATAACAAAGTTGCTGTTATAACAATCCCTAAACAGGTAGGTTGGTAGGTCTGAAGATCCCTTATCTTTGATCTTGAAGATATATATGATCTTCATGGCCGTTAATTGTTTTGGTTTGGCATGAGAAGTCCACAGAAGATCTTTTATGTTTCTATCTTCCCAAAAATAAACTCCGATCCGAGTATTATCCGTACTAAGCCATTTCAAAGGCTTCAAGTCTACTTGATCGTATCCCTCGAATTCTAAAGTTGGTGGTCCTTCTTTTGCTGACATATCTGGGATTATGGTGTTTACTTCTAACCCCCATTTGTCTATCACGTCAGGTTTTTTGACTTGTAGATACCGAGTTCCGTTTCAATCCATATACATTTTTCCTTGTTTGTTTGCCCCAACCTCTTCTTCGAACTCAATACCATGGTCATCAATGCAAATAGCATACTCCTCGTTAGGGTCCAAGTAAACCTGGGCTCCATGACGGTTAGTCTTGTAAAAGGATAGTATATGCTTATAGTGCACCGTTGTTCCGGTTTCCGAGTGAGTCGAGTAAGAAGACATTTCAGATGTTGAATCTGAAAAAGTGTCTGAGACTTCTTCAAGAATTGTGTGCAAGGAATTTCCTTGATTCACGCTTTTTTCGGTTTGGAGGTTTCTCCGAGTATGCCCTGATTTCCTAGTACACGACCAGATCTAAGGTTCATATAGATTTATGAAGCCCTGGATAGAGTACTCACCTTTGGATTGACTTGTCGTCAATTTCCACTTAATTCGCTTGCAACTTTTTGTCAAGCCAGTGATTCCTCGTCTGCAACCTGATTCCTCTACAAATTTGATCAAGTTAGCTTTCTTCTATAAGGACAAAAGAGTTTTTTCTAGTCTCGTGATTGGTCTCTGTGTATCACTTCAAATCGAGCTATAAGAGTCAAAATTTTACTGTCATATTTAACTTTAGCAAAAATTAAAGGTCTAATCTACAACCTATAAACCGAGTGTACATGTATCAATTTTGATCCGATTGAACCCAAAATTGCCCTGTGGCTTTATATTATGGTTGTCTATCACTGTATAAGTTCAAAAGTAAAAAATGATGTCTCTAGATAGCAAAAGTAAATAATCACGATTATTTACTTTTGTCAATTTTTTGCACTTTTTTTATTGGTTTGGCAAGTCCTTGGACAAGTTTCAACAAGTTTGGACAAAATCTGATCAAGTTTATCAACTGTTTGATGTCCGTAGACTCTAATTTTGAGAATCTGGCTTAAGTCTCACTTTTGGGACCTAAATTTCACCAAAATGGATTTGTGAGGTCTACTTGATGTGCTTTGTGGTCTACTCAACTTTGCAAAATCATCAATTTTTGAAGTAGATGTAAATAATTGCGATTATTTACTTCAACTATAATTTTGCAAGTTTTTGCCCCAACTTGACACAGATCTGTTAAGCACCCCTAGTTAAGGTCACTAGCCAATTTTCATAAAGTTTGGACAATTTTTGGTCAAATGGTCAGCAATTCTCCATCCGCAGACTAACTTTGTACTTTTAGTCACAATTTTTAATCCAGTGATCCAAATCTTATCAAATTTGGTTTGTGGGCTTTATTACAACATGGTGAAACTAGTGGTATGCACACTTGGTCAAAAAAATTGAAAAATAGGGCAGATGTAAATAATCGCGATTATTTACTTCTAACAAATTTTTACAATTTTTTGGTCAACTGAGCATGTACATATGTTTATCACATCAACATAAGACTATGAATCAAATTTCAAAAAGTTTGGATAAAATTTCTCCCAATTTATACTCAAGATTCAAAAAGTCAATACAAACTTTAGTTTTTATCCAGTTTTTTGTCAGTTTAGTGATCCAAATCTCTTGGGCCTTTACAAAAGTTGTTTGTACACATGCAATGAGTCAATGGTATGAACCTTAGCCAATTTAGAGCAGAAAGTTAATAATCGCGATTATTAACTTTAGGCTTGAAATGATCACTTTTTTGCATTTTTTTCAAAGACAATCTTTATATGAGCTATTTTAAGCCTATGAATCAAGTCAAAACTTAATTTGGCCTAAAATGTCAAGAAAAAGTAAATAATCTGAGTTTTGGTCAACTCTTGAAATTTTTTACCTCGAAGTGTCTTTGAGCTTACCAACTAGTTCAGACAACTCTTAGGCTTACTCTCCAGTCGGATTGAGTGGATTCAAGTCTTTTAGAGCTATTTCTAGCCATAGACCTGAAATTCTGTAACTTCCAATAACAACTTATACTTGATTCTTTTAGAGAGAGCAATGTTCTGAAATCCACCTCGGATCCTACTTACCCTACTCTTAGATTCTCATGCAATGGGGTTGTGGAAAGTGTCCACAAACACTCGTTTTCTTGTGTTTTTTATGTTTTTCAGAGCCTTGATCTTAAGATTTGTCTCGTCTACCAATCATTCTCCAAATCCTAATCTAAATCTACAATCCTACAGTCCTAAATGTTAGGAAATAAGACGTAGCTAAATAGATATTTGAGTAGATTACTTAATGGAGAGAGATAGATTTCACACACAAGAGATTATAGAGTAGAGAGAGAGAGAGAGAGAGAGAGAGAGAGAGAGAGAGAGAGAGAGAGTACACACGATATACGTGGTTCACCCAATGTGGGCTACGTCCACGGGAAAGCAGCCACTCAATGGCTTTAGTACTTCAAAACAAGAAGTAGTTTACAAAGGGATTATACCCTTAATGGAGCTCCCGCCTTGCTTCACTCTCACCACCTCACACTCACCTTGTTGCATCAAATTCACACTATGAAATGTGTGTAGAAATGGCCTCCTTTTATAGGCCAAAAGGGCTGCCCTCTCTTATGAGACACAGCCATGTGTAGCCGCCCTTGTACGAATAAGTCCAAATCAGACCCTCCAATCCGCCCATGTGTGGCTGCCCTTCAAAAGACAAGTCCGCTTTTGAATTCGACCACCGGCCATTGAATTCGGCCACCGGCCACCGGCCATTGACTTCCGACCACCGCCCATCGGCCATTGACTACCCGGCCACCGGCCAACCGACCGGTTGTTTTCCGACCACTTTCCGGCCGCCGTCCGGCCATAATATTCCGGCGAAAAAAAAAGTCTCGGGGGCCTCCACCCCTGAGGCCTCTAAAGTTGCCCCTGATTCTTGTCCGTGAAAATTTTAGTTTCCGGTGAGTGATTTCCTTCACGCACGATGGCTTCTCCTCATAATGGGGGCCTTACAAATGTGCGCTTTTACCACAGAAATTACAAGGGTAAATCAGGCTCCATACTTAACACTAAAGGTACTCAACAAGTACAATTACTTCCGAGCTACTTCTACACAGCAAAATGCGACAATCTTAAGTTACGCGGTTTCTAAAAGAAAGTTTTGAACTCTAGGCGACGAACCTAAAGGAAGTTAAAGGGCAACTACACAAGACGCTCGTGTTTTTCCCTAGTTTAGGTCTCTTCGATCCACGGCAGTAGCGCCAAATGCGGGACGCATGTCTAACCTCACCATCCTATCTTATTGCAGTATTAGCGAGAACCACGATTAAATTGTCAATCCATGGGACGAAGCTGACTCAACTAGTGCATAGAGGCTACAAGAGGTTGTCAATCTCTCGGAAAACAACTAACAACTCGCATCTAACTCAGGCTACACTCAAGTGACTGAAATCACCAAAAGCCAATCTCTCATCGACAAACAAATCACATCCGTTACAGCATCAAATGACATCCAAACATAATGAAACTTCTAAGACATGTTTATAAGACCTAAGCACACATGCTTATAGTCTCAAACTCCACTTTAGGTCAAGTTTCAAAATCGCGATTATTAATAGCAGTGGATTTTTGACCTAGTCGTTTTCGAACCAAATTGCATCTAAATGCTTCGCAATGATGTCCCAATACCCTGCCTATGCTTATTTTTTGATTTGAAAGTGTAAATTCCTAGTTATGATGAAATTAGGCCACGAGTCGGCGACGCCAAAAGCTACGAAATACTGTGAACTGCTTACGTCAATGCGTAGAGCTCTTACCTGCGGTTGCAATGCAACAAACACACTTGCAATATGAGAACCGGGGAGGGAGTAGGAAGCGCGAGAAGGAGAGGAGTGAGCGATGTTAGCTTATGCTGTGTATTTCTTCTCCAAAAACTTATAAAAAACTTACAAAAACTGGTTTTATACCTTAGCCAAGTTTTTTGGGTGGTCAAAACTAATAATCTGGACTTCTACAAAAGCTGGGTGATGACTTGCTAATACAATCTGGAAGCTTGTAGCCCCGGCTCATTAATTACAAAGTTTTATCGGAGAAAATAGGAGTTACAATATTCCCGATTTATCAGAATAATAAATGTTTACAAAGGGAACTCTGAAAAATGGTGTCCATGTTAGCTTGCTGTTGAGAGAGAGAGAGAGAGAGAGAGAGAGAGAGAGAGAGAGAGAGAGAGAGAGAGAGAGAGAGAGAGCCCGCCCAATATGGACACTCAAACAAAATCAACAAGTTACAACAGTTCGTAGCTCTGCAGTCAGTCCGAGCCACAAGGCCTAGAATGTTGAGACAACCCTCTCTAGGCCCCACAGTCGCCCACCAACTTCAGTCTAATTCCAAGATCCAGACTCCACACTGCAGGCCTACTACAAGCCAATCTCTAGTTATCACATGCGCAACTGCATGAAGCTCCTGACTCAACCTGAGGACCTGAAGCAGTGTACATCCATCCCAAGCCTACAAGAGGCAAACAAGTATGGCATTAGAGTGTTGGTTTAGATGGGTGTGATGTGTCCTAGGTTCAGTGTCTCTTTGAGTGGTCTTATCAATGCGACGTGCCATTTAATTAAATTGTGGAACAATTCCTGTGGAGATTCTAGGCTAGGTAGATTAAAATTGAAACCGAGAAAGAATTTTGAGATTAAAGCAGACACGGGGTGAATGGAAATGGCCTATGAACTTTGAGAATAGTGGAATTTAGAGAATTAAAGTGAGCATTTTTGTGAGGTCACTTTGAGAACATAGAGGGTGAACTTAATTGATGGTAGCAACATAAAAATAGTACTTAATTAACTTGGTATGGACAAAAATTTTGCAAGAGAGAGAGTATTAGAGAACATGACAATAGTTAAGGATCGGATTTACTTGAAGCCGGTCCCCCCTCCAAAAGGCGTTTGTATTATAGAGTTTTCCATCAAGATAGACTTGGTACAATACAATCTTTGTGTTCCTTGTGACCTTGGTGATGCTATGAAGATAAAAAGCTTCATGCATGATGAACATAACATGAACTTTGCAAAAAGCATTAACTATCCCAAGCCTCACTCCCAAGGTCTCAAACACCTTCAAAGGTGGAGAGGGCTAGCGGGGAATGAGGGTAGGGAAGACGAAGAAGAATCATCCATAGGAGAAAGAAATAGTTCCTCACTTATCATCACTCTTCTTGCTTAGCATAGCATAATAGCATAGTAATGAAGATGAAAAAGATGGCATGCTTAAGCATTGAAGCATGGCTCTTGGTTGGATTTGCATTCCATAGCCAAGAGTGTTGGTGTAGGATCTCCACTTCTCAACAAGCTTGGAGAAGGAGATGGAGCTCTTGCACTTTGTACTCCACACAATGAGAGAGAGAGAGAGAGAGAGAGAGTGTGTGTGGGGGAGAGTATACCCCCCCCCCCCCCCGCCTCTCTCAAGCTTGGTAGCTTGGTCCACTCCCCCTCTCTCTCTCTTGTATTATTTAATTATATCATTTGGACATGTGTCCTCTTTTTTGCTCTTTGAGAGAAAGAACTTAATTGTTTATTTTTATGCATCTAGATTCTCATTGGACCCCTTTAAAGCCTTTTCAATAGGATTTAAGCACATCATGAGGGCTACATGTGGAGGATTTTGACATGTGTCTTTCATGCTTAAATCATTTGGTTTGAATTGAACACCTCAAGCACTTAGTCAATTAAGCATGGAAACCGTTTATGCATCTTGAGAGTTTATCTTTGAATTGAACACTTCAAGGACCTTAGTCATTTAAGCATAGAATCACCTGAAGCTTGGGCAAGGTTCCCACAAACACTTTAAGCACTTTAGTTAGCAAGTCGACAAGCACCTCATGCTTGGGTAGGATTCCTATCTCAAGGTCAACCCTAGCTTGCCTAAGGTCAAAGGACTTTTTAACACTAACTTTTGGAGGTCTTTAATGAAGCTAACCCTAAAGTCTTTTAAGCTCCATTAGATGCACGTTGCTCTTTGATAGACTACCTCCTTTTGGACCCCTATTGAGATGTAACCATCTCTCCTCTTGGTCCCTTGCTAAGGTGAATCTAGAAGCATTTATTACACATTTCTCTTTGGTAGACCGTCTCGTTTTGGACCCCTATTGAGATGCAACCATTTCTCCTTTTGGTCCCCTATTGAGATAGGTCTAGAAGCACATATCGATATCCTAACTCTTGTTCCCCTTTCATCTTCCCATATTAAATGATAAGTTTAATATGAGAAAATGATTTGGTAAAGTTAGATATTATATTTCATGACATTACCTCTCTCTTGAAATCATAGTCATCCTCGACTATGAGGTAGAGAAGATAAAGCCTAGTTATTAGTCCATGTTTCTTAGCGGATAGAGGATCCCTTTTTACCCTACGATATCATTCCAAAATGGATGACTTATCCATTTGGTGCTCGGGAGACTTAGCTTCCGCAAGCATGTCTGCTCTTTAGTCCATATCATACTTCCAAAGTAGAGTGATAAGTTCTACTTGGTGTTTGGGAGACGTCGTTACCACAAACATGATCCTAAGCATGCATACTTCTTAATTTGTGTACACAATAAAAGAAAGAGAATGAGTCTTATAAGACAAAAATATTGTTAATTTAAAATGCATTTTCATTTGCTTACTCTAGTGTAGCATTGTAAGCATTGACAAGGTTCATATTATCCTTAAGCTAGGTTCCTTGCATCTAGCATCTGTAAAAGGATAATTTTTAAACTTAACAAGATATCATTGGATAACATTACCTTGTCTTCGTGTCGAAGAATAGATTCGGGCTGCAATACCTCTTCTTGATCTTTGATCTCTTGCGGATCCTCCATTATTGGTTCTTTTTGTGGCTCTCCTTTGTAAGGCTTGAGTAGACTCACATGGTTAGCATTGTGAATGAGCCAAGGTTTGGGCAACTTTAACTAATAAGCCATCTCATTGATTGGCTTAAGATTTTTTTTTTGCTAGTTTAGCATAATATTCTTGGTGGCTCATAGGATTATTGCCCGTAGTATGGTCCTATTTTGTGCTCTATAGTCAACACACATGTGATATGTGACATCTTTCTTTTGCACTAAAAGTACTGCTGAACAGAATGGAGAGGAGCTAGGCCTCACCATCCCTTTTTCCACCAATTCATGCACTTGCCTCATGATCTCCTCTTCTTGAGCTTGTAAAATTTAATAAGGAGGTTTATTAGGCGGTGAGCTTCCCAGTAGAAGCTCTATTGCATGGTCATCATCCCCTCGTTTTGGAGGTGGCTCACTAGGGATGTCATCAATGAGAACATCTTGGAATCCATTTAGGAAATTAGACAACGCTAATTCCTCCTTATTCCCTTTATTGCTACTTGTGAAAACATTAGAATCATTTACAGATTCTCTAACAAAAATCATATACGCAAAAATAGAGCTTTTCATTGACTTATCAAAAGCAAGCGTATTTACCAAGGATATGGTGTTCCTTGACTCATTAGCATCTATGTAAATTCTCTTTTCCTTGTAGCTGAAGTAGGTTATCCTTTCAGGGAACTTCATGTTGGCAGCCATGCAGTTGAACCATGGTGCCCTTAGGATAACATTCTCATGTTGGAGAGGAGAGATAAAAAAGTTTTCTTTGTCGACGTAGCTTTGGACATGAAGCCTCAACTTCCCAATCAAGGGAGTAATGGAGGCTTGCTATCCCTTGAAAGCTGCATCGGTAGTCACAATATCTCCCATCTCAAAAGCTTGAATGCCCAACTTAGTGGCCAACTCCGTTGATATGAAGCTGTGAGTAGAGCCTAGGGTCAAAGAGAATAAGGGCATCAGGCTCCCCTTCTTTTCCCCAAGCATAGGAGAGGGATGAGCCTTTGCAATGAGTATCCTCTTTTGAAGCTTCAACCATGGAAGCTCTAGGAGTGTCATTGCGTACATTTCTTTTGGGGCAAGAACAATAACGATGTACTTGCTCCCCATACTTAAAGAATTTATGGTTTTTACGAAAGGCCTCTAATTCTTTGGGAGAGAGCTTATTTTCACATTTGTAAGCTCCTTTCTCCTTGGCCTTATTGTTGTTGGTGTTGGTGTTGCCTTGGGAAGAGTTTTGAGCATTGACCTTCCCTTTAGCTTCATTTTGATCCTTGTTTTTCATGGGCTTCAAATTTCTTCTCGCCCCTTGTTGGGAATTGATCCTTGAAGAAACCATAGTGTGGTGGATGACTTTGGTGATAGTACTAGGCCATTGTGAGTTGACATACTCGGCCATTTCATCGTGTAATACCGCACAAAATTGTTGCTTTTGTTTGGAGAAGTCTATCCTTTGAAAGACTGTAGCTTTGAGATGTAAATCCCAAAACTTGTCTACATATTTGTGGATAGACTTGTTGAAGAGCAGCTTCAAGCTCCGCCATTCGGTATGCACTTTGTCCTTTGCATCGCTTGCAAGGAATTGTTTCATGACGGAAACTCGTAGAGTTTTCCATGTCTTTGGGGACTCGTTGTTGACACGAAGGCTAGCCCACCATTGACGAATATACTTCTAGAAGTTCATAGCTATGTGGTGTAGCTTGGAGGACTCCGTGAAGCCCTTGTCTCCAAAGGCCACATCAAATTGTTGGATGAAGTCCAATACTTTGTTGGTGGCACCAAAGGTGCCATCATAGGTGAGAAAAGAGACTCTTTCCTCCCTCTTTGAATTTCTTGATGGCACCTTTGAGAATAACAGAATTAAGAGAATTAAAGTGGGCATTTTTGTGAGATCACTTTGAGAACATAGAGGGTGAACTTAATTGATGGTAGCAACATCAACATAGTACTTAATTAACTTGGCATGAAAAATACTTTTGCAAGAGAGAGAGTATTAGAAAGATGACAATAGTTGAGGATCGAATTTACTTGGAGCCGATCCCCCCTCCAAAAGGCATTTGTATCGATTCTCCCATCAAGAGAGACTTGGTACAATACAATCTTTGTGTTCCTTGTGACCTTGGTGATACTATGAAGATGGAAAGCTTCATGCATGACCAGCGTAACATAAAATTTAGAAAAAGCATTAACTATCCCAAGCCTCAGTCCCAAGGCCTCAAACACCTTCGAAGGTGGAGATCGCAAGCTTAAGCATTGAAGCATGGCTCTTGGTTGGATTTGCATTCCACAGCCAAGAGTTTTGGTGTAGGATCTCCACTTCTCAACAAGCTTGGAGAAGTAGATGGAGCTCTTGCACTTTGTATTCCACACAATGAAAGAGAGAGAGAGAGAGAGAGAGAGAGAGAGAGAGAGAGAGAGAGAGAGAGAGAGAGAGAGAGAGAGAGCAAATGTTTGGGTGTGTGTGTGGGAGAGTATACCCCGCCCCTCTCAAGCTTGGTCCACCCCCCTCTCTCTCTCTCTTATATTATTTAATTATATCATTTGGATATGTGTCCTCTTTTTCCTCTTTGAGAGAAAGAACTTGATTATCTATTTTTATGCTCATTAGACCACTTGAAAGCCTATCCAATAGGATTCAAGCACATCATGACGGCCACATGTGGAGGATTTTGACATGTTTCTTTTATGCTTTTTAAGTCATTTGGTTTGAATTGAACACTTCAAGCACTTAGCCAAGCTCATCTCCATTTTGCTCACTTGTGCTACTAGTGCAAAGAAAGATGGCACATATCGTATGTGTGTCGACTATAGAGCACTAAATAGGATCACTAACAAAAATAGGTTTCCCGTTCCATGGGTAGAAGACCTATTTGATAAGCTACAAGGATCGACCTACTTCAGTAGGATTGACCTAAAAAGTGGCTATCATCAAATAAGGATAGTTGATCAAGACATTGTAAAGACCGCATTTCGCACCACATTTGGTCTTTACGAATACATTGTCATGCCTTTTGGCTTGACCAATGCACGAGCCACATTCAACCGCTTGATGGAGAAGCTGTTCAGGCCTCATCGAACCTTCACTGGAGTGTTCTTTGATGATATTATCATCTACTCTAATTCATTGGAGGAACACAAGCAACACCTCCAAGTAATATTTCAAGTTTTAAGAGAGAATAAACTTTATGTTAATCGAAAGAAAAGTGAATTTTTCTTGCAAGAGATTCAGTATTTAGGTCATATTATCTCTCAAGATGGCATCCAAATGGATCCATCTGAGTTAGAGGTAATAAAAGGATGGCCTAAACCAAGGAATCTTCATGAATTAAGAAGCTTTATAGGTATGTGTGAATACTATAGACGCTTCATAGAAAAGTTCTCACAAATTGCAGGACGATTACATGACCTAACAAAGAAAAGAATTAGGTATACATGGTCTGCTAAGGAGAACAATGCTTTCGAAAAGCTTAAAGAAAACCTTATCTCTCAACCTGTGCTTACACTACCGGATCTCTCAAAACCATTTGAGGTCCAATGTGATGCTTGTGGTGATTGCCTTGGAGTTGTTTTGCTCCAAGAAGGGCATGCCATAGGCTACGAGAGTCGAAGGCTCGACCCTGTTGAGCAAGCTCTAGGCATATATGAAAAGGAACTCCTTGCAGTTGTACATGCCTTAGACTCATGGAAGCACTATTTATTGGGGACTCCTTTCATTCTGCGAACGGATCACCAAAGTCTTAAGTACTTCATGACGCAGACCAAGCTCTCAGACAAACAAATGAGGTGGGCAAATTTCCTTTCGCAATTCCATTTTCATATTGCTCACATTGCTGGCAAGCATAATCAAGTAGTCGATGCACTCTCAAGACGACCGAGAGTGAATGCGGTTTCCATAGCAACTCACAATGATCTATCTTCAATGATAGATGAGTATGCTGTTGATCCCGATTTTAAAGATGTGATTTCAGCCCTTGCATTGGGGAAGAAAGAAGAACCATTTACCTTACAAGATGGTTATCTTCTCTATGGCAATAGACTATGCGTTACTAACTCACTACGTGAGATAGTAATGTATGAATCTCATGCTCCACCTTATGCGGGGCATAGAGGGATTCAGTCTACCTTACAGGGAATTGAAACATATTTCTATTGGCCTACCATGAAAGTGAACATACAAGAGTATGTTTCTAAATGTGTGGTATGCCAAAATACAAAATTTGATAGAGGGAAGCAACTTGGATTGCTTCAACCCTTGCCAATCCCTAATTCACCATGGGAGAGCATATCCATGGATTTTATCTTTGGATTGCCTAAGTCTATCCATGGGAATACGGGAATATGGACGATAGTAGATAGGTTCAGTAAACAAGCTCATTTTATACCTGTCAAAAAGACTATCAAAGCCCATCAAATGGCAGCCCTCTTCATTTCACAAATTTTCTAGTACCATGGCTTGCCAATGTCCATAGTGTCGGATAGAGATCCTAGAATGACCAGTAATTTCTAGAAGGGTCTCTTTGAGAATTTAGGGACAAGGCTAAACTTCTCTTCGGCCTATCATCCACAAACGGATGGCCAAAGTGAAATAGCTAACCTAACCATTCTCAATCTACTAAAATCCTATGTAACTGAAGTAGATCAAAGATCCCAATGGGAGAAGTACTTACCCTTAGTGGAGTATGCTTACAATAACACTGTACATAGTTCCACGGGAAAAGCACCTTTCGAGGTAATTGAGGGGAGATCAAAAAGTCCCTTGCTACTTAAGGTACATGGGAAGATCTTCGCTGCAGATGAGTATAGCCGAGACCTACAATAATCTTTCCAAAAGATTAACAATGCTATCTCTATCTCACAGCAAAGGCTGTTGCTGACAAGCATAGAAGAGCCCAAGCCTTTAAAGAAAATGATTGGGTCTTATTAAAGTTTCCCAAGGCTCGATTAAGGCACACGACGGGCAAGAATCCTACGGGCCACCAAAAGTACTATGCTAAACTAGCAAAAAGGTACTATGGTCCCTTCCTGATTCTTAGGACAATCAATGAGATGGCCTATCAACTCAAGTTTCCCAATCATTGGCTCATACACAATGCTTTCCATGTGAGCCTATTAAAGCCTTACAAAGGAGAGCCACCTCAAGAACCAACTATTGAAGACCCACCGGAGATTGAGGACCAAGAGGAGGTGCTGCAGCCCGAGTCCATTCTCCGACATGAAGACAAGGTACTAAGAGGCGGTAAGACTATCCGACGATATCTTATTAAGTTTAAGAATTATCCTTTTGAAGATGCTAGATGGATGCAAGGCATACAATTAAAGGATAACCTAAACCTTGTCAATGCTTACAATGCTTCCCAAGAGTAAGCAAATGTACAAAATGTTAAAAATGAACAAAGTTTTTGTCTTATAAGACTCTCTTTTTCTTTATTTGTGCACAAATATGAAGTAGTATGCATGCTTAGATCAAGTTTGCGGAGACGACGTCTCCCAAACACCAAGTAGAGCTTGTCACTCTACTATGGAAGACTGATAGGACTAGCGTGTAGACATGCTTGTGGTAGCCTCAGGCTCTCAAGCGCCAAATGGACTAGTCATCCATTGTGGAATGATGTCGTAGGGTAACATAGGGATCCTCTACCCGCTAAGAAAAGGACTCATGAATATGCTTTATCTTCTCTATACCATAGTCGAGGACGACTATGATTTCAAGAGAGAGGTAATGTCATAATAATCAATATCTAATTCTCCTAAATGATTTTTTCATATTAAACTGATCATTTAATGTGGGGAAGTGCCAGGGGAGAAAAAGCTAGAATATTGGTTTAGCTAGCAAACCGGCCACATTAGGGATCCAAAGGGGGGGCCATCTGCAAAAGAGCCATGTACAACAATGGGCTAAAAAGACCCTAAGGTTCAGCCCATTAAGACTTCCAAAATGCTAAGGTTCCAAAATTCAAAGGTTGTGTCCAAAGGTCAACCCTAGGGAAAATTGCATGCTTTGTGTGTGCCCTAAAAGTCTTTTCACATCCCTACATGGGAGGGGGCGAGCCCTTCTTCTAGGGGATGAGAGAGAAAGCCACACACACACACAGGCTCCCTTTACACAAAGGGAATGAGGGACACATGTCAGCTCCCTAGGCCAGATGCCCACAAGGTGTGCCCAGTTTCTATTGGATGACCCTTGAAGTGGACCAATGAGAATTAAGCTAGAGTAAATCTAGTTCAATTAATTTAAAAACATTTAATAAAAGAAACCAATGAGAATTAAGTCTCCTAGAAGACTATTGGGCGACTAGTCTCTCAAGGGGTCCAATGAGCATTCAGGAGCCCCATGGCTTGCCTGATTCCTATTGGCCAGGAGGCAAAGGGGTCTAATGAGAGTTTAGTTTAATTATTTAATTACCTAAAGCTCTCACAAAAGGGGAAAGGGGGACACATGTCAGAAGGCTATCACTTATGCTGCTTAATTGTAATTAGCTTGACTTGGGGAGGGCCAATGAGGCTTCAGCAAGAGCAAATAGCAAGAGGGCTCGCCCAAGAGAGAGAGGGGGCTGATTTTTGCAAGGCATTATCACACACACACTCACACACAGTCTATGTGTGAAGCAAAGAAGACTATCTCTACCAAGCTTTAATGGAGAGCTCATCACCTACTCCAAGCTTGTGAGATAGAAGCCTACATCAACACACTCTTGGCATGTGGATGTAAATCCAACCAAGAGCCAAGATTCAATGCATGCTCATCTCCTCTACCAAGATAATTACTAAGCTAAAGCTATGCTAATATGAGTGATTATGTGAGGAGATGTACATCTTTCTCGTAAGATACTCCTTCTTCCTCTCAATATACTCTCATACCCTGCTAGCTCTCACCATCTTCGAAGGTGTGTGAGGTCTTGGGTCTGAGAACGGGGATAATTAAAGTTGTGTTTGTTAAGTGTTTTGCTTAGTGCATGAAGCTTTCATCTTCATTGCACTAGCTAGTCTTGAAGGAACACAAAGAATTGTATTGTACCATGTCTCTCTTGATGGGAGAAACCATAATACAAAGCCTTTTGGAGGGGGGACCGGCTCCATGCAAATCCGGTCCTCAACTGTTGTCAATAGCTTAATTTTTCTCTCTCTTGAAAGTATTGTCGATGCTATCTAACTAGGTGTTATGCTTTTTGTTGCTCTCTCCACCCAAGAACTCTTGTAATTCTCATTAGGAATGTATTCTAATGGAATGCCCACTATGTTCATGCTCATTTCCGCTACACACAAGTTATTAGGCCATTAAATGTTACACTTACTGCATGAGCCCCCACATTCCTTGCTTTTGGCACGACTTTGAGTGCGACCCCTCTATCTATCACGAGCAACATACGCATCACCATCCTTCTTGCCTTCAAGAGATTTCTTGTGAATCTCCTCGGTAAACGGACTCCCAAGGACATCATTGTACACTAGACCGGTACCAGGTGCTGATTTGCTAATCGCAGTACGAAACGTATCCCAAGACGAGGATAAACTGCATAGCAAGAAGATACATTTGATTTCCTCATCGAAGACCAAACCCTGAGTGGTCAACTGAGTGAAAATGATATTGAACTCATTAATGTGAGTAGAAATAGTGCCCTCTTCCTTCATATGAAGGTCAAATAGCTTCTTCATCAAGAAAACCTTATTAGTGGCACTTTTTTTCTCATAACTGGAACACAACTTATCCCATACATTTCTAGCAGTTCTTTGTCCAACTATAGTAAGGTACACATTTGGCCAAATGCAAACAGAGGGTAGATTTGGCCTAAGCATCAAGTTTCTCCCACTCAACATCTGTATACTCGCCCTCTGGGAGCTCCATGATAGGATCTAGCTGGACTTTTTGTATAAGAACATCTTGAATCTGCTCTTTCCAGATAGAAAAATTCATCCCATCAAATTTTTGGATATGGTAAATATCCTTTTCACCATTAGATGACATGGCTGCAAACTAAAGATAATATGGTGATAAACACTGGTAATTCTAGGAAAAATTCGGCAAAGTTTCTCCAGAAAAACTGACAGAATCTCAATCCAAAACTGTCACAAGAGATCAATAAGCATCAAAAGTATTGCTCTCAGAGCATAAGACAGGCGTATCAGCCACTAACTGTGCATAAAAAGTCAAAAGCTGACCCAAGACTGCCAACACGGCATCAAATGCTAGCCCTCTCTATACATGTCCTATGGCAAGGCCACAAAAAAGGGATACTCCAGCAACCTGTATCATCGAAAGGATCTCAACATTCGAGAAAACCCCAGGTCAAGAAAACCTCACGCTATTGACCCTCACAAAAGGTTATGCAGACAAGAAACTAGCCCAGTCTCAAGAAGGGCCTCCGAACCGAGTCTCAGAAACGGTTGGGACTGCCAAAAACAAGCCAAATCGGCTCCACAAAAGGTACATATGGCAGTTTTTGCAACTCAACGTACATCCACTGTCAACAATACTCAAGGTGCAGTATACACACTCAAACAGACGCCAAGCAAAATGTGCAAGAAGTAAACAAATCCCTGTTGGGAGTAAAACCGCTCTCAAAAGAGCTCAAGCACTATCGAAAAGTGCCAAAACAATGCATATGAACATCAAGTACTCCCACTAAAATTTGTGATGATGCTAGACACTACAATCTACAAGAAACCTAGATTTCCTGTATGTATGCAAGAACCTGTGAAGAGATGGATGCCTGAAAAACCCAAGACAATGTTGATGCCAAAAAGTGCTCCTAATCAGCCCAAACACCATCTCAATAACGCATAATAGCCATAAAATGGCTATATACCATCCCAAAATAGTATTTGAACAACCTGCACTTGTGTCTTGTACCTGTAGCAAAAGTGGAGTTGAAAAATACAACTCCTGAAGCGTAGCTCGGATAAAGCTTTCGACTGCACGAACAGCTTTGAAAGGGGGTATAACCTCAGGACACCTACTGAAAACGCTCTTGGAACGTTGAATTTGTGGATGCCGAAATCGAAAACCTGTTTGCACTTTTGAAAGTGCGCGCATGCGCGGATGTGAGAACGCCAAGCACAAACCGCGCTCTGATACCAGTTGAAGGTGCCGTAGGAAGCGTGTGCGAGTGCAAGTGCGAGAGCAGAGAGAGGAAGAGACCTACTTTGGGTGGAGCGCACAGCAATGTTATCCTGTTGCAGATCCTTATTCTGTTGTATTAAAGAATAAGTGTATAATGGTTAAGTTAGTAGATGGGTTAGTAGTAAGTGGGATGTCCCGCCAGTTGGCCTGAATCCCAACAGGAAAAGTGTTACTATAGCATGGTATAGTATAGGGAGAGGTATGTACAACCTACTCCAGTAGCACCTACTCCACCTAGATACGCTAAGGGGAATGCGCTAGGTCCAATCTGAGTTGCAAGGCCACAACCTGTCTTAGGACAACGACCTCTGTTATGAGGTGCTAGAATGCCTATAGACATGAGATACACACCGATGATGAAAGCATCTAATAAAAATCATTAGTACCAACTACAATTTATTATAACAACCAAAGAGGGTACTACCCTTCGAAGTGATAGAAGATGAGATAAACACATGGAATGGTGAGGCCGATACAACCTCCACCTCCTACTTTTTGACCTGAAGAAAGAAGGTATGAGATGGACAAAAGGACATTGCAGATCATTGTGAATAGAGGCTTAGCTAGATCAGAGCATGTTTACAGTGAAGAGGAATTGCAAGAAGAAGCTCCCCAACCAGAGGTAGATTGTCACAAAAGCCGTGACAACCACTTGGGAAAACAATGTTCTCAGATGAAGATCACACAAGTAAATGCCTATTGTCTTGACTGTGGTGTCATTCACTTGATCTGTAGACTGCCCAAAAAACCCAAACCGAGTTAGAAAGATCACAACAAATGTCTCAAGAATTGTTCAACTACCGAGTAGCTCAAAAAATGAAATGTTGTACCAGTTCAGGTAGTTACGATAGCACAAGCTCAAAAGGAAGCTGAGGAGAAGTAAGAGACAGAGAAAATAGAAACTGAGGTGAGTCTAGAGATGGGTGAACCAAAGACTGACGCACCTAGTCAAAAAACCAAGAGCAAACGGAACAGCTCGAAAGCTAGAAAGGCTAGGATGAAAGCACATATGGAACGAGAGAAAAACTCCCTAGCTGAGGAGATTACCCAAGCTAAAGAGAAGATAAGACAACATGAGGAAATGGTTGCACCTTCTCTTATGCAGATGTCTCAACCTTAAGAAGAACCATCCACAGATGAGAAATCGAGAAGTGCTAGTTCAAGAGGATCGGTGTTGTTCGAGAAGGTTAATGAGCCATTACATGCCGTCCTAAAAGCTTATGAAACACGACTCAAAAACAATCAAACCTAAGAACAGAGGTGGATGAAATATCCATATGCGAAATACTTGTCCACCAAACACGAGAATTCCTATGCAAATTCCAAAAAGGAGCCACCTCAATTTCTTTATAGAGCGATAACGGGAGATGAAGTGATCACAGAGATAGCAGACATGCCTTCTCAAGGACCAATCTCCAAGTGAATGACCAATCCCTTCGGAGAAGAACCTAGGCACAGTAGAAGACCTAAACCAAGAGAAGGATTGGGAGAGTCTATGGTTAGACTTGTAGACAATCAGCTAGTTAGACCGTCCCAAGTCCAAAAATGGATAAATAGAAAATACGCCGGAGATAAAGATCCGAGAGATCACGTAGCGGCTTTTTGAAGAGTAATCAGAGTAGAGGAGGTTTTGGATTTTGCAACACAATTTGCACGATTTGGACTGACTTTGGAAGATGACGTGGCTACGTGGTTTGACTCAATAGAAAAACGTGATTTTGAGACTCTTGATGAGCTGTTTGAGGAATTCATCGAAGAATTCTTACATAAAACCATTGCTCACAATACGGTCTCACAAATCCATAGGTTCAAGCAAAAGAGAGTGAATCAATGTGCAAAGCGGTATTACGTCTCAAGTGATACATCAAGTTCTGCCCAAGAACGGAATGACCTACGCATGCGCGATTGATGTTGATCTTTATCCAGGGAATGAGACATGCAGGTCTTCAAAAGTCTCTACATATGATAAGGAGCCTGACGCTAAATGAACTAACCAAAGAAGCTCTTTATATGGTGGATAATTGTGAGGAATATAAAGAAAATGATTGTAAGAGTCAAGAGGACGACACACCCTCTCAACACAATGATTCACAAATGAGTGAGTCCATTGCAAAACCAGCGGCATCTATCAATCAAGAGAATTTTATCGACAAAATGGTTAAAAGGTTAGCTCCTCTTGTAAATGTTGATCTGAGGGAGCTTAGGTGGTGCAAAATTGAGAGAAAATGGACAAACCATACGAGGGAAAAGTGTTAATATAGCATGAAATATGCTAGGGAGAGGTATGTAAAACCTACTCCACCTAGATATGCTAAGGGGAATGCGCTAGGTCCAATATGAGTTGCAAGGCCACAACCTGTCTTAGGACAACAACCTCCGCTATGAGGTGCTAGAATGCCTGTAGACATGAGATACACACCGATGATGGAAGCATCTAATAAACAAGCATTAGTACCAACTACAATTTATTATAACAACCAAAGAGGGTACTACCCTTCAAAGCGACAGAAGATGAGAGAAACACATGGAATGGTGAGGCTGATACAACCTCCACCTCCTACTTTTTGACCTGAAGAAAGAAGGTATGAGATGGACAAAAGGACATTGCAGTTCATTGTGAATAGAGGCTTAGCTAGATCAGAGCATGTTTACAGCAAAGAGGAATTGCAAGAAGAAGCTCCCCAACCAAAGGCAGATTGTCACAAAAGCCGTGACAACCACTTGGGAGAACAATGTTCTGAGATAAAGATCACACAAGTAAATGCCTATTGCCTTGATTGTGGTTTCATTCACTTGATCCGTAGACTGCCCGAAAAACCCAAACCGAGTTAGAAAGATCACAAGAAATGTCTCAAGAATTGTTCAACTATTGAGTAGCTCGAAAAATGAAAATGTTGTACCAGCTTAGGTAGTTATGAGAGCACAAGATCAAAAGGAAGCTGAGGAGAAGCAAGAGACAAAGAAAATAGAAACTGAGGTGATTCTAGAGATGGGTGTAGAGCTTAAGGGTGTTTTTTTGGCTTTCTAAAAGAAGCCTTAGAGGAGAGTTGAGTTAGACATACTTTCAATGTTTTCAGTGAGATGATTGAGATTTACCTTAAATGTTATTCCGATTTTGAAATATTAAATGGATCTTTTCATTTCCCCTTTCATTTCACATCATGACATGTCTTGAATTTTCTTGCATTCAATTGTTTTAGAACGCTAAAGTGAAGCTCCACCTTGTATAATTCTAGTATAATTCTAGTAAATTCTACACACACACACACACACACACACACATATTAAAGAGTTGTTTTTATGTCACCTTTCGCTTTACAACCTCACATGGCTTGACTTTTCTTGCATTCTATAGCTTAATTCCAGTTAGCATCCGAAAAAGTCTTTGTCTTGAGCGGCCAAGTCTCCTGCATGTAAAAATACAAACCGGAACTATTAGTAGAAATTTCGAAATCTGCAGCATTTTGAACTATTTTCTTACGAAATTTATTTCCTTTACCATTTCTTGTAACCGGCTAAATCTCAATTTTCAGCCAGCTCAATGTTAAGCTGAGGCACACCTTTTTCGAACACTGGCGAACGAGTTTTCTCCTTGCAAAGAAGCAAACCAAAAATACTAGCAGAAATTACGAAATTTATAAGACTTTTGAACTATTTTCTCACATATTTTAACCGATTTTTCTTCCCTTTACCATGGTTTGCAATTGGCTAGTCTCGATTTTCAACCGGGTCAAGACTGAGCTAAGACAATCCTTTTCCAAACACTCAAATTTCCAATTAAACTCAGCCTAATGATTTTATCACTTTCTTATTGTTTTAGAAAGCCACCGTGACCCTTTCACTTGTTTAATTCAATTCTCTGTGCTTATGTTTTTTTTTAATAAAAAACTTAGAGATGTAGAGATTTTAAAGTGGGATCTAGACTCAAAACAAGGCCTAAAATTGACGCCTATTTTTTTCGTCGAGGGCTATTTTGCCTATCAAAACAAGTGGTTAAAAAAAACCTCATGTCATTTGCATGCTAGAATCTCAAAATTGCTTGTCATTTTTCGTGTTTATACCCTTGAGTTAACGTTATATATGGCAAATTATATAAGTTGATCGCATTACACAAAGCATATGAAAGGGGGCTTGAAAAATTGCATGTCAAAAAGAAATTTCTACTATGCTTGATAGGCCAGATGATTTTATCACTTGTTTCACACCTTATGAATACCATGTGTGTCATGATAAGAGCCAACTACTCTTGTAGAAATGCGAAGAGGTCCAAAGGTACAACCGGCCTAAATCCACTAACTTTAAAATGCCCCCTTCGCATGCTCTATAAGTCTTGCTCCCATGTAGGGTGATATATCTCTTCCTCGTCTTGCACAGATATAACATCCTCCTCCTCTCCTCCTCCTCATCATCATCATTATCAATCTCTGATGATGCAAGCTCTTGCATGTACTTTACCTCCCTTTTCCATGCTTCAAAAGCTTCTCTATTGGCATGTTCTGTAAGTGCTACAAAGGACTTGGTTGGGCATGTGAGGTGTTGAGCAGGCACGCACGAGGTATGAAGAGGCATCCAGTGACGGTGTTCCCCTTCAGTAGGGTAGGCCATGTATGCTCCTTCTCACTCTGTGGACCATCCAAAGTGCTACAGAATTCTTTTGCATCAACTCAGGTACTAAAACTGCTGCGCATGAGAGAGATAGAGAAGAAGCAATGACGAGCAGCTCGTGAGGGTGTCGGGTGCCCCAGGTGAATGTGTGTGTATGTGTTGTGTGTGTGTGTGTGTGTGTGTGTGTGTGTGTGTGTGTGTGTGTGTGTGTGTGTGAGAGAGAGAGAGAGAGAGAGAGAGAGAGAGAGAGAGAGAGGGAGAGGGAGGAGGGAAGTCATGAGGCCGCATACTAGAGGTAGCAAGTGGCTCTTACATAGCGGAGTCTCTGGCTAGTTTTTCAAGGAGGCGGCAAAGGGCCATGTGCCTGGTGATAAAAAGCACGACTGTGAAGAATGTAACCCTAAGGCAACCATTGGTGGAAGGGGCTACAGTTACCTACGCTCGTCGGTGATACCGGGAGGGCTGACCATTTCATTGGTAGGATTGCACGGGCAAGTAGTGAGAGCGTGCGTCGTGGGGGAGCTGTTATTAAGCAAACAAGGGTTTGGGCCCTCCACGTGGCGAAACAAGAGCAAGTTCTACAAAGGACTTGGTTGGGCATGTGAGGAGTTAAGCAAGCAGGCGCGAGGTAAGAAGAGGCCTCCAGTGAGACGGGGTTCCCCTTCCCTGTCTCAAATCCTCACTGCAGCCTTGGATCTAGCAGCGTTCTGACTTCTAGCTTCTCTCTCTCTCTCTCTCTCTGCTGGAATTGTGAGGCTCCAACCTGGCTCCACTTCAAGGCTCTTCCTCTCTCCCCTAAAGCTACAGGGCAAAAGAATTTGAATCCATGCCAAGGCTCTCTCTCTCTCTCTCTCTCTCTCTCTCTCTCTCTTTGTGTGTGATATATGTCTACATCAACATCAGTAGGGCAGGCCATGTATTTCTCACTCAGTGGACCATCCAGAGTGCTATAGAATTCTTTTGCATCACCTTAGGTACTACAGCTGCCGCGTATGAGAGAGATAGAGAAGAAGCGACAACGAGCAGCTGGTAAGGTGCCGGGTGTCCCAATTGAAGCTCTGTGTATGTGTTTTGTGTGTGTGTGTGTGTGTGTGTGAGAGTGAGAGAGAGAGAGAGAGAGAGAGAGAGAGGGAGAGGGAGAGGGAGGAGTGAAGTCATGTGGCCGCATACTAGAGGTAGCCAGTGGATTTGATGTGGCGGAGTGTCTGGCCAATTTTGCAAGGAGGCGGCAAAGGGGCATATGCCTGCTGATGGGAAGCGGGACTATGACAAACGTAACCCTAAGGCAACCACTGGTCAAAGGGGCCATAGTTATCTGCGCTCGCTGGTGATACCGGGAGGGCTGACCACTTCATTGGCAGGATTGTAGGGGCAAGTGGTGGGAGTGTGCATGGTGGGGGAGCTATTGGCAGCAACTCCTGTGCTGAGCGTCTTTCCTGAGCATGCCATATGAGCGCCAATGGAGGAGGACCAATCCAGCTTTATGGTCCATTCCCATGCTATTACTAACCTCATTCTGAACACATCTCCTTTGAATCATCCCATGCCGCCTAGCAATAGCCGTGTTGTCAGTAGTTCATTGTTCATTCTCTCTCTGCATGCATTCACGGTGGGCGACTTCCTCGACCTCTCCTTCAACAACTTCTCTGGCAAGCTCTTTTGGAACAACTCCATCTCACCCATGCCCACTCAGAATGGGCCATAATCCTCGATGGGCTCGACCTCAACTCTGTCTCTCTCTCTCAACCAACTTTGTCCCGGTCACGCTAAACATTTTTAGGTCAAATTTTGAAGTTTTTCCAGTATTTTGAAGCTTTTGCCAGTATTTATAACCAAAGCTTTAGAGGTTTTGAGGGCAAAGCTTCATCTCTTGAGGCTTTTGGGTCAAAATTTGAAGCTTTTGCCGGTATTTACACTAAAAGTTTCTAGGTCACAATTTGACGCCTTCGTTGGTATTTTGAAGCTTTTGCCGGTATTTATAAACGAAGAAAATAAGGGCAAACTTAAAATTCTCCCGCTTTTTAGGTCACATTTTGAAGCTTTTGTCGATATTTACAATAAATGTTTTTAGGTCAAATTTTGAAGCTTTTATTGGTATTAGCCCTTAAAGTTATGTAAATTTCCTTGTTAAAATATAGTAGACCTCGGGTTTTTTTCCAGTTGCGATGTGCATGTCGAAGCTGAGAGAGAGAGAGAGAGAGAGAGAGAGAGAGAGAGAGCTTAGTATAGAGGTGTTGAAGGCAAGTATAGACAAAGGCATAGCTTTCATTGGATAGCATCATCATCTAAGGGCAAGGAACTAGCAGAGCATACCTTTGATGATCGAGAACTTAATGTTTGTGTGTGTGTGTGTGTGTGTGTGTGCGTGCGCGCGCCTACACGTGCACGCCACGCATGAGAGAGAGATGAATACGGATACAAGCACATACACACATGTAACGGTGTTAAGAGTGAGCACGTGTATAAAGATACACACACACACGCACTTGTAATGGTGATAATAGAAAACGAGACCCGTAGTCTGGTCGCGCGAGCTAGTGTAGCTTAAAAATTTCAAGCAAGAAGAAGGCCTCCACCTATCATGCATTGGTTCACTTCACAAAAATCCAGCCCAAACATGTATACTATATACTAATATGGCCGGCTGCCTTCGGCGACCTCTCTTTCTCTCTCTCTCTCTCTCTCTCTCTCTCTCTCTCTCTCTCTCTCGTGCACAGGGGATTCTCTCAGTTTTGTATATCGCGTGCATAGGGGCTTCTCTCAGATTTGAAGTTAAGCCTTCATGTCTATACTATATATGCTGCAGCTTAAAAATTTCAAGTAAGAAAAAGGCCTCCACTTGTCATGCATTGGTTCACTTCACAAAAATCCAGCCTAAACATCTATACTATATACTAGTACGGCCGGCCGCCTTTGGGGACCTCTCTCTCTCTCTCTCTCTCTCTCTCTCTCTCTCTCTCCAAGCAGGAAGAAGGCCTCCACCTGTCATGCATTGGTTCACTTCACAAAAATCCATCCCAAACATCTCATATAAAATCTATACTATATAGAATGCAGCTTAAAAATTTCAAGCAAGAAGAAAGCCTCCACCTATCATGCATTGGTTGACTTCACAAAAATGTAGCCCAAACATCTAATGTAAAATCTATATCTATACTTATATATAATGGAGCTTAAAATTTTGAAGGAAGGAGAGTCTATCCACATGTCACTCATTGGCTCACTTGATAAAAAGCCTTTCAAAACATATGCTCTAAAGTGAAAAAGAAAAGGGCAAGATTGAAATGTATATTTCTATACTATATATAATGGAGCTTAAAATTTTTGAGGAAGGAGAGGGCCTCCAAGTCTCCACGACAGGTCACTCATTGGTTCATTTAAAAGAAAACCATACAAAATATCCAATTTCAAAGCAAAATTCAAGGGTAAGATTGAAAATGTTAAAGTGAAGGGTAAGTTTGTATGAAATGGAAAGCTGTTGACATGTTGATAGTAAAAAGTAAAAAGATTTCTACTATAGAATAAGATTTAAAATGTGAAAGTGAAAGGTCAGTTTTAGGAAATGAAAACCTTTTGACAATGTAAAGTCAAAATATACATACCAAAAAAAGAATAGTGAAGATTTAGTTATTTAATACAAAATTATTTTTCAAAAATAATTTGCCTTTATTTTATCAAGAGACTTCTTTCAAGATTAATATTGATGTTTTTTATTTAAAGATTTATCAAAGTTTGTGTTTTTCTTAAGAGATTGAGAAAAAGAAAAACGCTCGCCTATTCATCCGTCGACGTGGGAGAGGGATGTTTCGTGTTGAGGATATGCATGCAAATGAAGAGATTGTTATCCATGTTAGAGAGAGAGAGAGAGAGAGAGAGAGAGAGAGAGAGAGAGAGAGAGATTTTATCGTCAAGCTCATAGGGACTCCATCTCACTCCAGAGGATATTTTCAAAAGGAAGCTAACATTTTTCATACGTGAACAATGAGATAAATACTTTAGAGTAGCTAAAATCCCAACAAAAACCAACCCCCACATTGACACCAAGAATAGGGAGAGACATTTCCTACTTGATGGGCCTTTTACCAATTGACTGAGCCTTTTACCAATTGTGGGATATTTCATTCTTTTAATTTTTAAGAGTGAAAGTGTGGGCCATGTTTAAGTGTTTATAAATACAGGGATTGTTATCCACATTGTGTGTGTGTATGTGTGTGTGTGTGTGTGTGTGTGTGTGAGAGAGAGAGAGAGAGAGAGAGAGAGAGAGAGAGATTTTATCTTCAAGCTCATAGGGACTCCATCTCACCCAAGGAAATATTTTTAAAAGATAGCTAACATTTTTCATCCGTCGACAATGAAATAAATGCTTTAGAGTGGGTAAAATCCCAACAAAGACCAACCCCGACATTGGCACCTTGAATAAAGAGAGACATTTCCCAATTGACGGGCCTTTTACCAATTGTGGGGTATTTCATTCTTTTAATTTTTAAGAGTGAAAATGTGGTCCACGTTTTAAATGTTTATAAATGTAGGGATTGTTATCCACGTTGTTGAGAGAGAGAGAGAGAGAGAGAGAGAGAGAGAGAGAGAGAGAGATTTTATAGCCAAGCTCATAGGGACTCCATCTCAACCCAAGGGATATTTTTAAAAGGAAGCTAACATTTTTCATCCGTTGACAATGAGATAAATGCTTTAGAGTAGGTAAAATCCCAACAAAAACCAACCCCGACATTGGCACCTCGAATAGGGAGAGACATTTCTCAGTTGAAGGGCCTTTTACCAATTGTGGTGAATTTCATTCTTTTAATTTTTAAGCGTGAAACTGTGGACCATGTTTAAATGATTATAAATGCAAGGATTGTTATCCACGTTGGAGAGAGAGAGAGAGAGAGAGAGAGAGAGAGAGAGAGAGAGAGAGAGAGAGAGAGAGAGAGAGATGTTGGAATTAGGGTTGCAGAGAAACGCACACAGCTTGGAGAAGACAAAGGAAGCTCAAGGCACACAACTGAGAGTGTATTACTTAGTGTCCAATGGAAAGATAGATATCCCTAGAGTGATGGGCGTATATACAATGGACGGGGGAAAAAACCTCCTAAAGAGGAAAAAAATTCTTCGACGGTCCTAGTGTGTTCACACACATCACTACCACATGTATATGGTAACAAATCCCCCCTGGAGTGATGCGGTGAACGAGAGCTGGCACATGAGTAAAGGGAAGTGCCATGACATGAGGACATGATCACTCCACAAAAGGGAGTAAGCCTAAAGCTTTGCGGAAAGCTTCAAGCTTCTCACGAGACAATGCCTTTGTGTAAAGATCTGCAAGGTTGTCCTGTGTTGGCATATAAGCCAAGCTGATCTCTTCTGCTGAGAGACTCTCCCTGACATAGTGGTAATGCACCTCAATATGCTTTGTGCGATCAGGAAAAACTGGGTTCCTCGCAACTGCCAATGCGCTCTGACTGTCAGTGTAGATAGAGTTGGAAGGGTCCTGTCTGACACCCAAATTAGCCATAAAGCGCCCGAGCCATACACACTCAACCATAGCTGTGAAGAGTGCTCTGTACTCAGTCTAGGTTTCTTCTTGCTCAACCATGATATACATGAATTGCCAAGCATTAAACAAAAACTACTTGTGGACACTCGAGTGTCAAAACAACCAGTCCAATCTGAGTTTGAAAAAGCATGTAAGTCCGGCGGCAATGATCTCCCCTTGGGATAAAACAAGCCAAGATGTAAAGTGCCATTAAGATAGCGGAAAATCCTCTTGACAGCCTGCCAATGCTTAGACCTTGGGCTATGCATAAATCTACTGACTTGTGAGACTACAAACTGAATATCCGGCCTCGTGTTGCATACATAAATGAGGCAGCCAACAGTAGTTTGGTAAAGAGTGACATCAGCAAGATTGCCAGCATCATGTAGACTCAAATTCAAACTGTTTCCAAGGGAGTGGCAATAGGTTTGAAGTCCTCAAGTCCAAACCTACATTGGAATGTCTCTATGTAACTTTTTTGACACAAGGCAATACCACCATCACACTGCTTAAACTGTATACCCAAGTAATAATGCAACAGCCCCAAATCTTTCATCTTGAAAGTAGCATTCAAATCAGCCTTAAATTCAGGAATATGTGCCTCATTGGAACCAGTGATCAGCAAATCATCCACATAAAGAACAACAATGAGAAGTACATCACCCTCACGCTTTACATACAATGTGCTTTCTGTTGGACTCTTACGAAAGCCTTGTTTGACCAAATGAGTGTCAGCTTTCTCATGCCAAGCACAAGGAGATTGCTTCAACCCATACAAAGACTTCTTACATCTGCACACTTTGTTCTCTTGTCCTTTCTTGAAAAAACCGCGAGGCTGCGTTAAATAAACTTCCTCAAATATGTCACCATTCAAGAAAGCAGTAACAATGTCTGATTGATGTACATCCCAACCAAATTGAGTTGCCAATGTACATAGAAAACGCACAGTAGTCACACAACAAGTGGGAGCAAAAGTCTCTTCATAATATATGCATTTTTGTTGTGCATAAGCCTTTGCAACAAGTCGAGCCTTATGGCGATCCATCTCACCATCCGGCTTGCGTTCAGCTTGTAAACCCACTTCGTATCAATGGTCTTTTTGCCAGGAGGAAAATCACATAAAGTCCATGTGTCATTTTCTATAAGTGCATCATAATCTAGTTGCATGGCAGCCATCCAATTTTCTGAATTCTATGCTTCATCAAAAGACAGAGGTTCATCAAAATCATGTAAGCTAGACACAGCCAAAGCATAACAATCTGATACATAAGATGCATGGCGAGAGCCTGAATGAGTACGACTACACAAAGGTGCATCCAATTTACTATCACGCAATGTATGCACCAACCATTTTGTCATACCTCTAGCCTGCTCATTTTCAGCCCTTTCCTCATCAAGTACATCATGTACATCTACATCAATAATAGGCTGATCTGTAACATTTTTGAAAACCCCCATAGGCTATACATTTGCCTCATTGGAATTTACATTCAAACTTCCACCACTGAAAAGAGGCAACAAAGTGTTATAAATGTCATGTGAGCTTACATTACTGTCTCTAGTACATGACAGCAAGGGTTGAACAGAATCTTCCACAAACACTACATCCCGTGAAACCAGAATATGCTTTGTTTGTGGATGATACAACCTGTAACCTTTGCTTTCAGCACTATAACCGAAAAAAATACATTTGACAGCCTTATCATCCAATTTTTTGTGTTGTGTTTGTGGCACCAAAGCATATGCCAAACAGCCAAAAACACGCATGTGCTCAATAGAAGGCTTTATATCATGCCATGATTCATATGGAGTAATAGACTGCAAATCTTTCGTAGGACACCTATTAAGTACATAAGTGGCACACATGATGGCCTCAAGCCAAAAAGAATGCGAGAAAGCTTGACTTTTGACCATACATTGTGCCATTTTCGTAGGTAACCTGTTTTTCCTCTCAGCTACAACATTTTGCTGAGGTGTATAAGGTAGTGTACATTGGTGTTTTATCCCACACTAGCCAGAAATGCATTAAATTCATGAGACATATACTCCCCCCCTCGATCGGAACAGGGGGTGCCTATAGTACATTTCGAGACATTTTCAGCCATAGCCAGAAATTGTTTGAAGCACATAAAAACTTCGGACTTCGCTTTAAGCGGAAATACCCATGCATGCCTAGAGTAATCATCAATGAAAGTCACGAAGTACCGGTAATTGCTCAAGGACGGAGTTTGCATGGGCCCACGAACATCACTATGCACAAGCTGCAACCTGCATGTGGCCCTCACTGAGCCATCCTTTGGAAACTTAGAACGCTGCATTTTACCCAAAATACAACCTTCACAAACATGTGTGAAAGGTGCTTTAAGAGGCAGCAAAGAAGCAACCATATCAGATTTCTACAAACACAGCAAACTGGCAAAATTTAGATGTTGAAAACGTGCATGCCACAGTTTTGCATGTGAAACAACCCTTGAATCTGCAACTGCATTTGCAAAATTTTGTCCACACTTGTCATACAAAGTGATCTTATGCAACCCACGGCATGAAAGGCCAGATGCAACAATTTCATCACCAAAACTGAGATCATGAAATGTACATCTGTCATCCACAAATTTGACTATAAGTCCAAGTCTAGCAAGTGCGGATACAGACAAAGATTCTTCTTGATCTCAGGTACATAAAGTGCATCAACAAGTGTGAATGAACTGTCATTTGCAACAGTAAGCACAATCTTTCCAACTCCCTGAACAGGATAAGAGGCATTGTTGGCACAAGTGACTGAATTTCCATGAGGGACAGACTTGAGAAAGGTGAACAATTCACGATGTGAGGTAATGTGATTTGTAACACCACTGTCAAAATACCACATATGTGAATCTGCAGCAACTGACATGCATACATCATGGACATCAGGATTGTAAGTGCAATCTGCACTAAAAGCCCATTTTGTATCAACATCAGCATCATAGTCTCCTTTCCAGAAGACTCAACAATGGTTATATCTGTAGTGGAACCAGCATTTGCAGTGGAACCACCCTCTTTCTTCTTAGCCTCTTTGGCCTTCAACTTAGGACACTGCTTGATCAAGTCATCATTAGCTTTACAATAATGGCAATGCATCTTCTTTTTGCCCTTATCACCAGAATTTCTAGACGGATTTCTGCCAGCAGAAGCATTAGGAACAGAATTTTTGCCACTCGCAGCAGAACCATAAGAAGTGGTTTCATTGCTGTTACCACCCTTTCTTTGAGAAGCAATAAAAGCCTGTTCAACTGCACGCTGCCTAGTCCTGTTTTTTCTGGAAAGTGACTCTTGAAACAACAATGTGCATAATGCATCAAACTTTACAACTTCAGGATTTCCTTGGGTCATAAGTCTCCAAGTACTAGCAAAAGTCTAGTAAGAATCTGGTAAGGCATCAAGAACAGGCTGCACAAGGGAACTGTCTAAAATGACTTCACCTGCAGAAATAAGTGGCTCATTAATATCCTTGACACCAGCAAGGAAAGTTTCCATATCATCTTCCTCATGCATAATCTTCGATTCCAGCTCTTTACGTAGCAAAGCAATTTTTGCCTCATTGCGGCTTGCATAAAGACCTGCTAGAATATCCCAAGCCTGTTTTGCAGATTTCGTTGAACGAATGTGAG